>NC_087365.1:42798181-43101212 GCF_030014295.1 Loxodonta africana
ACCTCAGCAGGTTACACCTGGATACAGGGTTTTGAAAACATTAAACAAGATACAGCTATATAAAGGCCTGTCTCAATCAGGCAGAAGTTTAAGTCTCCTTAAAGCAATATTTGAGGGAGGTTGCTCACCTATTTGCCCATTCAAGACACCTAAATCTTGACCCAGTGGGCCAGCTGATTCAGATGTCCCCCCATAACCATGCTGGAGGGGCTTTTTAATCCAAGAACTCTTAAAGTCACAACAGGTTCATTCAGGACTGTGGACTTTCCCTGGGGTGAAGGCAAAACTCAGCATGCAGTTCATTTCAGTGCCATGATACTTAACCAGCTATAAAAGTCTTAAAATTTGTAAAGTTATCCTCATTTCACAGAAGGGAAAAGAAGTCAAATGACTGACTCAAGGTCACATGGGTAGAAACTGGTATTGCTGGGCCCTGGACCCACATCTCCAGTCATATGTCATATATACAGACAGAAGTCAGGCAG
The DNA here is from genome assembly GCF_030014295.1 of Loxodonta africana. NCBI lineage: Eukaryota > Metazoa > Chordata > Mammalia > Proboscidea > Elephantidae > Loxodonta > Loxodonta africana. Next base: position 42,798,667 of record NC_087365.1, read on the forward strand.
CTTCAGGCTAAGGAACTGAAGAATACAAGGATGAAGAGAAAGCCAGGGCTACACCTAGAGCTACTGCCTGTACCAGGAAGGCAATGAGCCTGGCCATCTCTGGCCCTTGGAGGGAAATCTAGAAAGACCGAACATTAAGATTGGGACCAAAAAGCTGAGTGGTTTCTCTTAGAATCCACACAATAGCTCTGTTCTCTGAAGGTATGTGTAAATGAAGAAACAAGACTTAGAGAGGTGATGTGATTCACCCAGGCACACAGCACACTGTCAAGTCAGAATTCAAACCTAGGTCCGTACAACTCCAAGCCCTATGCTCTTTGCCATTGGTACCCATTTGGTGGACAATTCAGAGTAAAAACAGTTACCATTAAAGATCTTTTAGTTGAACTTAGATGTGAGTGAGGGAGTTTGGAGCATGATACAAAACATAGCAGTTGTTCCTTCGATTACAACTTACTTTTTTTAGCTATGAAATGGAAATCAACCCCATAGAGCTGCTGTGAGGAGTGATGAGTTGATTTACATAAAGCACCTAGCAGGTATGCTTGGCACATAGCAGGTGATCTAAATGTTGACTCCTTTCCCTCAATAGAAAAGTTGGTAGTTTCAGGTCAATGGGTTAAAAAATACAGAGGGCACACTGGTAGTACAGAGAATTGTAAGACAGAGTAGACAGTGTATTTAGGAACTTTCAATCCAATCAAGGGAAAGATAGCTCAAGAAACTGAGGACCAGAGAGAGGCCCCAACTTGGCTATGGTCATCCAGCAAGATTGTTTGGCCATTCAAAAAAGAGTAATTCCATACTCCCAATTTTTTTTTTCTTAAACACCAAGAAGCAAAACCAATTCCTCCCAGGACTTCTTAGAAGCTCTTAATAAAGACAACCCTCTGGCATAAGTGCTAAAATTGCCTGAATATGGCTAACTCTTGGATAATGCTGGTTAATCCTGGCTAATGTTGAATTCTCTAAAGCATCTTTTCCCATCAATAAACTTTTTGTGGAAATCTCTCATTTGCCTTGTGTTTCTTATGGAAATGTGATTTGTACATACATCCTCCCTGCATAAATATTTAGCTCATCATTGTGCAGCACAAATTCCCTGCAAATTAGGTGGAAATCAGCCTCTGCTGACAGAAGCATCTATACTCATCCAGGAAAAAATCATTATTATTTAGAACTTATTAAGCCCCAACAGTAAGTGCTGGATAGGCCCAGGAACTTCGATAAATATTGAATGCAAATGTAAACCGAACGCTGGAGCTCAGATTGGTCTTGTAATTTTTACCTGCCAGGAGGCAGCAAAAAATTGGGGAGAGAAAGTAAGTTGAACTGTGGCTCTTCCAGCTACAAATTGTTTCACCTCCTACAAACTGTTCCACCTTTTGCAAATCACTGAGTCTCTCCTGGTCTATGTCTTCGTCTATAAAATGGGTCTAGCTATACCTATCTTATAGGGAGGTTTTTATTCTGTTTGGTATGTTTTTAATTTTACAAGTTATTTTATTTTTTGTTGTTAAGAATATGCACAGCAGAACATATACCAGTTCAATAATTTCAATATGTACATCAGTGACATTGATTACATTCTTTGAGTTGTGCAACCATCCTCATCCTCCTTTTCTGAGTTGTTCCTCCCTCATTAACATAAACTCGCTGCCCTCTAAGTTTTCTATATAATCTTTCAAGTTGCTGTTGTCAGTTTGAAACCAAATAGATAGTTCTTTAAAAAGCACAATGCTCAAGACAGACATTTCTTTACTAGTTAAGTTAAACTGTTGTTTGGTTTTAAGAAGACTTCAGGGGATATTTTTGGTTTAAGATTTACGGATTATCTCAGGGCAATAGTTTCAGGTGTTCAACCAGCCTCCATGGCTCCAGAAAGTCTGGATTCCATGAGAATTTTAAGTTCTATTCTGCATTTTCTTTCTTTTGATCAGGATTCTTCTATAGAATCTTTAATCAAAAGGTTCAGTAACGGTAGCTGGGCACCATCCAGTTCTTTTGATTACGTAAGATAATATGTGTAAAGCACCAAGCATGAGACCTGGCATATAGTAGGTACTCCACAAATGTTCATTTCCAACAAGTTAATGAACCCCAAGTAGGTGAGGTATGGAATTGCTAGTTCACAAATTGGTTAAGCTATGAACATAATTCATTCCAATCTCAACTAGATCTTATTGGAAGGTTGCAATTAACTTTACCAATATGCATAATACTAAGCAGAATCCAGTTTCTAGATAACTTAGGATAAAAATCTACATGTTTATACAAATTGCATTATTGATGTCAGTGTCCTGCCACGTCCTGCTCATATCCCTCAGACATTTCATTGTGTTCCAGCAACCTCCATCTGTCAAGATCTGTATCTCTGTGCCTGACAGGTCTTGCTGCAGGAACTGTAGAAGCCTGTCCTGCTGGTGCACTGCAAGCCAAATGTGCCAGGAAATTAACACTCCCCAGGAATTGCCCTCAACCAATGACTACAGGAGTTGGTATATAAATACCCCAGCTCCCTCATCTCTTGAGTGGGATCATTCTGAGATGTGTGTTTGGTACTGTTTCCCAGAATTGCCCTGCAGGATTAAACTCCAATCACCAATCTTGGTTCCTGGCTTAATAACACACTTTGTTGGCTCCTTTTTTTCTCTGTTTCACTTCTTCACTTGCCTGCTTGTGTTACTTCCGCTTCCCAGATAAATTTCCTGCACTCTGAAAAACAGTTTTAGCTCTCCTGGAAGCCAGATTTCTGGAGTCCATGGAGTTGGGGTGACCCACCTCGTCCATTGCCCTGAGATTTTCTTTTGAACTCGAGCCTTGAAAAAGCTAGATTCCTCTAAACCAAAACGAAACCAAACCCATTGCAGTCAAGTGGATTCCAACCCATGGTGACCCTATAGAACTGAGTAGAACTGCCCCATAGGGTTTCCAAGGATATAAATTTTTATAGAAGCAGACTGCCACATCTTTCTCCCATGGAGCAGCTAGTGCGTTGAAACTGCAGACCTTCTGCTGAGTACTTAACTAGTGTGCCACCAGGGATCCTGTTTCAAGGAACAGAAACTCCAAAGTCAGACTAGAAGCTGTGTTTTAGGGTAAATTGTTATTATATAAACAACTGTTCCAGCCATTTTTCCATGGCAATGTCGATACAATGGGGTGTAAGAATATTTGGAAGTTCTCTCTTCTTTGGAACATTTTTGACTCCCTAGTTGAAATGTTATCCTAATTTTGCAAAATATGCATTAAAGAAACTTCAATCAATTTCTGTTATTGGCTTAATATGATTTTTGTTTTAGCAAATTGAACCCTTGTCTCAGGGTCTGGGAGAACCCAAACTAGGCCCAGCGTGTGTTGGGTTTTCAGTGCTGTGCATGAAGCTCAGCAGCAAACCAAGCACAATAAGGGAATGAAAGCAGCTCTCATTCCCTGAAGGTCAACCCTGGAGCTCCAGCCCATATATCCAACTGCTTTCTGGACATCCCCGCATGCTTGTAATTCAACCTGAAAAACTGACCTCCCACTCTGCCTCCACAAACCTGCTCCTACACCCAGGGAACAGCTCCATCATCCACTCATTCTCCCAGGCCAGAAGCCTGGGTGTCATTCCCAATTTTTTCTTTTCCCTTCCCCGCTCCCCACCACTTCCAATTATTCTCCAAGTCTACCTGAAATCTCTCTTGGAATCAAATCACTTCTCTGCATCCCTATCACCACTGAGCCAAATAGGACCACCATCTCTGGTCTGGACTCTTGCAATAGCCTTTCACATCCACCTTGGAGAACTGATCTTTGAATGTCCATGAAGGCCAATTCCCCACCCCCACTCCCACACATCACCTTCCCAGGCTCTACCCCAAAGCCTCCTCCATGAGGGGAAAGCATTCCCTCCTTGGGACCTCATTTGGGCACCTGGGATGAAGATGAGATCACGGGTGTTTCCATTTATCCCCTTGAACAATCGCTGGTTCTTTAGGGCAAGAACCCTCCCCAACCTGCTGCAATGCCTGGCACAATGCCCAGCACACAGTAGGTACTCAATGAATGTTTGTCAAGTTAGTTAATGCAGCCATCCAGTCTTAATCACAAACGTTTGAGATGCTTCCTTCAAACCACCTTCCCCCAGGGAGCCTGTGGTTGATTGGACAATTACTCCAGCACTGGAACAAATCACCCTCAGGCGCTCAATAAAACTATTCAGTGAATGCTGCTGACAAAAGAGCCGATTGTGCTGCTGTGACCCTGAAAGTAATTACAGGCAAGCATTCATCTGCCCAAGGGGTGGCCTGGAAGGGGGTCCTCACCTCCATGCAACTCTGTCTGCTAAATAACTCAAAAAAGCAGATGTTGTCACTTCACTGGGATGGTCGTCGCCTGTTAGAAATCAAACAGAGGGCAGGTAACAAGGTGAAATCTGCATATGCAGCCATCTCCCTGCACTCCGGCTGCGATCCCTTAATCATCTCGAGCACAGACACCAAACATTGCAGCCCTATTCCCTGAGAAGTCGGGACAGCCTCCTGCCCTGCTAAGAGCTGAGGATCCAGTGAGCGGTCAGCTCTGCCCTCAGCCCATCACCTTCACTTCCACACACCAACCATCCATCACTGGCCATTACCTTCTAACTCCCACACTGAAAAGTCAGCAGTCACCCTTGATGCTCCTCTCTCTCTCATCTGTCCATTCATTCATTCCACAAGGATTTATCGAGCACGTATAAGAAGCAAGTGCATAATGCTGGGTTGATACTAATGAACAAGACAGACACCATCCCTGTCCTGCCGTCATGGAGCTCACAGCCTAGAGAGGAAAATAGGTATTAACCACATAAGATGCAAATATCTAAATTAATATTAGTAAATTTAATCTATTATTTACTGGGCCCACTCTCAGGTCCCAGAGAGGGGTCATCACACAGAAATGAATAAGACATGGATCCTGCACCCAAAAAATTTAAGGTCTAGTTAAACCAGCTGCTGTTGAGTCTATTCCAACTCCTGGTGACCCCATATGTTTCAGAGTAAAACTGCACTCCCTAGGGTTTTCAATGGCTGATTTTCCCAAAGCAGATCACCAAGCTTCTCTTTCAAGAAGCCTCTGGGTGGGCTTGAACCTCCAACATTCTGGTTAGCAGCTGAATGTGTTAACCGTTTGCACCATCAAGGACTCCTAAAGTCTGATTAGGGAGACAAATTAAATTTACGAAATTGTAGTAAGTGCTATGAAAGACAAATAGAGGATGTTATGCGAGTGGGTAACAGAAGAAGCTAATTTAGATGGGAAGGGAGTCAAGGAAGACCACTCTGAGAAGTGATAGTTACCAGAACAAGAGTTCCTGACAGAGGAACTAGATCAAATGCTCACATTTGGATATGTTATGTTCCTGTCCCCTCATCAGGTAGTAATATTTGCACGTGTCCCTTCTGTCATTTGCCAAAGCATAGCTCTGCCTGTGCCCTCCTTCAGCTCAATAACCTTCCATGAATCCCAGGGGCACCCTGAGCAAAGCCCATAGCTCTGAACTTGTTAGCTTCATGGTCAAGTTTGTGTCTAATCTGGCTCCTTTCTCAGCTATCCGACCATATGGAGAGAAAGTATCTTGGTGAAATTCAACCTATAAAGCACCCATAAGGTTTCCAAGGAGCGACTGGTAGATTTCAACCGCCAACCTTTCGGTAAACAGCCGAACTTGTCACCACTGGACCACCAGGGCTCTGCTGTTAATTCCCTACTAGACCAAAAACCAAGTTATTTTGCCTCATTCTGTGACGCAAGGACCTTAAGTAACCAGGAAACACAAGCTCAGTCTTCAGTGAGTTTATTTGTCTAGTAGGAGACTTGTCTGGTGGAAGGCTGTCTCCTGGGACCTCGTTTTGCCCTGGAGTCCCTCCTGTCCCCAACACACCCACCCTCCCCCAACGCACTCTGTGCCACCAGAAGATGTGCTGGCTGGACCCATCCCCACAGCTCGTCACAGCAATTCCACCTCTTCAGAGGGGGAAAGAGAACCACTTTTAGAAGTAGGAAAACCAAGACAGCCTGAATCATGTCTGCCAATTTCCCCTCATCCCTGCAGGAATCCTAGGGGAGCCCTCATCATAGGAAGAGTCATCAAAAGGAAACACCATGTTCTGCTGTGATGAGTTGGCTCATGCCCGGGCCACACAGTACAGAACTCAAGGGACCCAAGACTGGAGCACAGAGCTTGGACTCATAGCCAATGGAGCCTCTATCTCCCTTAAAACTCAAGTAAAAATGTGACAACAGGGACTGTTGGGCACACTGGCCTAAGAACACTCTTCAGGAAGGAAAGAGTGCCAAAGTTCATTAGTGGTTACCAGGGATGGGAGGTAGGGGCAAAGAGGGAATCATTGCTTAGTGGGCTCTGAACATCTGTTAAAGGCGATAGAAAATTTAGACATGGATAGTGGAGATGTTATACATGTAAAAAATGTTGAAATGGCAAATGCTTTGTTATGTGTATACTTAAAAACCAATCGCTGTAGAGTCAATTCCAACTCATGGCAACCCCACGTGTTTCAGAGTGAAACTGTACACCACAGAGTTTTCATGGCTGTGATCTTTTGGAAGTAGATTGCCAGATCTTTCTTTCAAGGCTCCTCTGGGTAGATTCAAACCGCCAACCTTTTGGTTAGTAGCTGAGCGCTTAACTACTTGTGCCAACTGGAGAATCCTATATACATACTTAGCACAATAAAAAGTGACTTAAATACACAGATGTGACCACACCACCCACTGTGGCCTTGCCCACTGGTCCATGTGGCCCAGCCACTGTCCACTGGACTGTGAACAATCAGATGATCAACTCCTCCCACTGCCTGGGATGGGCTGGGGAGCCAAGAGGGAACGAAAGCAGCCGCTGGCACCTCTGACCAATCTTTTCTAGTTCTACCTGCTGGTTCCGAGCACAGGATTGTCTGCCTGACCTTCTCTCAGTTTCCCAAGTCATGCTCTCCATCCCAAAGTCAAAGCCCTTGTCTCTTCATCCTCAAGACACTCTCCTTTCTTCACCCCTGGACGCAGCGCCTGGTTGGGCCTCGGAGTTCTGGGCAGTGGCCAGGGTGCTCAGCTCCTACCCTTTCTGAGCCAGCCCTGCACCCCAGTACCCCTCTCAGCCTTGACTCTGCTTCCGTGATGAGCTCTGCCCGCATTCCATCAAGGGCAATGAGTTACTGTGGAGACGGGAGCAGGACTTTTTTCCTTTAATTCAATTAAGCCACATGCCGACTGTGATACTTTCTGCACTATATGAGGCAGCAGGTGCCTTTGCAATTACTTCCCCTCTGCTGAGGCTTCGCAGAGGCCTGGGGTCCCAGGAGATAAAGACAAGGCTGTGGAATCACAAAGGCAATGAGATGAAGGAGGGGCAGGGAGGACTACAGGGAGCACTACCACCTGAGAGAAAGATCAGCCAGGAACCGGGCAGTACAAGGTGGCCAGGCAAGCTATGCCTGGGAGCCAGGTAGGCTGTGGCTTCCAGCTGCTTGCAGGACCTTAGAAGAAACGAGGTAGGTCCTAATTTGTGATCCCCCAAGAGCAGACCCTGAGACCAGGATTTGGGCGCAGGCAGTTTACTTGGGCGTTGATCCCAGGAAGCACAGTGAAGGAGTGGGGAAAGAGAGACAGAGTTGGGAATAAAGGCTGTGGCGTAAAGGAGAGGGTTATCACTGTGGGCAGGTGAGACTCAATCCTACTTGGAACTGTCTGGGAGACTATGTAGAGCATGCCTCAGAATTACCCCCAAGGGGCCAGGAAGCCGGGGGGTATATTCCCATCCCTCCTTGGTAAAGGTTACTCCTGGGGTCATTAACCCCCAGCATTTCTAGCCTGTATCACTGAAGGCTGAGCCCTCTCCACAGCCAGAGAAAGACCTCAGGCAGGAAGACACCTGTGCCTGAGGTACAAAGCCATCGCTATGTGCAGGGACTGCCCCTTGAAACTCCAGGTGACCTCTGGCGCAAGCTGGGGCCACAGGGAGGGATTACCCAAAAAGCAAGGTACGCACGGGCTTAACTGTGTTTACTTTTTCACATTGTTTGTGGAAAAACCCATGTGAAATTGTTCCCTACAGATTAGTAAGTAAACACAATTAAGCTCTCGCTGTACCTTACTTGGCGTAGCGGTTAAGTGCTACAGATGCTAGCCAAAAGGTCAGCAGTTCAAATCTACCAGGCGCTCCTTGGAAACTCTGTTGGGCAGTTCTACTCTGGCCTACAGGGTCACTATGGGTCAGAATCGACTTGACAGCAGTGGGTTTGGTTTTTTTTTTTTTTGGTAGCTTACTTACTGTAAGCTGGTTCATGCTGGTTATTACGCTCCTGGCTGGGAATGTGGCCAGGGTCACCTTCTCGTCCACCTGACTGTTTTCCCAGGAGACCCTGGTCAGGAAGCAGGCTTTCCCTCAGCATTAGACCCTCAGGTAGGAAAAAACAACAACAACAAAAAAAGACAGTAGGATGTGGCAGCTATCTGCCCACACATATACCCCTTCACATCGTCCTTTTAACACCCCCGTAGGACTTGGAGGATATGGTAGGCAAAGATGTCCACGTTCTAATCCTGGCACCTGTGACTACGTGACCTTACATGGCAAAAGGGACTTTGCAGGTGTGATTAAGGATCTTGAGATGTGGAGAGTATCCTGGATTATCTAGGTGGGCCCAACTATAATCGTAAAAGTCCTTATAGGGTAAGGGTAGGTACAGGAGAGTCAGGCGGTCAGAGTCAGAGAGAGGTTGGAGGATATTACAATCCAAAGATGGAGGAAGAGGCCACAAGTCAAGGAATGCAGACAGCCTCTAAAATCTGTTAGAGGCAAAGAAACAGATTCTTCTCTGGAGCCTCCAGAAAGGAATGCAGCCCGGCCAACACCTTGACTTTAGCCCAGTGAACTGACTTTGGACTTCTGACCTCCAGAATTATAAGAGAAAAAAATTGTGTTGTTTTAAGCCATAAAGTTTGTGTTAATTTGTTACGCAGCCATAGGAAACTAATACATTTTACAGACTTCAAAACTGATGCTAGCCCAAGGGCTGTGAGGAAAGAAATGGGACCAATTGTTGGAAGCTTCCCTGGACCTGAGTGCCTTTCCTAGGCAGCAGTGGGGTATTCCTGAGGTATTAACTGCTGTTTCATTTTTCCTCCTTGTAGGGTTTTTTAATTTTTTTTCTTTTGCTTCTCCCCATTACCTTCTTCTACCCCAATTCAAGCCACCAAGCCTCTGAGCTCATTGCCTGAAAGAGAAGGTAGGACAGGGCATGGGGGAAAAGCAGAAGTAAAGATACCTTCCTGGTGGAGGGGGTCTCCACAAGCCTGTGCCCTCAGGAAATGTAAGCAAAACATCTGAGAGGAACAAGGCCAACCAAGCATGTGTCCTTCCCCATCCCAGGGCTGAGAAGGGGAAGAGGGTAGAACCCGTGAGGAGAAGAGCCTCCGTTGCCATCGAGTCAAGTCCAACTCACAGCAACCCTAGAGGACAGAGTAGAACAGCCCCATAGGATTTCCTAAGTTGTAATCTTTACGGAAGTAGACTGCCACATCTTTCTCCCGCAGAGCAGCTGGTGGGCTTCAACAGCCAACTTTCAGTCAGCAGCCAAGTGCTTAATCACTGCACCACCAGTCGGAGCCCAGAAAGGACAGGCTATGTGGGGAGATCAGGCAAGTGGGGCTTAGAAAGTCTACTGAGATTTCCAGATCTTCAAACCAGCATGGAAGTAATACTCTTGCCCCAGACCTGAAAGAACCAGGCCAGCAGAAATGAGGGCCTCTCGGCAAATGGTTCATTCCAGGCCACAGACTCGCTGACCTATCCAGTGTTCTTGGGAAATATAAGTTAGTTGGACTAGCACAGCTGTGCCCCTGCAGTTAGAGCACCTCCCCTCACCAGACTTAGACTACTGTGTGCCTGAAAACACATGGTTGGTTTGTTCATGGGGGGGATACATGCATACAAGGGGGGAGAGAGACATAAAAGCTTCATTTGTTCACAGGAAGTGAGGAGTCAGGAAGTAACTGTGCCAGGAGGTCATGCCACCCCAATGTGCCCCTTCCCTCAAGGACCTACAGGGTTTGGCACTTCACACTTGATGCATTATTTAGAAACGAACAAGACAGAGTTTGGAAAGTGTTCTGGGTACCATTGTGATTCTGTTGTCAGACCAAAGCCCTGTGGGCGACGGGTTTCCCCAAAGGGTGTCCCCGCCATAAGCCCATGACAAGAAATAAGGGGGTCTTAAAATGGGCAACTGAAGGACTTCCTCTCCCTCTAAGGCCAGGAAGGAAGTTTGGCCAGGACCCTGAGCTGTATGGATGCCTGGGAAGGCCAGCTGCTAAGCTAGCTCTACTCATGGAGGCCAGCCCAGAGCTCCTCGAGGTCTTTGAGATGCCACTTGGGTCTGTGGGCTCCAAGAATAAACTGCTTCTTATGGTTAATTTCAACTCAGTCAAGGGACTGAGTGGGAGTGGACCCCAAGGAGGCCAATGAGGGGCTACTAGTGGTGATTGCCAACAAATATACTACTGACCCCAGACCAAGCTTCTCATAAGGGTCACTGGCAGCAGTATGGCTGAAGGGGTAGTGGGTCTTCCAATGCCCTCACCCACACACACACAAGATGGCACCCTGTGAAATAACTGAAGGGATGCTTTAGAGGGCGCTTATTATCAGCAGGAGGTCCCTCAGTGGTGCAAAGAGTTAATGTGCTCGACTGTTAACCAAAAGGTTGGAGGTTCAAGTCCACACAGAGGTGCCTCAGAAGAAAGGCCTGGCAATCTACTTTAGAAAAATCAGCCATTGAAAACCTGTGGAGCAGACACAAGGGAAAGATCAGTCCAAAGGACCGATGGACCACAACTACTGCAGCCTCCATCAGACCAAGTCCAGTACAACTAGGTGGTGCCTGGCTACCACCACCGACTGCTCTGACAGGGATCACAACAGAGGGTCCCGGACAGAGCTGGAGAAAAATATAGAATGAAATTCTAACTCACAAAAAAACAAAACTTACTGGTCTGACAGACTGGAAAAGGCCTAAGAGTACGGCCCACAAACACCCTTATAGCTCGGTAATGAAGTCGCTCCTGAGGTTCACCCTCCAGCCAAAGATTAGACAGGCGCATAAAACAAAATGAGACCAAATGGGCACACCACCCCAGAGGCGAGGACAAGAAGGCTGGAGGGGGCAGGAAAGCTGGTAATGGGGAACCCAAGGTTAAAAAGGGGAGAGTGTTGACATGTCGTGGGGTTGGCAACCAATGTCACAAACAATACGTGTATTGTTTAATGAGAAACTAGTTTGCTCCGTAGACCTTCACCTAAAGTACAATAAAAAAATTTTTTTAATTAAAAATAGACAAACTTTTTGTTGACACTTTACTACCACATAAATAAAACTTTAAAATATACAAAACAGAAAGAAAAGAAAACCCTACAGAACGTAGTTCGACTCTGACACACACGGGGTCACCATGAGTCAGAACAGACTTTTTTATTATCAGCAAGAGGCCCATAGGGGACTAATTCCAGAGCGTTGTAATGGTAGGCAGGATACGTGATCTCGTTTTGCAGTGCCAGAGAAGCTTCCAGGAGAAGCTTCCAGGTGACATCTGTAATAAATGTGTGGGGAAGAAACAAGACGGGAGTAAATTTGAGTGGAAGAATAAGCAACGTTTTAGAGCTTTGTATCATTAGCTAATTGTATAATTATCTAATTCTAACTGTAGAATTAGATCAATTAAAAACACAAACCAGGCATAATAAGCCCTTTCTCTCTAGCCACTCTGTGCTAAAGGAGATGCTGTGTCTAAGGACCCAGCGGAGCCCAACACGGTCAGCGTCACAGCATCAAAGGATCATTTTTAACAGCCCTCCCCAATATACGCCAAAACTATTTCCAGTAATAATCATGGCATAATCATTACTCTCCTGATTTGTTCTTTAGTTTTAAAACAAGTAACAACTTTAAAAGAGAAAGGTCAATATGAGATATTGTTCAAATTCAGGAAAACATTTACTGCAGGAACTAAAATTTACACTTACCAAACAAAAATATGTCAGCTCACAGTTCATGCTCCATTTCACCATCCTTAATTGTAAGTGCAAGTAAAAACTCCAAGTGGTCATACAGAATGAGAGGATTAGAGTAACTCACGTTAGATTTCTTCATTATTTAATCCCTGGGCTATCATTGTTGATACTGAATCTGCTGTTCAAATGTAGGAATATGTAGTACCATGGGGTTAGAGGCCTGAACTATGCCCAAAGGGAACTGTAAGGATCTCAAACTTTAGGAACTGACTTTCGAGATATACAGGTGTAGCTGAGTTCCTGTGTGTAGAGGAGCAACAATGTAACAAGGAGTTGTCTGAATTAACGACCATGTAAAGTACAATGTTTATTAGAGGATAAGTGATAATGTACCAATTTGAACTTTACATATATTATAAAAACTCACAACAATTGCTTCGATCAACTAAATGTTTCAGGAAGAGGAGAGTTTTACCATTGACGTGGTTTAGAATTGCCACTGCATGGTAATAACAGCAGACTGACTTTTAGTTGGCTTTATTTTTGGTCTTAAATTCTCTACAGGTAATGCTCCTGTTATTGCCTGCACCCAGGGCAGACCACGCCATCGCCCCATCCATTCTTCTACAAAATGGGAAGGAATCATTCCTACTTCAAAAGATGAAAACAGCTCACGTTAATTGAGTGCTTGCCATGTGTCAGACGCTGCTCTAAAAGCTTTAGAGGTATTAACTCATTTAATTCTCACCACAAGTCTATGTAGGTGGTTACTGCTATTAGTCCCATTTTACAGATGAGAAAACTGATGCCTTTGAAGGCTTATATAATGTAGGTGGAAGCATTTTGTAAACTGTCAACACAGTACAAATATTACTAGACTTAGCAGCAATGATAGGGAAGGTTTAGTGTATTTGATCATAACTGGACCAGAGATATCAGGGAGAAAAAGAATGATGTTTTAGTAACAGGGGCAACAGTAAAACATTTGGCCGCTAACCAAGAGGCCAGCCGTTCCAACCCACCAGCCACTCTGTGGGAGAAAGATGTTGGCAGTCTGATTTCATATTTACAGCCTTGGAAACCCGATGGGGCAGTTGTACTCTATCCTAAAGGGTCACTGTGAGTCAGAATCAACCGGACGACAATGGGCATGGGGGGAACAACATGAATGAAACACTACGACCAAATTGAAAAACACCAACATTATGTCACCAAGATGGACCTTGTAAAGTCAACCAAATGGTGTGACCATGCTTCCTGGTGCTAAACATCTGCTGCCAGAGAAGGCTTTTAGCTGGCTGTCGTAGCAACTGGGCCATCAGAGAGAAATGGCCTCAGTGTTCACCAACCTCCCTTGAAACCCAGTACCCGCAGCTCCCTCCTGAGCCAGGTTACAGGAGCACTGTTGACTCTGTAGCAAGTTCAGAGGAAAGAAATGCAGAAGACAAGTGGACCACATGGCAGCCCACAGAGATACCCACCAGGACCCATGGAAAATCTGCAACCAGGACCCACACTATTTATAAAAGCAGATAAATAGAATAAAGCTGCTCTTTACAATAGCACATTTATGGAACACATAGGATTGGGAATCCCTCCCTTGCTGTCTTTCACTTATTTAAGGCACAGTCCCTGAAGCCAATCTTCTCTGTCTACTAATGAGTAAGATATAGCCAGACAGCTACTTAGTTGGAATGGTTTCAGAGAGAGGCTGTCACAAAGAGGCCTAGAACTAGATGCCCCAGGCTATTCACAACTGGCCCTGGGAATAGCTTGACAATCCTAGAAAAGACCTGTCCTGGAAGGTCATCCTGGCCACCCTTCCATCCAGCACTAAAATGGTCTTGTAGCTTCTACTTGCATGTCTCCAAGGACAGGGCACTCACGCTGCTTGAAACAGCTCGTGGACATCTCAGATGGTGAGAAAAGGCAGGCTATGGTCCAAGAACTCCATGCTGTCACTTGTTTCATAGGCAAGTCATTCTCACCACTGGGAATGTCCTTCAAGGACTGTCCTCAGTGAAGTACCATTCCACCCACCATGACCCATCCTTCACAATCAAAATTACCCCTCTCTTCCATGCTGCCCAGCCCTTGGTTTACAGCCTACACAGCTGTCTGTGTTTTAGCTTACCCGTCTTGCCCATTAGACTGTGAGTTCTTGAAGGCATAAGCTAAGGCTTCTCCTCAATGCCTGCCCCAAATAGATGCTTAAAAATTCTTTTGTTAAAAATGCAATTCTTCCTCTACAACAAAAAGACAACTCAATTTTAAAAACAGGCAAAAGACTTGAATAGACATTTCTCCAAAGAAAATATACAAATGGCCAACAAGCACATAAAAAGATGCTCAAGGTTCTTAGGCAAACACAAATCAAAACCACAAGATACCACTTCACCCCCACTAGGATGACCATTATCAGAAATATATAAAATAATGTTGGCAAGAATGTGGAGAACCCAGAACCCTCTTTCGTTGCTGGTGAGAAAATGGTGCAGCCACTGGAAAAATATTTTGGCAGTTCCTTAAAAAATTAAACACAAAATTACCACCTATTGCCATCAAGTCGATTCCAACTCCTAGCGACCATACTGGACTGAGTAGAACTGCCCCACAGAACTTCCAAGGACAGCCTGGTGGATTCGAACTGCAGCCTTTTGGTTAGCAGATGTAGCTCTTAACCACTGTACCACCAGGGTTCACAAAATTATCCAGCAATTTCCCTCATAGGTATACAACTAAAAGCCTGGGAAGCAGGTACTCAAACAGATACTTGTACACCAATGTTCTTTGTAGCCAAAAGGTGGAAACAACCGAAGTGTCCACCAACAGATCAATGGATAAACAAAATACGGTATATGCATTCAGTGGAATGTTATTCAGCCATAAAGAGAAATGAGGTTCTGAAACATGCCATGACATGGACGAACCTTGACAACATTACACTGAGTAAAATAAGTCAGACACCAAAGGACAAATATTGTAGGATCCCACTTAAAGGAAATACCTAGATTAGCCGAATGGGGAGACAAAAGTTCATTAGTGGTTTACCAGGGTGGGTGGGAGGGGGAAAGGAAAGTTATTGCTTAACGGACACTGACTTTCTGTTAAAACATTTGGAAATCAACAGTGGTGATGGGTGCACAACAGGGTGCATGTAATTAGGGTTACTGAATTGTACACTTAAAAATGGCTAAAATGGCAAATGTTTTGTTATACATATTTCACCATAATAAAATATTTTTAAAATGCAATTCTTCAGCAATACTCACCAAGCAGCCTCTGCCCTCCAACCTCTGTGCTGGACCCCCTCCACAGTGTGTCAGTCACGCCTCTCCTCCCATGCCCTCACTGCAAACACGGTCCCCAGCTTCAATCCACTCCCAGAAAAGTGGAGCACCAAGCAATGGCTTTAGGGTCTTGGATGAGCTTTCTAGTCTAACCTTCTATCCCAGTAGTCCTCAAGCTTGATCATATGTCAGAATCCCCTGGAAGGTTTGTTAAAACACAGGTGGCCAGGTCTGCCCCCAGGGTTTCTAATTCAGTGGGTCTGGGGTAGGACTTGAGAATTTGTGCGTCTAACAAGTTCCAGGTGTTGCTGTTGTTGCTGATGCAGTTATCACACTTTGAGAACCGTGGTAGCATGGCGTTTTTCTGGGAACGCTCCTTGAAGGACATTCCTAGCCATGAGAATGGCTTGCATATGGAGGCAGGGAACAGTGTGAAATATTTGGGCAATAGTCTGCCTCCTTTCACCATCCAAGATGCCCATAAGCTGTTTCAAGCAGCACTGAGAACCCTGTTCTTGGAGGCATGTAAGCAGAGGCTACAAGATCATATCAGACACACAACATCTCCACTCATGGCTGATCTAACCTCTGCTTATACACCTCCAACATAAAGACGCTCACTACTTTTCAAGTTAGACTATCCTATCTTCAGTTCTTTTTTATATTGAGTAACCTGTCATCTCCTACCTAGGGTTGCCAGATAAAATACATGATGCCCTGTTAAATTTGAATTTCAGATAAATAATAGATAATTTTTTAGTATAAGTACCACCCATGCAAATGTGTTTATTTTTATTTGCTAAATCTGGCAACCTTACACTCCCACCCATAAAGTCTCCAAGTCCTTGAGCCAAGTCCCTTTCAACTCTGAAGCAGCCAGAGGTTACAGTCCCAGGTGAAGCTACTTCCTCCACTTGAAAACTATTGAAGAGAAACCCAAGAGTAAACAGAGTTTCAGCTTCAGGAAATACACTTGGCCAGGGCTGCACATGGGCCTTACAACTACTACAGGGCTTGGTCCCCATCAGGAAAATGCCTTTCCGTGTGTAACCTGGGCTCACCAGGTGTGGGCCTCTTGGCCCTGGAAGCAGACAGACCTTTACACTGGGGAGAACCCTACCAAAGTGTCAACATCTGGTCATCCATCCGCACTATCCCGAAAAATCCGTTGCTGTTGAGTCGCACCACAAGTAAATTTTTTTTTTGGGGGGGGGTTTAACAAACAGAAGTTTATTCTCTCACAGTCTAGTAGGCTAGAAGTCCAAATTCTGGGTGTCAGCTCCAGGGGAAGGCTTTCTCTATCGGCTCTGGAGGAAAGTCCTTGTCATCAATCTTCCCTCGGACTAGGAGCTTCTCCGCGCAGGAACCCTGGGTCCAAAGGATACACTCTGCTCCTGGCTCTGCTTTCTTTGTGATATGAGGTCCCTACGTCTCCCTGATGGCTTCTATCTTTTATATATCAAAAGAGATTGGCTGAAGACACAATCCAATCTTGTAGATCTCATCAACATAACTGCCACTAACCCATCTCATTACCATCGTAGTGATAGGATTTATAACACATAGCAAAATCACACCGGATGACAAAATGGTAGACAATCACACAATACTAGGAATCATGGCCTAGCCAAGGTGACAGATATTCTGGGGGGACACAATTCAATCCATGGCAACCACCATATGCCCTCTAGCGTATATGAACTCTTTCCCCATTTTCTCCTCCACCACAAAATGCACAAAATGGTGCAGCTTTTTACAATTTACAAAGCTCTATTATTTTTTAATTACAGATGTTAAGGAAACCCTGGTGGTGTAATGGTTAAGTGTTACAGCTGCTAACCAAAGTGTTAGCAATTCAGATCCACCAGGTGCTCCTTGGAAACTCTATGGGGAAGGTTCTACTCTGTCCTATAGCTCACTGTGAGCCAGAGTCGATTCGGCGGCAACGGGTTTTTTTGTTGTTGTTGTTGTTAACAGATTTTATTATGCCAATTGACTTAGATGTCCTCTGAAACCATAGTCCCCACATAAGTAAATATTAAAATATTAAAGCCAGGACTAAAACCCAGCTCTTATGATTCCCATTCTGAAGCCTTTCCCCTAATTCAGGAATTGAAGTTGAAGTGTGCTTTGAGGGACACCCTCAAATTTTAATCTTCACCCCTTTCTCAGAGTCAACCACTACTCCGACTTTCACGAATGGCTGGGCCCATGACTTCTACAGATAGGTGCTGAGCGGCCGAGCAATCTTCCATTCAAATATTATCACTGCAGCCTCCAAAATAACACAGGTCAGAAGAGTCCTGGCCCCTTCATGGTGTCCTCCTTAGAGACCATCTGGCCCAACCACCTCATTATAGAAGATCAAGGAGGAGAAGGGACTTGACCAAGCTCAAGTTCAAGTTGACAGCAGAGCTGGACAAGAATCTAAGCCTACTGACCTCAGCTCAGAACTCATTCCAGCCTGCCAGGGCCTCTTCCAACCAACAGGGAGCTACTAGTAGATTAAAACCACAGAGGTACACTATTTTTCTCCCGTGGAACTAGCAAAAATTCTGACGATATCAAGCGTTGAGACGATATCAAGCGTTGAGAGGATGTAGAGAAAATTGTACTTTCATATAGCACTGGCAGGAGTGTAAATTGCTATATAGACTTTGGAGAGCTATTGGCAATACCTAGTAAAATTGAAAGTGCACATACTGTACAACATAATGATTCCACTTCTAGTGACATGCCCCCAAAGAAGCTCTCACACATGCACCCAATGAGACTCAGGGCAAGGATGCTTATTGCAGCATTTTTTATTAGGGTAAAAATTTGGAACAATTAAATACATAGGAAGAGGGAAACGAGAAGGAAAGCATGGCCTAGCCACATGACGAAATATGCCTGCAGTTATGATAAATGGTTGAGAGCTAAATGTGTTAACAAGAATAGAGGTCATAAATAGCCTTGTGTGAAAAAGTAAGGTGTAAAGGAACCCAGAGTAAATCTATGTAAATGTCGAAACGCATACCACAAAACAATGCCATACTTTTATTATTTATAATACATTATAGATGTATGTGAAAGTACAAAAGTTTTTAAAAATTATTAAAAAAAAGATTTGCCCAGAAGGAAACACAGTTATTTGTGAAAATCATGGAAGTGGTTGACTCTGGCAACGGGATGTTGATCAATGGGTACTTCAACTTTATCTGTAATTTTTCTCTTTTTTATTAAAAATGTACTTGAAGTAACTATAACAAAATGTTAACATCATCCTGGTGTGGGCATACTAATTCATTACTTTTGTGTGTTTCTTTTGTTTTAACTTCTCAAGGAAAAATAAAGATTCGCCAGCTATTCTGATGCGCTGCTCTCTGGGGCCCCCAGAGCCTGCATGACTGACCAAATACACATTTCTTAGGTTTCAATAATTCATCACCTCAGCAGGGATGTGAGTGCGAGAAAGGCTCTATCCTTAAGGGAGTACAGAAGAATGCATCCAACCCAGGCTAACAGCTCCTTCCCTTGTCCTGACTACAGATGACCTTGGGTTTGAAGGAAACAGGAGAGGGCTTAATGCACCAGATGGGTCTCCCAACCTACTTTAGGGAGATGGAGGGGAACTCTCACCTGGCTCAATAATTTATCAGGTCCTAAATATGATGAAGAACCTTCCATGGGCTGTGACTGCAACACCCAGCAACAACTCTCCATGACCACTCTGTGGTTGGTTTGAAGTACAGGGCTCATGCCAGCTCTAGGTTAGTAAAGGGGACATAATCCCCAGAGGTGAGGGATTAAACCCAAATATATACACAAATCACATGAGGATCCTGTTAAAGTGCAGATCCTGGGTTGGAGGGATACTAAGATGTTGCATTTCTATCAGATGTGACATGTGGTTTGTGCTGCTAATCCACGGACCACGCTTTGAGTAGCAAGTCTCTACACTGCCCATTGTCAGCTGCTACCTGGTCCTTCTGCTTCATCATCTTCCTTACAAATAAATGCACGAGCCTCAATGGTATCTGATGGTGTTAGGGTAAGGAGAACCAGGAACGCCTAACTTTTGACCTGTGAGCCCCAAGGGATTGGAGCCCACAAAGATGCGCAGCCAGGAGAAACCAGAGCACCCCTTTGTCAGAAGCCATGGATTTTATGAAGCAGAGAAAGGGGTAAGAACTGCAGCACAAAGTTTGGCTAGGGTAACCAACAAGCCTGGTTTCCCTGAGACCAAAGAAATTCCCAGGACACAGGAGGTTCAGCGCTAAAATCAGGAAAGCCCTGGGCAAACCTGGACATGTTGGTCACCCGAAAAAAGCACAGCTTAGAAGACTAATCTATGATGATAGAAACATGAAAAAAGGGGGTATGGAGGAGAATGGACAGAAAAGGAAAGTAAAGAAACTTTCTGGGTTGATAGAAATGAATCTTATATCTTGATTTGGGTGGTAGTCACACAGGTATACACAATTGTCAAAACTCATCAAACTTAATATCTGTGCATTTTATTGTATGTAAATTATACTGAAAAAAAAAATCTAAAACAAAACCATCCTGGACCTCCACCTCCCCCTAAACCCTAATCTAAACCTTGGTATCCTGCCACCCTCTGGCTGGCCAGAAGGAGATAGTCCCCAAGTCCACTGACCCACTCAACTGTAGGGAGGAAGAAGTTGAATGTGACTAGCTTAGGGGTGTGCTTGCTTTCACACACAGTGGTCCCACCCAGTAGCCAACATGGCTCTGCCCACTAGCCAGCACTGTCCTTGGGATCTTGAATTTGCCCCTCTTGACAACTCTTCTGGAGCCCTGGTGGCACAGTGGTTAAGAGCTCAGGGTGCTAACCACAAGGCTGGCAGTTCAAATCCACCAGCCGCTCCTTGGAAACCCTATGGGGCAGTTCTAGTCTGTTCTAGGCTGGCATAGAAGACAGCTATGGGTAGATCCATTTGACACACAATTTGGTCAGTGTGGGAACAGAGCGTGGTACAAGACCTGGCAAAAGCATGGAGTGTGGAGTCACCAACTCTGCTGGGAAAGAGTCCAGAAAGGCTTTCTGTTGGAGGTGATGCCAAGGTCTGAAAGATAGGCAGGAGTCTGCCTGGTGCACATGGCATCCTGCTCCCTCGTGTGTCCCCAGAGCAGGTCACCTTAAGGGCTTTACACTAGATTAGGGCTTAGTGCACATAGTAGGTGCTCAAAAATGTGCCATCACTGAATTAATAGGCCTGGCACCTGCTATGCCTCCCAGGAACAATGCCTTGCCTGACCTGTGGCCTGAGAAACCAAAAAAAGACCATTTCATAGACTGACCTGCTTTGATGACACTAAACATATGTTTGCTTAGACGACACAGCAGGCAACCATTTCCTATGTGCAAATGGTGAATTCTCCAGTTAAAGCAAAAATAAAGGGGAAAAGTTTCCCCTGTTCACGTCTGATGCTTGTCTCTAGCTCAGCCATCATCTGTCTGCCGCCTGCTCCCACTCAGATCACACCTGGGCCATTGGGCCACAGTCACAGTCTCCTTGAGGCCTGGTACCCCACCCAGCTCTTAAATCCTTCTCCAGCACTAGAGGACAGCTGGAGAGAAGGACGACCCCTCCCACTGTTCTTCGCCCTGGTTGGGGCATTCGATTCCAGTTTCCGGCCCTCCCCACGCCCTGAGCTCCCAGAACCAGGACCACCAGGACAGTACCCATCCTAAGAGGCAGGGACAGATTACCCAATAAACAACGTACGCACGAGCTTACTTGTGTTTACTTACTAATCTGTAGTGCACAATTTCACCTGGGTTTCACCACATCAAATTGTGCACTACAGATTAGTAAACACAATTAAGCCCATGCATTTTTACCTTGCTTACTGTAAGCCGGTGCATACCGTGGTTATTGGTTAATCTGCCTCTGCTCAGGGCCTAGGCCCCAGCCCTGGAGGGCCCCTCCTCCAAGCCCAGGCTCTAGTAACCCCAAGCTCTTCCCTTTGCTCCCACTCCCAGCGCCTGGGGCATGGAAGCTGCTTCCCACAGGGACAACCTCCAGGGACCTGAACATCCTCCTTTGCCTTTCAGTTCTCCAATATCCTAGATCCAACTTCCTGGAGGAAGTCAGAGAGATATGAGGGAACGGGGGAGACTAGACTGAATTTTAATCCTAGTTGTGCCGTTTATGAGCAAGGTGATTGGAGGCCAGTTAATTGACACGCTGAAATCTCAGCTTCCTCATCTGTGAAAGGTGGGGATAAAAGCGCCCACCTCTTGTCTTAAACGCTAGCAAGTGGCCATCTAAGAAGTATCAGTTGGTCTCAACCCACTTGGAGCAAAGGAGAATGAAGAACACCAACGACACAGGGTAATTATGAGCCCAAGAGACAGAAAGAGCCACATAAACCTGAGACCAGAAGAACTAGATGGTACCTGGCTACAACCTATGACTTCCCTGACAGGGAACACAACAGAGAACCCCTGAGGGAGCAGGACAGCAGTGGGATGCAGACCCCAAATTCTCGTAAAAAGACCAGACTTAATGGTCTGACTGAGATTAGAATGACTCTAGAGGTCACGATCCCCAGACCTTCTGTTAGCCCAAGACAGGAACCATTCCTAAACCTAACTCTACAAACACGGATTGGACTGGACTATGGGATAGACAATGATGTTGGTGAAGAATGAGCTTCTTGGATAAAGTAGACACATGAGACTATGTTGGCATCTCCTGTCTGAAGGGGAGATGAGAGGGTAGAGAGGGTCAGAAGCTGGCCGAACGGACTCGAAAAGAAATAGAGGAGGGAAGGAGTATGCTGTCTTATTAGGGGGAGAGCAATTAGGAGTATATAGCAGGGTGTTTATAAATTTTTGTATGAGAGTTCAACTTGATTTGTAAATTTTCACTTAAAGCACAATAAAAATTAAAAAAAAAAAAAAGTGCCCACCTCTCAAGAGTGTGGTGAAGATTAAAGGAGACTGCACTAATAGGGAGCCTGGCTCCCAGTTACTCCCAGATCAAGCTGCCTCCCAACCTCTCCATCCTGCAAGGTTGAATGGCATGGAGGGAACCCCAGGTGAGGAGATAAAGTTTGTCCAGATAGGACTCTTCCTGTGGTTTCCTTCTCCACGTTTTCACTGCCCTTCTGTGGAGCGCTGGAAGTAGAAGTGTGAAGGTCCCAAGTCCTCTCAGCTGTTCTCGCTCTGACTCAGCCTTGGGCAGAAAGCTCAGAAATAACACACACTGAGCCTGTTCTGGTGACATTTCAAATCCAGAGTATCTTTCACATCCCCCTGCTGGCTGTGTCTGGTCAGCATCCATTGCTCAAGAACTTGAGTATTTCTGTCTCCTTTTCAAGGGTCTTTATTTATACCTCAAGTGGAGATAGTACTTTACAGTAGATAGAGCCCTGCCACATGCCTGATCTTATTTAACCCTCCCAGAAACTCTGCCAAGGAAGAAACCAAGGCTCAAAGAGGCCAAGTCACTTGGCCAAGATCACCCAGCTTATTTGTGGTGGAGTCAGGATTTGAACCCAGGGCTGCCTGGCTCACAAGCCTCACCTTTTATACTCATCTATTAGTTGGCAAACAAGGTAAGGCCACTGTTCTCTCAGGTGTGGTATCTCTCCTCACCACCAAACACTGGACAAGGACTTGGAACTCTGCTGGCACCCAATTGCCTATCCACTGACATGCAGTCCAGCTTGTAGGGCCAGGAGCAAGAACACCCCAGCCCAGACCCCCTTCCCCAGGCAGGACAGCTGGAACCTCCCTGGACATCAGTACCAAAGGCCACCCACAGTACAGCCCCTCTGGTCACTGTCGCCTCCGACACCCCTCATTCCACCAAGCTCAGCATCTATAGTAAATCGGATCTGACAGACCTGGATAGACAGACATACATCCCCATCTGACCTCCAGCATAAACAACACTACTAGAGGGGAGTGAAGAATTGGGACCAGTAATTTAGTTGACCACACCTTCTCTTGCGTCCATGGTCATCCCACACTGTTCCTAGCTTTTTCTACCCTCACCCAGCTTCCCTCACTTCTCTCACTCCCAGACCTTCTCCCTGGGCCCTCTGGAACCCCTATTTTAAGTAAACAAACTCCCTCATGCTTAACCATGTCACCAAATGCTCAGCATCTGTACCTTCTGTCTCAACTAAAACTCTGCCCAACCCAGGACCCCACTTTCCTCACACCCTCTCCAGTGAGGGCTGTGCCTTTTCCCCTCTCCCCCCAACTACACGTACCTGAAGGTCCAAATTTTTGGTAAGCACCGCTTGGCTTCTCACTGCCACTTTGGGCCAGGCTCCCTCGGCTCAGGTAAAGCTGTTTCTTCATGCTCCCCCCTCCCCTCCTCACCCCCCTCTCCTGAATGCCCTCCCTCCACTTCTGGTTCAATCTCGCTCTCCACCCCAAGTCCTACCACCTACTATAGCAGGGTTTCTCAGCCTTGACACTATTATTATTTAGCGCCAGATAATTCAGCTGTTCTGTGCATTGTAAGAAGTTTAGCAGCATCCCTGGCTTCTACTCACTAAGTGCCAGTAGCACCATTCACCTCTCCCCCCACCTTCCACCCCTGTTAGAATAACCAAAAATATCCCCCTGGGGGACAAAGTTGCCCCTGATTGAGAGCTACTGGCCTAGAACAATGTCAGCATCTGTATGGACTGCAGGTCCAGTGCCCTTGACCACCCCAACCTCAGTGACAGTCACTTCATTCCACTCCAACACTCTCCTGGCCCAGCCATCTGCCCTCTCCACTGCCCAAGGCCACCCAGGAAGCAAATGGAAAGGTAAGGGCTGAATCCACGCAGTCTGACTCCAGGACCTAAGCTTTAACCTACTCCACCCTGCCATTACCCTGCCTGCCTCCATCAAGCACCCCACCATCTGTAATTGAATTGTTGTCTGTTACTAAGTGTTCCCTTTGCTCATTGTCTTTTCTGCGTCCTCCACTAAGATATACTCCTTGAAAGAAGTAACTGTGCTATTTTGTTCACTACTGTATCCCCTTTACCAGCGGAACGTTTGGCATGGTAAACATCTGTGGAAATGGGGAAGAAGGGAAAGGAAAAGAAACAGAAGGGGGTGGAAGGGAAGGGAAAAATTCTTAGAAAAAAAGAACTTTGCAGAAGAGAGGAGGTATTAAAACAAGAATCAAGTACGACATCGGTATCATGAAATAATCCTCAGCAAATAAAAAGGATAATGTATCTCTATTACTGACATGAAAATATCCCTAATAAAATTGACTGTATATTTATATGCCTGTCTGTGTATTTATGCCCAAAGAAATAGCTGAAAGAATGCTCACCAAAAGGTAGAAAATGTTTATCTGTGAGTGACGGCATTTCAGGGGAATTTTTGCTTTCTTTTTTACTTGAATTTCCTATAATAAGAATGTATTATCTTTTCAAACAGAAAACTTTACAAGTCATGTAAAAGAATATATGTTAAGATGGGGAGATTCTCATGATAAAATGTTATGTGGAAAAGTGATTTTCTAAACTATACATACATAGATTCTGGGAAGATGGGAGTGTAAACAAACCATCGTTCTGACTCTTCCCCCACAAACACTACAAAGAAACAGTGTTCAGCTTTGAGGGACTCTGAATTGGAGGGCAGAGGAAAACAGTAGGGAGCTGCAGCACACAAGAATCAACAAATCAACAATGAGTCACATACAGTAGAAAAATCACTTTTCCCACTGTCTCTGCCCCTCCCCCAGCCACAGGGGCCACAGTCTGCTGTGAACTGGGGTAGTGGCTCCAGAGAAAGAGCCTGCTTCCCTAACCACCACAGCCCATGCCTATACAAAGAGAGAGGACCCCAAACCTCTGCCCTAAAATCAACAAGGCAGGCCACCCAGGAGCTCCGTTTGGAGTGTGCTGGCACCTCCCCCACCCAGATACTGTTGGTTGCAAGTCTACTGTGGATTGCTACGGAAGGCTCATGTAGTCGTGTAGTCGTCTGCTCTCATAGTCACACTCTACCTGCCTCCCTGTGCACCCCATAGCTTAGGCCTGTGAAACCAACAGGACAGACTTCCGGGGGAGCCAGTTCTGGTCTGTCTGTACCCCCTTTCAGTCAGTGCTAAGCACTGCTTGCTGAAGCTACTGTGTGCTAAGAAGAAGGTATCTTTAGTGGAGGCTACACCTATAGCCAACATACTACAGAGAGCGCTCTGATAGCAACAAGGCAGGCCAACCAGAGGTCCATTTGAGTGTGCCAGCACCTCCTGATCCAGACCCTGCTGCCTACTGCAAATTTCTAAAGGTCTGTGAGGTGGAGTCTGCTCCCATAGCAAACACTCTACTGGCCTCCCTGAGTGCTCCATAGCTCAGGCCTCTGAAACCAAAAGGACAGACCTCCTGGGGAATCAGTTCAGGTCTATCTGCTCCCCCTTTTGCTCAGTGCTGAGGTTCTGCTGACTGAGGGTGCTGTGTGCTAAGAAGCAGACATCTTTAGTGGAAGCTATACCCACAGCCAACATACTACAGGGAGGACACTGATAGCAACAAGACAGACCTCAGTGTAGGTCCTTTTAAAGTATGACAGCCCTGTCCCCACCTGAACATTGTCATCTGCAAGACTTCTGTGAATTGCTACAAAAGGGCCCTGCAGTGAAGTCTGCTTCCATAGTCAGCACTCTACCTGCCTCCCTGCACATTCAATAGCTCTGCCCTCTAAAACCAACAGGAAAAACCACCCTGGGGGGCAATTAGTGTTAGTCTGCCCCACTTCCATGGGCACTGAGGACTGGTGATTGAGGCTGCTGTGTGTTAGGAAGCAGGAGTCTTGAATGGAAGCTGCACTCATAGCCAACGATCTACAAGGAGGACTCTTATGGCAACAAGACAGACCTCTATGGGGATCTCACCAGAGTATGACACCTCCTCCCCCACCTAGTAATTGTTGGTTGCCAGGCTGTTGCAAACTGCTACAGAAGGCTCCCACCATAGAGTCTGTCACATAGTCAGCACTCTACCTGCCTCCCTTCACTCCCCATAACCAGGTCTCTGAAACCAACAGGACAGACTTCCCTGGGATTAGTTTGGGTCAGTCTGCTCCCCGTTATGGTTAGCCCTGAGGACTGCAGACTGAGGCTGCGGTGTGGCAGGAAACAGGCATCTTGAGTGAGGCTACACCGACAGCTGAGATACTTCAGGGTGGGCTCTGTTAGCAATAAGGTAGACCTCCTTGGGGGTCCATTCACTGTGACTATCCCTCCCCCAACTGTTGACTGGTAGCTTCTAGACTGATATGAACTCCTACAGAAGGTTCCCTCCCGTGAAGTCAGTAAGTAGGTCACCTAAGTGGAGACTGCTCCTACAACCACCACAGGGCCACTGGGGCTCTGAAACCAAATACACAGGTCTCCTGGAGGTCCTTCTGGGGAGTACCAGCACCTCCTCCTTCTGAAATGGAAGAAAGTCTGCCTGTAGTTTCCATGAATTGCATGAAAACTCAAAAATAAGCAGCCCCCACAGAGCAGGAAAGGAAACCGTGGGTGAAACCAGAGGGCAACACCAAGCCCTGAAGGGGACTCACTGGATGTGAGTTTTCTGACTAAAATGTGATTACAGAAACACATAAGGGAAGGGAGTAATACTCAGAGAGAGAGGTCTGCACCCCCTGGTGAACAGATTGATTAGTACACAATATCTCATATGAGTGGCAGTGACCATTGGTGGACAGACTAACTATAGCATGTTCTCTGGTGTGTTTCAGAGAGATTGAAAGTTGGAAACCAAGATCTGGAACTTCTGAACCCCAAATAAACCAGGGAGGGAGAAAAAGCTATCACAGAGAGGGAGAGGAAACAGAAAGCAAAGGCTGAAGGCTCTGCCCATCTCAGAATGTCTTGCAGGAACTAGTGAGAGAAAAACACCAAATACTGGGAAAACTGAAAAAGTTTACACCCCCAAAAATTCCATTGCCCCAACAAAAAAATCACAAGACACACGAAGAACAGAGAAACAATGGCCCATCCAAATGAACGTGGCAAATGGAGTGAAAGCATATCTAAGGATGACCAATAATGAAAAAAACAGAAGAATAAATACAACATTAACACAGACAAAGATCTAGAAGAAATAAAGAAAACAATGAAAAAATAAAATGAGGATCTAAAAAAAGACATATTGCAACTGAAAGGGACAATAACTGAAATAAGAAACACAACAGAAGGGCTTACCAACAGATTTAAGCAGGAGAAAAAAGAATCCACGAATTAGAGGAAAAGATAGTTAAAATTAAAAACACTGAAAAGCAAAAAGAACAGAGGCTCAAGAAAGCTGAGCACAGTTTAATGGAATTGTGGGACAACAAAAAGCGACCTAGTATATGCATTATGAAAATTCAAAAAGGAAATGAGAGAGAGAAAAGAACAGGAAGAATATTTGAGGAAAAAATGACAGAAAATTTTCCCAATCTAACAAAGGACATGAATCTACAAATCCAAGAAGCTTAAAGAACACTAAGCAGGATAAACCCAAAAAGATCTACAACAATACACATCATAGCTAGGCTTTCAAAAATTAAAGATAAAGAGAGAATTCTGAAAACAGTGAAAGAGAAGCGAACAGTCACATACAAAGAAACCCAGTAAAATTAAGAACTGATTTTTTCCTCAGAAACATTGGAGGTCATGGGCAATGGAATGATATTTTTAAATGGAATCGACTCCACAGCAACGTGTTTGGTTTTTTGGTTTGGTTAGGATGGCCGAGGTTAAAAAACTGAAAATAACAAATGTTGGCAAGGATGTTGAGAAATTGGAACCCTTATCCATTGCTGGTGGGAATGCAAAATGGCACAGCCCTCATGGGAAACAGTGTGGTGGTGCCTCAAAAAACTAAAAATGGAACTACCATAAACCAAAAAAACCCATTGCTATCAAGTTGATTTCGGCTCATAGTGACCTTATAGGACAGTGTAGAACTGCCCCATAGGGTTTCCAAGGAGCAGCTGGTGGACTCAAACTGCCAACCATTTAGTTAGCAGCCAAGCTCCTAATCACTGCTCCGCCAGGGCTCCAGAACTACCATATGACCCAGAAATTCGGCTTTTATATACACCCAAAAGACTTGAAAGCAGAGACAAAAAGAGACTTGTAAACCAATGTTCATTGCAGCACCTAAAGGTGGGAACAATCTAAAAATGCCCATCAACAGATGAATAGATAAAATGTGCTACAGGCATACAATGGAGTACTGCTCAGCCCACAGGAGCAAAGAAGTTTTGATACACGATACAGTATAGATGGAGTTTAAAGACATTACGCTGGGTGAAATAAGCCAATCACAAAAGGACAAATGTTATTTGACCTCCCGTACATAAAAAGACAAGGAAAGGCAAATGTCTGTACATTAGTGATTACCAAGTTCTGGTGGGGGGAGAGCGAGGGAGGAAGGTTAATGGTATACGCATAATATATATCCCATATGTATTCCTTTTTTAAAATTTTCATATGGAAAGCACTGAAAAGAAAAAATAAAAATCAGAAGGAGATACACCATATGTCAACAACGGTGGCTGAGTGGGGTGGGGTGTGGGGGTAAGATCACTTTACTCCTTTTATACACGTGTTTGTTTTCCAAATTCTCTGGAGCAGCGCTGTCCGTTAGAACTTTCTGCAGTGATGAAAATGTTCTATGTTTGTGCTGTCCAGTTTGGTTGCTGTGATGGTTAATAATACGCGTCAACTTGGCTAGGCTATGATACACTGTTGTTTGGTCAAATACTAGCCTAGTTGCTGTTATGATAGTAGTTACATATGATAAAACCAGTTGGCCTCAAGTGATTTAATCCATAATGTAGCCTGACCTCAATCAATCAGCTGAAGGCCTTAAGAGGTAAAAGGGAGTTTCCCTAGGGTGTGGTGTGTTCTGCCTCCAGACTATTAATATTTTTCCACAACATTCTTATTCTTTACTCTTCTGGTCGCCTAACCTACGAATTTTGGGTCGAAAGCTTGCAGGAGACTTCAGCTTGCCACCAGACTTGCAGATTTTGGATTTGCCAGCCCCCCACAATCTTGGGAGTCAATTCCTTGAGGTAAATACTTTGGTGGCTTGAGTGTTGATAAGCTGCTGCCACCAATATTTCAAATACCAGCAGGGTCACCCATGGCGGACAAGTTTCAGAAGAGCTTCCAGACTAAACACAGACTAGGAAGAAAGGCCTGGCAATCTACTTCCCAAAATTAGTCAATGAAAATCTTATAGATCACAAAATATTGTCCAAGATTTTGACTCATTCACTTTGGATGCATCATCAGCAGGAACCTATCGCTAGCAAAGGACATCATGTTTGGTAAACTGGAGAGGCAGTGCAGGTGAGGGAAACCCTCCATGAGATGGATTGACACAATGGCCGCAACGATGGACTCAAACATACCAGCCATCACGAAGATAGTACAGGACCAGGCAGTGTTTCATTCTATCACACATGGGGTTGCCATGAGTCAGCGCCATCGCCATCTGCATAGCATTTAACAATAACAGCAATATATATCTCACTGGTTCTGTTTCTCTAGAGAACCCCGACTAAGGCAGTAACTACAAGCCACTTGTGGCTGTTGACACTTGAAATGTGGCTGATGTGATTGAAAAAATGAATTTTTAATGTTATCTGATTAGCTGAAATTTAAATGTAAATAGCCACACTGCCCAGGAGGTACTATATTGGACAGTGCAGCTGTAGAATGAATAGATAATATTTCATGTGCAGAAAAAGACCATTGATGTGATTTTTATATAAATAAAATTAATAAAAACTCGAGACAGAAAAGCCAAGTGTATCCACGTGTCTGGCCCAGCTCCAGCCCAATGCCGTTTTCTGCATCTGTTCATTATAAGATCTGAATGCCCCATCCTAACTTTTTTGGCAGATGTATCATTTTTTGCACTTTCTAAAAAACTAAAGGATGATTTCTTCATTTCTTATTCAGTTTTTGAAAGTGAAGCAGAGTCAATGAACTCACACATATTCTAGAAACTGACTTCTTTAGACCTTAACAGAAGGTATTTAAGTGCACAGATGTTTGCTGGTTTTAAAAGGAGGCCTTGCTGGGTAGGGAAAAAAACATTCTCCCTCATTTTTTGCTCAATTTGTTTTAAGTTGGTAATGAACTTTGTGAATCTGCACTCCCTTTCTGGCAGAAAAATGAAATTTTGATCTCTTTTAAAAATCAGAACGCGATGGGATAATGGAGAAATCAGTCTCAATAGCACCCTTCGCATTCGTTTCAAAGCTGTGATGTAAACATAATGACGCTATGCTTTTGGAGTCTCTGAGATTTTTACCACAAGCATAGCAGTTCAGGTGGATTACTGCCTAAAGCATGTTTCTTTGGGAGATTTTTGTCAACAAATTGCATGTCTGCTCATTTCAAATAAAATCATGAAGTTGTTCACTTCTTCGCACAAAGACCACCCTGTTCCATTCACCCTGGGGAAGAAGACTGTACTAATCACCTCTTTCTCTCTTAAAGAGCTGAAAGCAGGGACAGGAAATGCACATTTATGGAGCGCTTACTATGTGCCAACTGTAGCCACACACACAAAAGGCTTGAAACACACAAACGGGTTTGAATAAGGGTCTCCTCTTGGTCCACAGGCCAGAGTTAGAGAACAGAAGGAGGACAGCTTGGCCTCTCGGTCAACAAAATAAAATAAATAGTTGAAAGTTGGATGTTTCTGTTTTACACCACCTTAACGCATGTCCTTTGTAGATTATTCAAAAAAGGTAAAACCGTCTAAAGAAAAAAAAAAAATCCCCCAAATCTTACCACACAGAAACAAGAAGCATCCGCTTTGGGTCAATGTTCTTCCAAATCTCTCCCTACACCGGTGTTCTCAGCTGACTGCTATTTTGCCCCCATCTGGCAATGTCTGAAGCCCTGTTGGCACAGTGGCTAAGAGCTCGGCTGCTAACCAAAAGGTTGGCAGTTCGAATTCACCAGCCACTCCTTGGAAACCGTATGGGGCAGTTCTATTCTGTCCTATAGGGTCACTGTGAGTCAGAATCAACTTGACGGCAATGGGTTTGGGTTTGCTGGTTTTTAGAAATGTCTGGAAGCATATTTGGCCGTCACAACTGGGGAAGGACTGCTACTGGCACCTAGTGGGTAAAGAACACGGATGTTGGTAACCATCCTGCAATACACACAACAGCCCCCCTCAACTAAGGGTTTTCCGGCCCAGATGTCAATGATGTGGAGGCTGAGAAACCCTGTTCTACACATATGGATGTGTACATAACCAAGGTCACACTACGCCAGTTGTTTGCCAACCTGCAAGAAAACATGTATTCCTTGTCTGCTACGGTCAAGCACTGCATAGTCCCTAGAGAGGGCTTCATTTAATTTTTACCAGAATTCTTTAAGAGGAGAGGGATCATTACAGATTTAATAGAGACTGAGGCTCAGAGAGGTGAAGTGTCTTGTCCAACGTTACACAGCAGTTAGCCATAGTGCTAAAACGGAAGTCCAGGTCTGAAGGATTCCAAACCCCCCTTTTCCCACCATCTGCCAGTTTGCTCCCTTTCACCCCAGGACCCAATTTACAAAGAACAATCAGGGACCTCGAAGTAAGACCCTTGAGCCCCCTTCTCAGAATCTGAGGGAGACAGGGCTTTTGTCTCTATGTACAACATTTAAGTTATTCTGTTATTTAAACCCTCTCTGGAGCCTAATTTATATTTTTATCAATATGATCTGTCAGGCACTAAAAGAATATGTTCAAGTTTCTCACCCATCACTTTTCTGTCAATTTCTCATTATGGCTCCAACTTTTCCCCTATTCATATTTATATGCTACATTGTATTCATGACTATTCTATCTTGGTGGTGGATTACACCCACCGCAGGTTTTGTGAAGTAACCTTCTTGGTCTCATTTTATGTTTACCTTGAATTCCTTTTCCTCTGATAACAGCATTGTACTTCCACTTTCTTTTTATTTGCATTTGGCTGGTATATCTGTGACTATCCTGCCTTAATTATTTTGTTTTAGATATGTTCTTAAAAGTTGGCATATGGTTGGATTTGGACTGGATTTATCCAATCTCGGAGTCATTGTCTTTTAATGGGTGGTTTGCTGGGGATTTTGGTGTTTTTCTTCTCTTTTGTTTCATTCACTTATATGTACTTTCATAACAGAATCTTTGGTCTTGAGTCCACACTCTTATTTTAATTTTATGCTTTGTGTGCTATATTTTCGTTTTATCTTCTATTTTCTAATTCTTCCTCCCTTCTGCTAATTTGGCATACAAAATGTTTTTAGTTCTACTGGTGAATTAGTTTCATTTCTTTAAATAATATGCTTTAACTTATATGTTAAGCTAATGATAATTGAAATTATCAACATCAGAAGTGAAAAAATTGCTGTTGACTCCCATTATGACAGATAAGGACATCAGTTTCCTTATACTTCTGTACGCATTCTTCACCCCCATTCTCTGGTTTTCAGTGGTATGCTCTGGCAATTTTTATCTGTCTTTTATAGTAAGATTATGATCTTTTTTATTATATACATTTTGTTTTAAGAACTATAATAGCTATCTTCTGTTTTATAATTTTTCCATGGTTATTTAGATTTCATTTTATGCATAGTTTCAAAGCACACCACTATACAACCATTTTCCTTTCCAGGAACAGTAGATGCTTTTAATGGGAGTTCTTTATTTATATTCATCTCTTTGTTGACTGAAGCACACTTCATATATTTCTTCCGCATTTTCTTCCCTCCAAAAAGTGTATATGGTGACATCCTTCCTAAGTCCTTGCATGTTTGAGTCACACGTAGATATCAGTGGAAACCATGGTGGCATAGTTGTTAAGTGCTACAGCTGCTAACCAAGAGGTTGGCAGTTCAAATCCACCAGGTGCTCCTTGGAAACTCTATGGGGCAGTTCTACTCTGTCCTATAGGGTTGCTGTGAGTTGGAATCTACTCAATGGCAGTGGGTTTGGATTTTTGGTTTTGGTAGATATCAGCTTTGATTGGGCATGAAATTTTGGACCTTATCATTTTTCCTTCAATTACCTTCATTGCTTCCTTGTCTTAAGAAATCTAACTCAGGAGCTAGAAAGCTAAAGCCATCCTAATTTTTATTTTCTTTGAAGACAGCCTGCTTCTTTTTCGTGAATGTTCACAGGAGTCTTTCTTTATCTTTGAAATGTAATAGTTTCATGAGGGGAGTCCCTGGGTAGTACAAATGTTCAACACACTCAGTTGCTAACAGAAAGGTTGGAGGTTCTAGCCCACCCAGCGGCACCTCAAAAGACAGGCCTGGCAATCTGCTTCCAAAAGTTCACATCCTTGAAAATCCTACAGAGCAGCTCTACTCTGCATACGTGGGGTTGCTATGAGTTGGAATCGACTTGATGGCAAACAACAATAACAACAACAAATTTCATCAGAGTATATATTTCACCATTCCTTCCCCCCCACACACAAATAACTTGTTTGACAGCCATGTTTGAGCTGAAATTTTGTACCTACATCACTTACAAATATTTTCTTTGGAAATAGTTTTCTGTTGCATTTGTTCTGTTTCTTACTGTCCAAGAACACAAATTATTCCAACTTCAGTTCCAAGATTACCTTGTCCCCGCATCTGGTCAGCGTATCACTCAGAAGACAAAAGTCACTTCAGTTATTTTAATAGATATAAGTTAATGTAAATCAGTGTTAACTAAGTATAAAGTGGAAACCCTGGTGGCGTAGTGGTTAAGTGCTACAGCTGCTAACCAAAAGGCTGGCAGTTCAAATCTGCCAGGCGCTCCTTGGAAACTCTATGGGGCAGTTCTACTCTGTCCTATAGGGTCGCTATGAGTCGGAATCAACTCAACGGCACTGGGTTTGGTTTGTTTTGTTTAGGCATAAAGTAAGCAGCCCTGGCGGCACAGCGGTTAAGGGCTCAGCTGCTAACCGAAAGGTCTACAATTGAAATCCAGCAGCTGCTCCTTGGGAGAAGGATGCGGCAATCTGCTTTGCTCCTTGGGAGAAGGATGCGGCAATCTGCTTCTGTAACGATTACAGCCTTGGAAACTCTACAGGGCTGTTCTACCCTGTCCTACAGAGTTGTTATGAGTCAGAATCAACTCTACAATGACGGGTTAGGTGTAAAGTTAACTAGGACGTGAAAAGGCAAAAAGAGAACATTAAGATATAGAGGTACCAACTGCAGGAAGCAAATACCACCCTGAGGGGTGGGGGAACAAGGGAAGAGGTTGGAATTACTAAGACTTAGGAACTTGGAGGAAGGGCTCTGCTTGGGGGAAGAACTTAGACCTCTCAGGAGGAGGAATGCTAGGCAATGCTGAGCTCAGAGAAAGGACCCTATGAGGTGGGGACCAGGCCTTATTGCCCTGTGCACCAAGCTAAGCATTTAGTATCCTCCACCAAGGCCTAGAACAATGACAGGCCCTTTGCAGAGACACATCTAGGCCAGAGGTTCTCAACCTTGGTTGCACATTGGAATCACTTGAGGAACTTCTTAAAAATCTGGGATCTACGCCCTGAGATTCTGAGTTAATTTGTCTGGAATACTGTCTGAGCACAGGGATTTTTTAAAAGCCCTACCCCCCAGATGATTCTAACGTGCATCAACCAGCAGTGGTTGAGAACTACTACCCCCCATAAAAACAAAACGTTGCCATTGAGTCAATTCTAACTCATAGCAGCCTTAACGGACAAGCTAGCCTAGAAATCTCTCTCTGTAAGGCTTGTTGCCCCTCTGAGACCAATAGGTCAGTGTTCACAGACCTGGCCTCACATTATTATGGTAATCATCTGAGAAGGTTTATTTTAAACTGGTGATGCTCTTCTCTTCCCACCAGAAATTCTGATTTAATTGGTCTGAGTTGGGGGCCAACACTGGGTTTTTTTAAAAGCTTCTCGAGGAATTCTAATATACGAGTAAGTGTTAGGTAGAGGAAATACCCATGATGTATATTTTTCCTATCAGGGAGTTTTGATTAGTGGATGCCAGATATCATAAGAAGGCAAATTTTTCAAAAAAAATGTCAGTATCAAAAGACTAGGTTGGGAGGACTTCCAGTCAAATGGCAGTTTAGTCAGAACACACCACATTGTCCCTCTATAGCAAAGACCCAAGAAACCAAGTGAAATAGATACAGAAGATAATCCTAGAACTCTGAGCATCAAATGAAATGATAAAGAACTAGATTGACCACAGATTGGAAGAAGAAACTGAATGAAAACAGTGAACACGAAGAGATGGAAAAAACAGACCATGTCAGCCAGCCCAGCATACTACGGCCATCTTGAGACAAAGACAGCAGAAACCCAGGTCATGAGCACAGAGTTCGCAGTAGGACACAGAGTAACTGTGTAGACATACCAGAGTAAAATAAGGTCCCAATTGCTGCCTGCAGCCAACAGGAAGAGCCCAAGCACCCTCACCTAGTGACCAGAGGAGCACACTCTCCCTCCTCTCACCCTCCTCGTAATTAGCATCACAAACACCCCCATCCCTGCAGGCCCTGATCACCAAAGACCAAGATAGGAGCCTTCCCCTGTCCTTCACCCAGTCCCAACTGCCATCTTCACCCCTGCCTGGATCACCAACCCTCCCCTCACCTGACAACTGTACTGTGGCAGCAGACCAATTCAGCATGACACTGGCTACTCGCCCCCCCTTCACACCGATGCCACACCTCGCTGGTGAGGCTGCAGCAGTGTGACCTTGTATACACCCACTCACTGCTCCCTCTACCCTCCCCCACCCAGCAAGAGACAGTGGCAGTGCACCTATGCACATGACGACCCACTGCTCCCTCCAACCTCCCCTTACCTGCTGCTCACCCCTCGTCCCCACCCGCCCACCATTTATACCACTCCACAATGTGAGAGCTGATGGCAGCTCAACTGTACTCTCACCCACCTGCGACTCACCCCCCCATCTGCTGGGAGGCAACAACCACACCACACTAGCCAGCCACACCCACCACACCTGCCACCCTACCCACTCAGCGAGGGCTGCTCCTGTGCCACTGGACCAATGACAGAGAGTGGCCAACGCACACTCAACCACCCTCAGCTGCCCCATAAGACCAGTGAGCAGAGACCCATACTCACACACACAGCCACTACCTCGCCCACCTGGACATAGGTGGTGAGCTTTCCAATGCAGCCACACTAGTGACCAGAGTACCATGCCCGTCCTGTCTGCCCAGATACATCAAAACAAAAAAAATCAGAATGCAAGAAATATAATAAATAAATAAATATAATAACACCTTAATGCCTTGGAAACAACAGACAATATCAAATCACCTACAGAAGGAGGACAAGATGGCTCCAGCAAGTGGCCAAAATAAAGAACCAGGAAACCTCTCTCTGGAAGAAATGGTAATAGAACTACCTGATAAGGAATTCAAAAAATTTATATAAAGGACTTTGCAAGAGATCAAGGAAAATACAGACAAAACCAAGGAAACACCACCAAAACTCAAGAAGAATTCAGGAAAACAATACAAGAACAAAACAACGAAATAAATAGACAATTAGAAATCATATAAAAACAGCAACTAGAAGATTAACACTAAAATTTCAGAAATATATAAGGTACTGGAAGGACAAAGGAGTGAAATTGAATCAATGGAAGACAGAATTAGTGAAATAGAGGACAAATTCCTTGATACCAATCTGTTAGAGGAACAATCAGAAAAACGAAAAAAGCCTAAGAGTTATGTGGGACACTATCAAGAGGAATAGTTTACATGTGATCTGAATTCTGGAAGAGACTAAAAAAAAAAAAAAAAGCATAGAAAAAATTTTCAAAGTTTTTTTTTTTTTTTTTTTTTTAGGGCCCACAGAAATGAAGGCCTCATTTTTAAGAATAGGAGTTCCTTGGAGGAGTTCACTGAGGAATCTGGTATCAATTCCATTGACTCCCTGACCATCAGCCTCCCCCTTTCAGTTCTTTTTTTTTTTAATTTAATGATGTTTGTGTTTTCTCTCTTTTTTTTTTTTATTGTGTTTTAGGTGAAAGTTTACGGCTCAATTTCTCATACAAAAATTTATGCACAATTCACACAAAGTGACAGCACACTCCCCCTTTCGACCCTGGGGTCTCTGTATCCATTCAATCAGTTTCTGCCTCTTCCTGCCTTTTCATCCTGTTTTTGGACAGGAGCTGCCCATTGGGTCTCATGTATCTGATTGAACTAAGAAGCACATTCCTCACATGTATTATTTCTTGATTTATAGTCCTGTCTAATCTTCGTCTGAAGAGTGAGACTCAGGAATGGTTTCAGTTCTGGATTACTAGTGCATCCAGGGGTCATAGTTTTGGGAGTCTAAGATTTTCTAACAGAAAACTTCCCTAATATCACGAAAGACAAGAAGATACCTAAGAAGCTCAATGAATCGCAAATAGCATAGACCCCAAAAGAAAATCACCAAGAATATCATAATCAAACTTTCTAAAACCAAAGACAAAGAAAGAATCCTGAGATCAACTCAGGAAAAAACAAAATATTACCTACAATTGGGAACCATAAGACTAAGCTCTGATTTCTCACAGAAACCATGCAGGCAAGAAGCTAATGAAATGACATATATAAAACCCTGAAAGGAAAAAAATGACAGTCAAGGATTATATATCCAGAAAAATTGTTCCTCAAATACAATGGCAAAATTAGGACATTTTCAGATAAACAGAAATTAATGGAATGTAAAAACCAACCTTACAAGAAATGCTAGAGGGAGCCCTTCAGACAGAGAACGAACAATGTCAGACAACAACCTGAAATTAAAACATATGACAACATCACCCAGAAACCAAAACCAAATAAAGAATTTCAAAAATAAAATAAAGGTACAAGACTGAAAATAGGGAACCAGAGACATCAATC
Source organism: Loxodonta africana (assembly GCF_030014295.1). Classification (NCBI taxonomy): domain Eukaryota; kingdom Metazoa; phylum Chordata; class Mammalia; order Proboscidea; family Elephantidae; genus Loxodonta; species Loxodonta africana. The sequence continues at coordinate 42,836,890 of NC_087365.1, forward strand.
TGCAAACGACAATTTCAAAACAAAAAAATGGAATAAATGGTGTAGTTACAGAACTTCCATATGGAAAGGGAATCAAGGCAATATCAAGACAGAACAGACTGTTTCAAACTTAGTGTCTGTCATGGATTGGATTATGTCCCCCAAAAATGTGTGCATAAACTTGGTTAGGCCATGATTCTCAGTATTCTGTGGATATCCTCCATTTTGTGATTATAATTTTATGTTAAAAAGGATTAGGGTGGGATTGTAACACTCTTACCAGGTCACATCTCTAATCCAATGTAAAGGGAGTTTCCCTGGGGTGTGGCCTGCACCACCTTTTATCTCTCAAGAGATAAAAGGAAAGGGAAGTAAGCAGAGAGTTGGGGACCTCACACCAACAAGAAAGCAGCACCAGGAGCAGAGCACTTCCTTTGGCCTCAGGGTCCCTGCACCTAAGAAGCTCCTCGACCAGGGGAAGACTGAGGACAAGGACCTTCCTCCAGAGCCGACAAAGAGAGAAAGCCTTCTCCTGGAGCTGATACCCTGAATTTGGACTTGTAACCTACTAGATTGTGAGAGAATGAATTTCACTTTGTTAAAGCCATCCATTTGTGGTACTTCTGTTACAGCAGCACTAGGCAAGTTTATTGAATATGCAGATAACATTAAAATGGAAAGAATAGCTTATGTGTTATATATTGGACTACCCTCTCAGCAATAAATATTCTGGAACAATGGGGCCGACATAGCAAGATAGACTGTCACTGAGAGAGATACCAAGTCCCATACTGTACTTAGATTTTTAAAAATCAATGATAAAAGTATACAATTGTAGCGAGAATGGGTGCACAACTCAATGTCACTGAATTATACATGTAGAAATTAGTGAGATGGCGTATGTTTTGTTATGTACATTTTCACCACAATTATTTTTTGTTTAAAGTATACAAAAAAAAGACGACTAGGTTGAGCAATCTCGTTAGTGGATTGCCTGTTGTTATGGGTTGAACTGTGTCCCCCCAGAATACATGTCAACTTGGCTAGGCTGATTCCCAGTGTTGTGTGGTTGTCCTCCATTTTTGTGATCTGATATAATTATCCTATGTGTTGTAAATCCTAACCTCTATAATGTTAATGAGACAAGTTCAAAGGCAGTTGTGTTAAAGAGGAGAGCCCTCGTGGCGCAGTGGTTAAGAGCTATGGCTGCTGACCAAAAAATTGGCACCAGCCACTCCTTGGAAACCCTATAGGGTTCTACTCTGTCCTATAGGGCCACTGTGAGTTGGAATCAACTCAACAGCAACGAGTTTGTTTTTTTTTGGGGGGGGGTGGGGGAGGTATGTTAATGAGGCAGGACACAATCTACGGGATTAGGTTATATCTTGAGTCAATCTCTTTTGAGATATAAAAGAGAAAGTGGGCAGAAAGGACAGGGACCTTCTATCGCCACGAAAGAAGAGCCAGGAATGGAGCGCATATCTTAGACCTAGGGTCCCTGCACTGAGAAACTGCCAGACCCAGGGGAAGAATGATGACAAGGGCTTTCACCCAGAGCCAACAGAGAGAGACTTCTTCCCCTGGAGCTGGCGCCCTGAATTCAGACTTCTAGCCTCCTAAACTATGAAAGAATAAATTTCTGTTTGTTAAAGCCACCCACTTGTGGTATTTCTGTTACAGCAGTCTAGACAACTAAGACACCTGTGATGCACCGCATTCTGATTTAATGCTTATTCAATAATAAAACTTTTATTTCTCTTCTAAAAAAAGAAGAAGAAGTCTAGGTAATCCCAGAAGGCCACACACACACACACACACACACACACACACACACATTCATTTGTTCCACAGTGAAGAGAGCAGCATTAGGAGGAGCTTAGCAATGTGAGTTGAAAAGATGTATTTCAATCTCCTTTGATGTAACTGAGGGGTAGCTTTGTGCCTCGTTGCCCTAGAGCAGTGGTTCTCAGTGTGGTCTGCTAGCGACATCAGTATCACCTGGGAACTTGTTAGAAATGCAAATTCTGAGGCCCCACCCCAGACCTGCTGAATCAGAAACTCTGAGAGCGAACCTCAAGTGCTGTGTTTTAAAAAGCCCACCAAGTAATTCTGTTGCAGGCTCAGTTTTGAGATCTACCACCCAAAGCAGTGGCATCTGGAAAAGCCACTCCAGGAAAAAATAAAAAAGCTAAAATACCTGTGTCCTCCTATGTTCTAGGGACCCTTTCAGCAGATGACTTAAGAGGGTAGCCCACTCTCCCTCTGACAGTTCAACTACATCACCATAGCAACACAGATGCTCCTGGCCAGAGGATATCTTTTCTTTATAACCTGGAAGCTTGTGTGTAAAATCAGACTCTTGTGCCTTTTGTCCCTCCACTTGTCCATGACAAGTAATACTATCTCATTGTCTTTGTTCTGCATGTTGGGAATGTATTTTTGTCTAATCCCACTTTATCCTCTCAACCCACTGCCAAGTCCTTCCAGATTTTGACAATGGATCATCTGAAGGTCTTAGCTTTTGCACATAACTACTGCTGTGAGTTTTGTCCCTCCGGCTATGCTTTCATTAATGCTTCCCAAGGTCTGTTGCATTAGCTTTTTGGATGGCCACACGAAACTGTTGTCACTGATCAAGATCCAGCTAAACTAAAACCCCTGACTTATTTTCCATGAGTGGTGCTAAGTCACATTTTCTCCCGTCCTGCATCTAAATTGTTGGCATTCTGGGCCCGAGTATACATTCTCATTTCATCATGTGAGATGTGAGCCGTTGTGCCACTGCAACAGCCTCTGTTGGCACAGTCTGTCTAGGACTGAGGGGTTTCCCAGGAAGAAGGGCTTTCAGTATTAGAACCAGGAAAATTCTCCAGGAGCCATATCCAACCATTTGATAGATAAACCACTAATCTCCCCCTTTGACGGGAGCAAGAGACTTTCTCTCAAATGGCCCCAACGATCTCTGCCTCCTACTTTTCACACCCATGTGTCATCTCCTCCTCTTGAGGGCGGGCTGGGCCTAGTGACTCATTCCTAAAAAATAAACAGTTGCCATCCCATGCACGTCAGAGCAGAACAGCGCTCCGCAGGGTTTTCAGTGTCTGATTTTTCCAAAGCAGATGGCCAGAACTTTCTTCTGAGGCAACTTTGGGAGGTTTTGAACCACCGTCCTTTCAGTTAGCAGCCAAGCACTTAACCATTTGCACAATTCACGGACTTCTAATGAATAGTACAGCAAAACTGATAGGATGTCACTTCTGAAATTAGGTTACAAAAAGACTGAAACTTTCTGCTTGCTGGCTTTCTCTCTTTCACTTTCTCCTTTGCTCACTCTAAGAGAAGCTAGTTGCCATGTTGTGGGTGCCCTGTGGAGATCTCCACCTGGCAAGGAAATAATGTCTCCAGCCAACAGTCATGTGAGTGAGCTTGGGAACGGATCTTTCCCCAGTTGAACTCTGAAATGACTACATCCTCAGCAGACACCTTGATTGCAGCGTTGTGAAGAGCTCAGAGCCAGAGGACTCAGTTAAGCCACTCCTAGATCTCTGACCTACAGAAACTGTGAAAAGTTTTGGAGTAATTTGCTTTGCAGAATAGATAAGCAAGACAGCAGAGGACTACAAAGTGGGGGAATCTGTGAGTCCTCCAGACTAAACTCTAGTTGCCAACAGCAGTACTACTTTTAACAAATCTTGTATTGGCTTTCCTCCATTCTGTAACAGTCATCTATTGCTTTGTAACAAACCATCCCCAAAATTAAAGCAACAGTCATTTTTTGCTTATGATTCTGTAAGCTGAGCTGGGCTCAGCTGGACAGCTCTCCTGCTAGTCTTGACTAGGATCACTAGCATGGTTGCATTCATCTTGCAGCTCAGCTGGGGCCTAAAATGATCTCACTCACATGTCTGGGGCCTTGGTGCTGGGTGTTGTCTGGGATTTTCTTTCCACATGGACGCTCATCATTCAATAATCTAGCCCAAGCTTTCTTACATGGCATCGAGAGCATGCTACAAGGGTAAAGGCAGCTCTAGAATTCACACAACTTTACTTCAGTTGGTCAAGGTACTCATAAGACCAGCTCAAATTCTAGGAATGGGATAACAGACTCCATCCATTCATGGGAGGAGCTGCAAAGAATTCATGGACATATGCGAACTGCCGTATCTTCCCTGTCTCATTTCCCCACTTCCTCCCTTTGTTTTGTAGGGTCACCTCCTAAAGAAACTACTTGCACTTGAGTCTTTTTCTCAAATTTTTTTGAAGGAATTCAGCCTAAGAAACCCAGGTTTGAACACAACAGAGAATCCCTGATAGAGCAGAACAGTGGGATGTAGATCTCAAATCCTCATAAAAAGGACAGACTTAATGGTCTGACTGAGACTAGAGGGACCCTCGAGGTCATAGTCCCTGGACCCTTTGTTAGCCCAAGACTGGAACCATTTCTGAAGCCAACTCTTCAGATAGGGATTGGACTAGACTATAAATAGATAATGATACTGGTGAAGAGTGAGCTTCTTGGCTCAAGTAGACACGTGAGACTATGTGGGCAACTGCTGTCTGGAGGTGAGATGAGAAGGAAGAGAGGGACAGGATTTGGGTGAATGGACACGGGGAATACAGGAAGGAGAGGAGGAATGTGCTGTCTCATTGGGGGAGAGTAGCTAAGAGTACATAGCAAGGTGTATAACTTTTTGTATGAAAGACTGACTTGATTTGTAAACTTTCACTTAAAGCACAATAGATAAATAAATTAAAAAAAAAAAAGAAATCCAGGTTCAGGGCTGGGCCCAGGACACTCATTTCTCCACATTGCATTCTTGTCTTAGCAATCTCATGCTATACACCAAAGACTCTCAAATTTCTACCTCTAGCCCTACATGTAGTGAATATCCAATTCCATTCTCAACAAGTTCCCTGGGGGTCTCCCTGATATCTCAAATTTACTATGCCAAATTGAATTCTTGATCTTCAATACCCCACCCAACCTCCTCAGCTAGACACCTCCATCTCACCACCATAACCCAGTTGGCAGCTCAATGGCACCTCCATCAGCCCAATTGGTCAAGCCAAAAACTTCTCCATGTTCTATCAATCCTCAAGTCTTATGGATTATTCTTCCAAGTGTTTCTTAATTTCTTCTTTTCATCACCACCACTGCCACTACTGTGGTCCAGCCACCACTCTCCCTCTCCTGGATGAATATAGTAGCCTCCTAACTGGTCCCTTTACTTCCCTCTTGCTACCCTGAAATTTATTCTCCAAAATTACATAAGTAGCCAGAGTGATATTTGTAATTCAAATACTTTACTATCATGCCATTCCCCTGCTTAAACCCTTTAGTATCTGTTATGGATTGAATTGTGTCCCTCAAAAAATATGTGTTGAAAATCCTAACACCCACATCTGTGGTTATAACCTTGTTTGGGAATGGGTTTTCTTTGTTATGTTACCGAAACAGGATTAGTACAGGGTGTGTCTTAAATCAATCTCTTTTGAGATGTAAAAGACATTAAATAAGCAAGCATGAGAAATGCAGATGAGGGAACAGAGATGCCAAGACACAGGAAGACTGTCCAGAAGCAGAATCTCAGAAGAGACAAGGATTTTCCTCTAGAGCTGACAGAGAGAGAAAGGCTTCCTTTAAAGCAGGCCCCCTGAATTCAGACTTCTAGCCTCCTAAACTGTGAGAAAACAAATTTCTGTTTGTTAAAGCCACCCACTTGTAGTATTTCTGTTATAGCAGCACTAGATAACTAAGACAATATCTGTTCCACTCACTTTAAAATAAATTCCCAAATCCTACCTTTCCAACCCTTTTTCCCACCACTCTCCCCCCTCACGATTTCTGCTCCAACATTACCAGGTTTCCTTGAATATATCATATTTTTTTTTCCCTTTCAGAGGGCCTTTGCACAAGCTGTTACCTCTAATTGACAAGGCCTATCCACTACCATCCCCCTTTTCCTGCCAGTTCTTCCAGCCACATTGCCATTAATACATACAAGATTTACTTACAGAAACAGAAAAACCAATCCTCAAATTTATATGGTATGGCAAAGGCCATGAACAGGCAAAACAATTGAAAGAGAAGAACAAAGCAGGAGGACTCACACTTCCAGATTTTAAAACATACTTCAACTCGACGGCACTGGGTACTGGGTATACAGCTACAGTAATCAAAACGGCCTGGTACTGGTATAACAATAGACACATAGACCAATGGAACAAAATTGAGAATCCAGAAAAAAAACCCACACGTCTATGGCCAAATGATATTTGAAAAGGGTGCTAAGTCCATTCAATGGGGAAAGAAGAGTCTCTTCAATAAATGGTGCTGGGATAATTGGATTTGCACATGCAGAAAAATGAAACAGAATTCATGCCTCACACCACATACAAAAGCAAATTCAAAATGGATTAAGGACACAAATATGTAAACTAAAACCATAAAATTTTTAGAAGAACAAGCAGGGGCAACTCTGTCAGGCCTAGCTTTCAACAATGGATTATCTAATAACAAAAGCACAAACAGCAAAAGACAAAATAAATAAATATGACCTCGTAAAAATTAAAAACTTTTATCAAAAGACTTACCAAAAAAGTGAAAAGACAAGCTACCAACTGAGAGAATATATTCAGTAACCATGTATCTGATAAGATTCTAAAAACCAAAATATATATCACACTTCTACAGCTTAACAACAAAAAGACAAATGCCCAATCATAATATTGGCAAAGAACTTGAATAGACATTTCACCAAAGAGAACATTCAAATGACCACCAAACACATGAAAAGATGTTCAATGTTATTAGCAATCAAAGACATGCAAATCAAAGCCACAATGAGCTATTTCTGTTATAGCAGCACTAGATAACTAAGACAGTATTTCTAGTTTCAGTCCCACTGGGATGGCTAGGAAAACATCACAGCGTAGTGGTTAAGAGTTCAGCTGCTAACCAAAAGTTCAGCAGTTTGAATCCATCGGGCTCTCCTTGGAAACTCTATGGGGCAGTTCTACTCTGTCCTGTAGGGTTGCTAGGAGTCTGAATTGACTAGACAGCTATGGAAGGATGGCTAAGATTTAAAAAAAAAAACAGAAAATAACAAATGTTGCCAAGGATGTGGGGAAATTGAAACCCTTACCCATTGCTGATAAGAATCCAAAATAGTACAGCCATTGTGGAAACAAGTATGGCAGTTCCTCAAAAAACTAAAAATAGAACTACCATAAAAAATAACCAACCCAGTGCCAAGAACTACCATATGACCCAGCAATTCCAATCCTAGGTATATACCCCAAAAACTTGTAAGTGGAGACTCAAACACATACTTGTATACCAGTGTTCACGATTCACGATAACCAAAAGGTAGAAATAACCTAAATGTTCATCGACAAGTGAATGGGTAAACAAAATGTAGTACATACATACAGCATAATACTACTCAACCAGTAGAAGCAAAGAAGTCTTGATACATGCTACAGTGTGGATGGAGTTTAAAGACATTATGCTGGGTGAAACAAACCGATAACAAAATGACAAATATTGTATGGCCTCACTTATATTAAAAAGACAAGAAAAGGCAAATGTATAAAGACCAAAGTTTATCAGTGGTTACCGGGGATGGAGGGAAAGGGAAAAGGGTTGGTTAATGGTGACAGAAAAATCACATTGATTAAGGGTAGGGTTGCACAGCTGATTATTGCTATAGTTGTCAATAAGTTGTAACACACCGATAACAAAATGACAGATATTGTGTGGCCTCACTTATATTAAAAAGACAAGAAAAGGCAAATGTATAAAGACCAAAGTTTATCAGTGGTTACCAGGGATGGAGGGAAAGGGAAAAGGGTTGGTTAATGGTGACAGAAAAATCACATTGATTAAGGGTAGGGTTGCACAGCTGATTATTGCGATAGTTGTCAATAAGTTGTAACACTTGTAAGAAATTGAATTGGCAAAAAAAAAAAAAAATCTATACAAGTTTCCTGGTCATCTAGTACTGCTATAACAGAAATACCACAAGTGGATGGCTTTAACAAAAAGAAATTTATTCTCTCACAGTCTTGTAGGCTACTAGTCCAAATTCAGGGCATCAGCTCCAGGGGAAGGCTTTCTCACTCCGACAGCTCTGAAAGAAAGTCCCTGTCATCAATCTTCCCTTGGTCTGGGAGCATCTCAGTGCAGGAACCTCAGGTCCAAAGAATGCGCTCTGCTCCTGGTACTACTTTCTTGGTGGTATGAGGTTCCCATGTCTCTGTGCTCACTTCTCTCTTTTATATCTCAAAAGAGATTGGCTTAAGACACTATCTAGGCTTGTAGATCTCATCAGTGTAACTGCTGATAATCCATCTTATTACATCATAGCCATAGGATTTACAACACAGGGAAATAACATCAGGTGATAAAATGGTAGACAATCATACAAGGGAATCATAACCTAGCCAAGTTGACAGATATTTTGGGGGGACACAATTCAATCCATGACAAGATTTAAATAGGTAAGGAAACGTTGGACAGGAAGCAGTCTTCTCTTTCCATCTTAGCTTACTCTCCTTTGAAAGTGTGTATCTCCTATTGATGGCTCTTCAGTCACCCCTTGCATCACCAACTATCTAGGTTTACCTGGACACTAAGACCAGGAAAATGCCTGCAAACCAAGATGAGTTGACCACTCTAGCAGAGATGCCATTTTTCCCACCAACAAATGGTTAGAAATCCAGGATAACAGCCACATGCTTGCCCAAGGAAGGCTCTTTTCTGTTCCATTCCTGCAGGTTCCTCTGTACTTTCTACCTCAGTGAGCTAGTCGCTAGAGCTACTGTTAATTAACAATATATTGTAGACCAGAACTAAAGGCAAAAAATAATTTATTAATTTCCAAACAAAAGGTTGCCTTCAATTAACAAAGTGTGAAGATTTTTATTATGGTTTACACATATGCTCACAGTTACCCTCACCAATTAGCGAGCTCATTCCCCAAAAGCCCTCATTAAGCATGCATGTATAACATATAAACAAAAATAAAAAGCTAAGATGTTGAGAGGCATTGTTTTTCTAAATTCTACCAAGGACAAGGAAGGAAACATAGTATATTCATGCAGGATTGTAAAAGCCATTATTACATATTATGATATAAAACCCAACAACGTTTTCATTTTTTTCTTTTCCTTCTTTTTCAGCTTTGTTTTTCTTTTTCTTTAGTAGATTTTATTTTTTAGAGCAGTTTCAGGTTTACAGAAAAACTGTCAAAAAAACTGCTTGCCAAACCCATGGCAAGCAAGTCGATTCTGACTCATAGCGACACTACAGGACAGAGGAGAACTGCCCCATAGGGTTTCCAAGGAACATCTGGCGGATTCGAACTGCAAACCTTTTGGTTAGCAGCGGAGCTCTTAACCACTGCGTCACCAGGGCTCCAAAAAGTACAAAGTTCCCATTTATCCCCTCCTCCTTGCACGACCTTGCATGGTTTTTTCTGTTATTAAAATCCTGTACCGCTATGGTACATCTGTTATAATTGATTAATCAATATTGATACATTATTGTTAACTGAAGTCCATAGTTCACATTAAGATTCACTCTTTGTATTGTATGGATTTGGATAAATGCTTAGTGACATGTATCCACCATTACTGTATCATACAGAATAGTTTCACTGCCCTAAAAATCCCCTGTATGCTACCTATTCATCTCTCCCTCCTCCCTAGTTACCACTGATCTTTTCTACCATAGTTTTGCCTTTTCCAGAATGTTATATAGTTGGAATCATACCATATGTAGATTTTTCTGACTGGCTTCTTTCACTTAGCACTATGCGTTTAAGGTTCCTCCATGTATCCTTGTACCTTGATAGCTCATTTCTTTTTATCGCTGAATAATATTCCACAGTTCACCATTCACCTATTGAAGAACATCTTGGTTGCTTCCAATTTGGGGCAATTTTTAATAAAGCTGCTATAAACATTTCTGTGCAGGTTTTTATGTGGACATATATTTTCACTTCACTTTGGTAAATCTCTAGGAGTGTGATTGCTGGTTTGAATGATATGCCCACGTTTAGCTTTGTAAGAAATTTCCAAGCCATCTCCCAAAGTGGCTGTACTATTTTGCATTCCCATCAGCAATGAGTGAGAGTTCCTGTTGCTCCACATCCTTGTCAGCATTTGGTGCTGTCAGTGTTCTAGATTTTGTTGTTGTTTTTGTTAGGTGCTGTCAAGTTGGTTCCAAATCATAGCAACCCTATGTACAACAGAACAAAACACTGCCCGATCCTGCACCATCCTCACAACCATTGCTGTTTGAGCCCATTTTTGTAGCCACTGTGTCGATCCATGTCATTCAGAATCTTCCTCTTTTTTGCTGACCCTCTACTTTATCAAGTGTCTTAGTATCTAGTGCTACTATTACAGAAATACCACAAGTGGATGGCTTCAACAAACAAAAGTTTATTCTCTCAGTCTAATAGGCTACAAGTCCAAATACAGGGCGTCAGCTCCAGGGGCAGTCTTTCTCTCTGTCAGCTCTGGAAGAAGGTCCTTGTCACCAATCTTCCCTCGATTAGGAGCTTCTCAGAGCAGGATCCCTGGTCCAAAGGATGCCCTCTTCTCCTGGCACTACTTTCTTGGTGGTATGAGGTCCCCGTTCTCTCTGCTTGCTTCTCTTTTTTATATCTCAAAAGAGATTGACTTAAGACACAACCTAATCTTGTAGATTGAGTCCTATCTCATTAACATAACTGCAGCTAATCCCACCTCATACATAATGTCATAGAGGTAGGATTTAAAACACATAGGAAAATCACATCAGATGACAAAATGGTAGACAATCACACAATACTGGGAATCATGGACTAGCCAAGTTGACACACATTTTTGGGGGACACACAATTCAATCCATAACACCAAGAATGATGCTCTGCTAGATTTTTACCAAGCATGATGTCCTTCATGATGTTCTAGATTTTAGCCATTTTAATAGGTGTATAGTGGTATCTCATTGTTGCTTTGATTGGCAGTTCCCTAGGGAATCGATTCAATGGCACACCTCAACTACAATAACAAAAATGACTTGATGTTGAGCATTTTTTCATATGCTTCTTTGCTATCTATATCTTCTTTGGTGAGGTTTCTGTTCATATCTTTTGCCCATTTTGTAACTGAGTTGTTTTCTCATTGTTGAGTTTTAAGAGTTCTTTGCGTATCTTGGATACAAGTCCTTTATCAGATACGTGTTTGGTAAATACTTTCTCCCACCTTGTGGTTTGTCTCTTAACCTTGTTTTTGCAGAGCAGAAGTTTTTAATTTTAACGAAGTCTAACTTATTACTTTTTTCTTTTATGGATCATGTTTTTGATCCAACCATATTTTCAAAGTCTTTGCCATGTGTACAACCTCATATAAGAGAAGTACCTTGCTTGGAAATATTGCAGCGTTTTACATATAGTTGGTACTCAATAAATGTTTGTTGACTAAAGTAGTTGAATGTTAGAGTTACAAAGTTTCTTAGAATTAATTCTGCACAATCATGAGGCCCAGAAACGACTTTGCCAGGTAGCACAAAGTACAGCTGGGACCACAGCCTTATTGTAGACCAGGGTTTCTCACCTCAACGCTATTGACATTTTAGGTCAGATAGTTCTTTTCTGGGGGAGGGTGGGGGAGCATCCTGTGCATTATAGGATGTTTAGCATACCTGGTCTCCACCCACTAGATGCCAGTAGAAGCTCCCTACCCAGTCATAACAATCAAAACATCTCCAGACATTGCTATTGTCCCCTCCAAGTGGCGGAATGAGGTGGGATCAATCACCCCAGTTGAGAAGCATTGTAAATGCAGACCAATGGTTCTCAAAGCGTGGTCCCCAGACCAGCAGCATCAGCATACTGGAAACGTGTTAAAAATGCAAATTCTGGGGTCCCACCTCAGGCCCACTGAATCAGAAACTCTGGGGGTCCCAGCAATAAGCCCTCCCGATGATTCTGATGCACATTCAGGTTTGAGGACCATTGGTGTAGATTGTCTCTAAACCTCACAGTAACCTTGCAAGGTGAATTTTTTTGTCTCTATTTCATACACAAGGAAACTGAGTCTCAGAGAGGTTACTTGCCTTGCCCAAGTTCTGATTTAACAACAGCAGAGGCAGAACTTGAACTGGGCTCAGTCAGACACCAGAGACCAACTTTTTCTACTCTATCATGTCTCCTTAAACACAGGCGGCAGGGATGAGAGAAGGCCTAGATTGGGATACAGCTTGTCTCTCCTAGACTACAAATCACAAAGCCAAAACCAACAGTGCCAGGACTGCCTTTGTGGTTGCTATGACTCTTTGAGGAAATCCTGGTGGCATAGTGGCTAAGAGCTAGGGCTGCTAACCAAAAGGTCTGCAGTTCGAATCCGCCAGGCACTCCTTGGAAACCCTGTAGGGCAGTTCTACCCTGTACTATAGGGTTGCTATGAATCTGAATGGACTCGACGGCAATGGGTTTGGTTGGTTTTTATGGCTCTTTGATGTCCAAGGTAGTGAAGAGAAGAGTTAGAGCCTGGAGAGGCTCGCAAACCTGACTGGATGCCACTGAGTCCACACAGCAAATCGGACTGGATGCCACTGAGTCTACACAGAGTAACTCAGGAGCAAAGACACTGGTATCTCCAGATCTCATACCCGATAAACATTCTGAATGAACTTTCATAAAATTTTTTTTTTTTACTGACCTAGCTCCCTTCTTTTCTAGGAAAGTTTTCTGGGCATCGTCCCCATCATTCACAAGGTTATCAAAGAAATAACCATTTTATATAACATGACCTGACTCCTCTGGCCACAGCTGATTGGTTTGGAGTAGGTACTTGACCTAAACTGAACCAGTGACTCCCTTCCCTGGCATTTTGGTCACGGGACAAAGCAAGTGTTGAATCAATTCCTCTCTGGCGATTGAAACTATAAGATTTCAAATTCTGGGGCTACTGGCCACCATGTTGTTTTACTATCCACTTACAAGTTTCTTTCACTTACAAACAAAACAGACCTAACTCAAATAAACGGTGCTCAAATAAGAAAGATAAAGCCTCGTTCACCACCATGAAACTACCCAGGGGTGAAGATAACACTTCTCATAACATTCAGAGACAAGGGGGAAATGTAGCACTGCAACCTTCACCCTTAACTCAGGTTTGTTCTGGACAGTTCTCTCCCATCCTCTCTGTGGATGAGACCTCTGAAGATAGTTTTAATCTGTAACAATATCTCAGACTGATAGCAAAATTCCACATGGGAAGCAGGAAGGGAAAATACTGGGAGTCAAAAGGACTACAGGTTACTAAAGGGTAGAGATTGGTTTCATAGATAAGGAAACTCAGGAGTTCTGGAAAAATCAGAGAAGAAATATGTACCAAAATAACTGTGACTCCAGACCCTCCCTCCTTCAATGGAAAGATCATATTTACCTCTACAGTATTCACTTCTGTATCGTCAACAACTACAAAGTGTCTGGGGAAGAGAAGACATCAATGTTTTTTTGCTAGATGGAGGGATGGAAGGATGGATGGATGGATGGACGGATGGATGGACGGACGGACGGACGGACAGACAGGTGGATGGATGGTCAGACAGATGAGAAAACTCTCAACGACAGCACCATTGTTGTCTAAGAGCAGAATTAGGAGCACCTGGCTGAGGTTAGCAGCAAGGGCTTTGGGCTGAGCCTGGCAATATATTTTGGCCAGCAGATATCTTAGATGGTTGGGAAAAGTGACGATGAAGGGTGTGAAGAGGGGACTGGCTAGGACACAAAAGTCTGCTCTGCCCCTTTATATGACTCCTTCCTTTCTCTGAGACTCAGTTTCCCTACCTATACGAGTACGGAGCTGTCCCAGCTCTTCCTCTCTCTGGTCTCTTCCATCTCTCAAGTCTGAGGAATCTGCGTGGGGTTGGGGTGTCCCCCTTCTGCTAAAGCAGAGCTCTCTGCCCATCTGCTGGTCCTGTTTGCAGAGCGACACCAAGGATGGGTGGGCAGCTGGGAGGTCTCCAACTTCTCTGACAGCATCACTTCAGATGTTGCTGAAAAGGGTGAGACGTGGGCCTTGTGGCGAGTGAGAAATTTGGAGTGCTGCCACTCAGTCCTGCCTGTCCCCACGCTTACCAGGCAGGCACCATCACTGGGATGCAAAGCACTAACTCCCCATGGGAGCTCTGGGTCCTCCCGTGAAATGATTGAGGAGTTCTACCAGAGACAGTACCCTCCCTCCCTTGCCCAGGTGTCACAAAAATGAATTCCTAGAAAGGCTGGGGTGATGATGATGGCAATGAGATCAGCAGCCTGCCTGCCATCTTGAATAAGCAAAGGGCTGTGCCTGCCATCTTCTGTCTTTAAGCTATCTCCTTATTTAGGTATGCTTCCTGTTTCCGGCCAAGTTGAGGAAAACAAGAGACTGGGGTCGCACGACCAGCTGAAACTGGCAAGAGCTAGATCTGGGTCACCTGACATACGCAGAACCATCAACCGCGTCCTCTGGGTGACCCCGGAACTCTTCTCCCACCAGACAGAACCAAACTTTAGTGGTCCAAGATTGAGGGAAGGCTTTCAGAAGCGAGGGGTCCAAGCCTAAGATCGATTTGAGAACCAAAGCCAAACCCATTGCCAATGAGTCGATTCCGACTCATAGCAATCCTATAGGACAGAGTAGAACTGTTCCATAGGGTTTCCAAAGATCGCCTGGTGGATTCGAACTGCTGACCTTTTGGTTAGCAGCTGTACGTCTTAACCACTGCACCACCAGGGTTTCCCAAACCATAGTGTCTGGGTGATTTGAGAGACGCCCCTTTTTTAGACTGAGCAAGTGCAGAAAGGTCAGACCACCCCAGAATGCCTTTTCCGGCCAGACCAATCAGCAAACCGGCACCACCTCAAGGCGCTCCTGAAGACCCCAGACCTGATTTACTTCACCCATATAAATCCATTGTGCTATTGTTCTCGGAGCCAATGTGGCAATGCGAGTCCTGGTATGCCTCCTTGCTTGGCCAACCAAACAAAGCTTCTCCTTTTGCTTTCACCCACCTCATGTCTCTATGGCCAAGCTGAGCAGACCTGGAAGAGTCCGGTTACAGCAATGTTACAACTAAAATATCTCAAGCCTTTACCAGCCTGTGGAAACATACACAGTACACCTGGGGGTATCTCTTTGCCCAGGTTTAGTCCACTTTCTGTTCCTCGCTGCCCGGGACACTGTCATGTCTCTTGTACAAAGATGCACTTCAGTCTCCAGGCAGTCGATACAAATATCAATGAGGAGTTCTCAATTCTATAGAATTAATCTTTTCTTAGGCCCAGCTAAGTCAGGGAAGAAAGGCGCTGAGATCAGAGGGTGCCTGTTTGAGGAATAGCAAAGAGACTGGTGTGGTTAGAGGAGAAGCAAGTAAAACAGAGGTAATAGGGGGTTGAGTGTGGAACCTAGAGACTTAGTGAGACAGGGAACAGAGGGGCCCCAAAATCTGCAAACAAAGTAACAAGAAATGGGCCAGGGCACAGAAACAAAGCCTTTCCCCACAACAATGGGGTAAGGTATCTAAAAATAGCCCTCAAGCTCTTTAAAGTTGCCTTTCAGAAGCAGCTGAAGAAAACCAGCCCCAGGGACATGCGCAGAACACCTACCTGTGACCTCTGTGTGACCTTCCACCAGGGGCAGTGTGAGGCTACAGTTCCAGCCAGGGAATCGAACCCAGGAATGAGAGACTATGCAGGTGCGACACCCCATAATAAGTCTTGCTACGAATCCCAGCGGTCTCCAGGACAGGAGCCATCTTGGAAGGCTGCTGCACGCACCTTAGTTAACATATCCCTGCCTGTGCCTATGAATAAACATGAATCTTTTCCTGCCCAAGTACTTTTAAAAACTCAGCTGGACTTTTCCTCCGTGAGACGTCATGTGTGTTGCTCTAGGCCCTCCTATTCTCCGCTTGCCAGCCTCTTCAATAAAGCTTTGCTTGTATAGGGTTGCTATGAGTCAGAATCGTCTCGATGGCAGTGGGTTTGGTTTTTTGGTTTTTCGTGTGGAAAACTCTACGTGGCTTACCTGCCCATTCTTGATCAGTGAGAAGCAAGAACCTTATTCTGGTAACACAGCCAGGACATCTTGGCACAAATTACTAACAAATTATTTTCTTTTATTGAGCCCTTACTATGTCCTGGGTGCTGTGCGAGGCTTCTTCCCTTTAACCCTCACAACAACCCTATGAAGGAGGCAGTTTATCCCTAATATACTGATGAATAAACTAAGGTTCAGAGAGGCTGTTAACTTGCCCAAGGACACACAGTGAGCAAGTGCCAGAACTGAGATAGGAATTTTGGTCTGCGTGTAGGCAGTTTGTACCACTCACCTTGTTGCCACACTGCTTCCAGCACAGCCCAGATCTTAAAACCAAAGACTTTCTGCCCCTCCCCTTCCTCACTAACCACATACACTCTTGCGCTCTGCCTCCAGCCTCACTACACCATCCGCAGTTGCCATCTCTGAGTCCTGCCACACCTTTGCTCATGCCCTTTGCTCTTCCTGGAATGCTCCAGGCTCTGCTCATGAATACCGTCCTCCATAAGGATGTCCTGACCATCCCAAGCTTCCAAGGTAGAAATAACCCATCTCTCCTTCGTGCCCTCACTGCACTCTGTAGGTGCCTCTATCATAGGGAACATTATCATGCTTGTTTATATGTTGATCTCACCCTTCCGGCTGCCAGGCTTCTAGGAAATAAAGACCATCCTATCCATTTCTGTATGTCCAGGGTCCAGCACACGTATGTCCAGGGTCTAGGCATACAGGGGCTCTTAGTAAATCTGGAATGAATAACCAAGTGAATAGAAACCTCATCAGGAATCAAATTTCAGACTGCCCAAGACGGCAAGTTCATGGGGGCAGGGGTGTCTGGCACAGGGCACAACCTTGCTCGATAAACATGTGTTTCATGAATGAATCAATGAATGATGATGAACACAGTTGAGCATTTACACTCATGTTTGTATTGATTCTCTTCCCAGGCGTTCTAAAGGGTTGACTCCAGATACAATTTTAGAATTTGAAAATGGAAGCATTAGGCGCCCTCTAGTCAAAGGTCCCAAAGCAACTTTTTAAACCTTAGCCCCCCTTCAGAGATAGTGAATCTTTGAAGTACAGTAAGAAAACAAGCCTTCAATGCAAAAATTAAGCTGTCAATCTTCAGAATAAAAGGATGTTAGTCATTCCACATTGCCAACAGGTCTGGCCTAATTCAGGGGTCCCTGGGTAGTGCAAAGGGTTAATGTACTTGGCTGCTAACTGAAAAATTGTAGGTTCGAGTCCACCCAGAGGCACCTTGAAAGAAAGGCTTGATGAACTACTTCTGAAAAATCAGCCACTGAAAACCATATGGAGCACAGTTCTACTCTCACACACATTAAGTCAGAATTGACTCAGTGGCAACTGGTTTACTGAGCTCCTCAAAATAAAATCTTAATAAATAAAGTCTTTCTTAGGGATGGGCTCCCCCAGAAGAAGATCCTGAGGAGGTGACCCTAGGAAGCACCAGTAGGGAAGAGGGGAAGAAAAATAGGGAAAAAAGGAAGTCAATTGATTGTGTATTGTCAGCCCAGTTACCATGATGGACAACTAGAGCTCAAACCCACTGTGGAACTCTGGGAGATAATGTAGAATAGGCACCTCTGTATTATTAGTACAGAGTACCTAAGGGGAGAGGGAGCTAGGGTATTTACCCTGCAACTCTCATCTGCCATTGCCTGCTCCCAGGAGTATTAAATCTCCAGTATTTCCAGGCTGCCAAAGCACCTGGGGCTGAGAACAAGCCCTCAGTGGAGTGTGGCAGGTGCCTACAGTAGGATCCGCTGGGCATGTATAAGAATGGCAAGTGCCAATCGGTTGTGGGCGAGGCATTAACAGTGCCTGCTACAAAGCCCAAGAGGAAAACTGGGTGTGACAAGAGCAATTTGTCACCAACTAATATTTAATAGGCATCACAACCTAATGAAAACTAGGCAAAACAATGAGGGTCTTAGATGAAAACATGCTCTGAGCAGGGGAGACACTAGGGTCTCCTGTCTGTCTCTCCTCTTCCCTCTGGAGTATGCATGTCTGCCTTTCACCTTCTCTCCCTCCCCAACCGGAAATCTGTTTTCTCCTCAGTCTGGGTTGTTCTTCCTCTTCCCTCGCAATATCTTTCCACCCACCCACGCCTCTTGTCCTATTTTTCCCACCTCTTAAGAGCCTGTAACATGGAAGTGAAGTATCTTGCTTAGTATTTGTTTACTTAGGAACAGTGAGTTTTATGTACACTGTTCTTAATTACAATTGTAGCAAGTTTCCATTTGTGGATGAAGAGGCATTCTGCCCAAGAAGGGAAGCCTTAAAATCTTGGCACCTTATCACCACTGCACCCCAGCAGTTGGAAGGAATTCTTGGGATTCAGTCTTTCATTTGGGGCACAGGAAGCTATTCATGTTCTCAGCAATACCAATTATTGGCAATTTCACTCTGTGAGGAAAGTGGGTTTCCTTCCAGACATCTTGTAGTGGTGCTTCAGAAGGAGCGGTGACTCGCTGCTTCATCTGTGTGGGTGGCTGAGAGATAAATGCTCATCCAAAGTGCCAGGCAGGGCATCTGCAATGAAACACCAGGTCTCCATCCAAACCACAGCCTGGAGTAACTGCTCCATCCTGTCATTTGGGGGAGGTGGGGGCAGGGTCCCGCTAAATGAGTGTATCTGTCAAGAAGGAAAGGTTCTCACTGTCTTCCAGACATCTCTCTCCCTTTCCAATTCTTTCTATACACGGCTTTCCTCAAGACCACCCAAATGTCACCTCCTCTGAGAAGCCATCCCTGCCTTCCTCAAGCTGACAGTCAATCTCTCCTCTGAGCTCCCTGAACCTGGAACCACCCACTTGTACGGCATTCTCCCTATCAGGTCATGTGCTCACTAGGTGTG
Source organism: Loxodonta africana (assembly GCF_030014295.1). NCBI lineage: Eukaryota > Metazoa > Chordata > Mammalia > Proboscidea > Elephantidae > Loxodonta > Loxodonta africana. Next base: position 42,855,833 of record NC_087365.1, read on the forward strand.
GGCTTGTAGAAGACAGAGTCTCCATCCGGCTCAACTTGTCTGCCTGGGGTTTCGGCATAGAACAAGCTTGGTAAATGTTTGTTAAATGAATAAATGAATGAATGCTGGGATCAGCTTGTAGGAACAACTGGGCTAATAGCCAGTCAGAAATGTAAGGATTTCAGTGGTCAGGAAACCCAATGTTTGTCACCCTGGGGGAGTGTGTGGCAGAAAAGGTCCAGGTGACTGAATCTTCCCACCTGGTGCTAGGATGCTCCAATCCTATGGATTTTATGTATTGGGGTTCTGAAAATGGAGCACCACTTCTTTAAAAGGTTAGAAAACCATTGTTCTACAGTTCCAATCGCTGTAGTTTTTGAAGGGGTCATGACTTACTCAAGACCATCCAGGGAGTGAAGAAGGCCAGGCCGGCAGGGACCTAGTTTTTAAAAAAAAAAAAAATTTTTTTTTTTTTTTTTTTTTTTAGTCCAGTGCTCACAAGGCTCAACACAACAGCCAAGCCAACCCAGAGATGTGGTTCTGGCTCCAACCAGGGCCTTGCACCTGGAGGTTTGGCCAGAGGAGACCTCCTGCCCAAGGAAAGGGAAGTCTGGGATGAGGAAATGGGGGACCCAGAGTGGTGGGACTGTGGGACAGTGGGCTGAAGCCCCTGGCCTGGAGCGGGACCAGTAATGTGTTCTCCAGGTGCAGGGGGAGGTGAGAACGGACGCGATGGAGACTCCAAAGTCAAGGTGGGCCTCAGGAAACCAGACTGGGTTCAATGGGGTCAGGGCCCAACGCCAGGACAAGGTCCCTCCCCCAGTCTGAACAGATGGATCAGGTGGCCAGAGCCAAGAAGGGTGGAGGTCGGGAGGAGCCTGGAGCCTGCTCAGGAAAGGGCAAATACGCGCTGGACCCCAGATCTCCCCTCCTCGTACTGAAGAGAGAGAGCCCTGGCGGCCTGCGGGCTTGGGGAGTCTGGGAGGGTTCCGAGCCGCTCGTCGCCTTCGGAGCAGCAGCCGAAGGAGAAACGTCGGTGCCACCTCCTGGCGCCTTCGGGGAACGCAGCTCACGTTCGGCCAGCTTCAGGCCTCGGAAGCTTGGGATAGGGAGGTATTGGGCCAAGAAGAACTAACTGGCTGTTTACTTTTTATGTTTTTTACAGGCTATTATGGAAAACTTCAAATATAGGCAAAAGTGGCAAGAATTGTATTCATGAGATCCCAGATAACCATCATTCCACTGAATTATGAGTTCATGACCAATCTTGCTTCCTCTGTGGTCCTCCCATCCCCTCCCACAACTAAATAAACTTAGATTAATAAGGAAATTATAAGAACTGAGCAATTAAGTACTACATGTCAAAATGTGGGGAAATAAGCTAAAGCAATACCTGGAGGAAAATGTATATTTGAACAGGGTTTATCATAAAACCAGAAAGATTTAACATAAACGAGCTAAGTGTTCAGTAAAAAGCTTGACTACAAATAGTGAAGCTTGGACGACAGTAGTGAAGATGGAGAAACATGGGCAGAGTTGCAGTATGTGTTGGAGGTAGAGTCAATAGGATGGATGGATGAGTCTGGAATGCAATGGAAAGGTCATGGTTAAAAAAAAAAAAGAGATAAATTAGGGAATCATCAGTATCTAGATGGTATTTAAAGCCATAGTCACTTAGAGAGTGAGTGTAGAAGGAATAGAAAGCGTAGGTAAGCTCACCAGAGCCTAAAGTCTGGGCCTAAAGGTGGAAAATCTAAAGACCTCATCTCGTTAGGTCCCAGGGCATTTTAGGTGCAGAGATGCTGCTTCAGACCAACAAAGCTCACCAGAGCCTAATGTCTAAATCAAATCACCCAATAATAAACATAATTGTCAGGTAGTCCAGATGTCATTATCATCATCATTATCACTGTCACTACCATTATCATCATTCCTTCCTTCATTCATTCATTACCTCAGATAGGTGGTATTATTATCCCCATTACATGGAAGAAGAAATTGAGGTTCAGTGAGGTTTAGTAAATTTGTTCACCACAAAGACAAAATCCCAGTCCTGGAGTACTGCACTGCCGATGGAAGAATGCTCACTGCATTCCAGCAAACAACTGGACACAACTCAAATTGCCGTCATTAAGGGAGTCTTCAAACAATTATAGTTGCAAGAGTTAGACTGATACCAATTCAAATCTATTCTAAAATTCAATGATAAGTTCAGGGTCATTGAACATGGAGACCACCATTGGTGCTTGTTGCGGATTGAATTGTGTCCCCCCCAAAAAGTGTGTGTTAACTTGGCTAGTCCATGATCCCCAGTGTTGTGTGATTGTCCACCACTTTGTCATCTGATGTGATTTTCCTGTGTGTTGTAAATCCTCCCTCTATGGTGTTAATGAGGTGGGGTTAGCAGCAGTTGTTTTAATGAGGCAGAACCCAATCTACAAGCTTAGGTTGTGTCTTAAGCCAATCTTGTTTGAGATATAAAAGAAAGAAGCAAGCAGAGAGACATGGGGACCTCATACCACCAAGAAACAAGAACCAGGTCTTGTGCTGAGAAGCTCCTCGACCAGAGAAGATTGATGACAAGGACCTTTACCCCCAGAGCCAATAGAGAGAGAAAGCCTTCCCCTGGAGTTGGCACACTGAATTCGGACTTCTAGCCTCCTAGACTGTGAGAGAATAAATTTCCCTTTGTTAAGTAAAAGTCACCCACCTGTGGTATTTCTGTTCTGGCAGCACTAGATAACTAAGACAGTACCGGAGCCCTTCCCCACCATTGACATGTGCATGACTTGTGGTAAGTCACATAACCTCAGTTTCCTCGACTGTTCAGGGAGATAAGACTCCCTTTCCTAGACACCCTTCATGTTTGCAGTGAAAGCCAAATAGAAACAGATGTGAATGCCTTTAGTTTCAGTAGAGGTCTGGGCAAACGTGAAGGGTGATGGCTTCTGCTACCAGGATTCTGAACAGGCCTGGCTTCACTGGGTGACTTCTAGAACTCTTGGAGGCCTGGGCCTACTGGCAGAGTAGCAAGGTCAGACTTGACCCTCGTGCCTTTCCAGCTTTACACACACACAAAAGAGAACCACCCTTAGACTCAAGCAACCAGCTTCACTGTTCTGTGTCCCAACTTTAGAGGGCTCTTCTCTGACCCTCCTATAGCCATGTCCCTCCCCACAGGACATGGAATCCGAAGGACAAAAGGGATGTGCCCACCTGGAGCCTCCACCACCACCACCCCTTCTAGACCATGCTGCGGATACCCAAGGCCCCAGGACCCACTGACCAAATGTTCAAGAGTCTGCTTCCAGGACCTATAAGAACCCTCTTACAAGACCCCCATCATCCCAGACATCCCAGTGTGCATACCTCTAGCCTCAAAGCACCAAGAGGAGGTTATTTGCAGGGAAATGGAGGAGTGGAGAAGACTTGGAAGTACAGAGTGGGGTGACTGTATACATAGAGGTAGATCCCTTCAGGTACAGGACAAAGTTGGGGTTGGGAAGAAAAGAGGATGAGTTACAGACCAGGGCCTCCTTTTGCACTCTTGCCCCAGGGTTCTCAAATATTAGGTCTGCACACAAACATCACAATGCTGATCATACCTCCCCCTGCCTTCCCCTGTGAGGTTGGTGATAAAATGTAAGGAGCAAAAACAATCATTGCTGGAGGCCTAATTATGGCAAGCAGCCTGGAAGTGCTGTATATAGACTCTGCTTTGGGGAAAATGTGCTGACTTATGCAGTTCCCAGCATTTAAAGGTGGAGACCAGACTGTGGCTGAATCAAATCAGATCATTCTCTGGGACAAAGTTGCAACCCTGAGCTGCTGAGTTAAATTTTGTAAAGGATTGTCTACCTCCCTCATGTTCCTCCTTCTCCTGACCTGCTTCCAGCTTCTCCCTTGATTCTCTGGCCATTCCTTTGAGCCCTGTGGGCACTGAGGCCGAAGTCAATAATCTCTGAGCACCTGCTCTGTGCCCAGGCCTGGGGAAACTGAGGCACCTTGAACTAAGGAGCCTCAGAGCCTAGTAGTGCAGAAAGGCACACAAACAGACCCTCTTGGCATGAGCAGGCAAGGGCTGTCCAGCTATGGAAGGTTGCAGAAATGGCACTATATTTCCTCCTCCCTGTGTCTGCACCTTCTTGCTATGTTACTTCCCACTCTGACTCTGAGCTCAGCCATGTAACTTGCTTTGACCAAAAGAATGCTAGCAAACATGATGCAAGCAAAGACTTGAAAAGCACTGTGCCTTGGGGCTTGTCCTCTTTTGAAGCTCTTAGAAGGTATCATGTGAACCAACCTGGGCTAGAGACACCTATCATTCCAGACATCCAGATGAAGCTGTCATAAACCAGCCAGCCCCAGTCAACCCACCAGTGTACTGCAGACACATGAATGAGCCCAGTTTGGTCCATAAGAACCACCCTGCTGAGCCCAACCCAAATTGCCAACCTGCAGAATCATAAGGTAAATAAATGTTGCTGTTTTGAGCCCTCCACAACAAAGGAGAGGGCTGAGCCAGACCTAGAAGAAGTAGCATTCACCAGGTAGAAAAATGAAGAAGGGTAAGTCAGGTAGAGGGAACAGCATAGGCAAAGTCATGTAGGCATGGGGATTACTCTGCTTTTCGAGAATTATGATTCACCCAATGTGACAAGATCACAGTCATCCTCTGGGGATAGATGAGCCTAGTGAGTTTGGCAGAGGTCTTGTCACAGGGAACCTAATGTCAAGTGTGGGAGTTTGGACTTTATCCAGAAGTCAGTGGGGAGCCAATGGAGAATCTGAGCAGGAGGGGGCCAAGGTGAGATGTGCATTTTATGAAGGTCCCTCTGGCAGCAGTGAGGGGAATCAGATGCCCCTCTTCACTCCAGCAAGCTACCAGTAACACCAGACTCTAAGGCATGTCAGATAGCAGACCCACTTTCCTCTCTTCACCCCTGACCTCAGATAGAGGCTGCTGCTGAGCTCCCAAGACAAACTTATTTAAAATAGAATGCAAGAAATCAGCTTTGAAATAGCTTCAGTATGACAGCAGAGTCTCAAGGGAAGGGACAGGCATATTGGATTCTCAGAGTCAGTGACAATGGGAGACAGATATAAACAATGAAAAGAACAGCTTCACGAAAGGATCCTTTTTCAGAGTTGGGTGGGACCCCAAGAGCCAACTGGCCCAGCTCCCTCTGAAGGAGGTCTCTACAACACACCTTCCTTATGTATCTTCAGCGACACAGTGCTCAGTACTTCATCTGCCCAGAGTTTTCCATCACAAGCTGATTGGCCCAAGCATCCTGCTTCCATCCACAGCTGCCTGAAGAGGTGGCAGCATGCTTATCACAACATCCATCTGTCCCTTCTCCAGCCTGAGTATAATTCTGGGATGACATGACTTGTACAGAATGGGAAGGGGCAGTCACCTCCTTCACTCTCAAACCCATATTTCTATTAATATAGCCTACATTGTGGCATGTACATCACGGCAGCTATACCATTCCTATCCCACCTCACTCCAGGATCCCCTCTCTGAATAAATCTGTATTTTGCACATCTTTATGTTACAGGTAAGTTGCAATTATTTTCCTGTCTGACAAGATTATGACCCCTTGAAAAAAAGATTCCACAGCAAATTCATCATTGTCCCCTCCCCACTCCAGCCTAACACAGGTCTGGCACAGAGTGGCAGCTCAGCAAATGTCTGATGAATGAATGAGGCTACTTTCTGAAGAGTAAAAAAGGTTGACGGTTCAAGTCCACTCAGCAGCACCTCAGAAGAAAGGCCAGGCAGCCTTCTTCCAAAAAATCAGACGCTGAAAGTCCCGTGGAGTACAGTTCTATTCTGACAAACATGGGGTCACCAGGAGGCAGAGTCAACTTGATGGCAACTAGTTGTTGTTGGTTAAAAACTATTGGATGGTGCGTACTGGGCAACACAAACTAGCCTTGCGCCAAGCACATGGGCTCAGGGGCTAGACTGCTTGAGTTCAAGTCCCTGTTCCACCAATCACTAGTTCTGCCCCCTTAGGCCTATAGTTCTCAAACTGTGTGCCAAGACACCCTGGCCACTTGAGCAAAAACACAGGGGGACACAGGTTATTTTAAGTGTTGGGGAGAAACATAGCAATAGCAATCAGACACCTGCAAACTAATTCACAGCTTCAACATTAGATCACACGACATTCCTTTTGATGACATCATACCTTTGCGAAGCTGAGCTTTCAGTGGTTATGGTGGTAAAAAGCAAGTACCCTGTGAAAATCAACGTAGAACAGGAATTGGAGGTGGCGGTGTCCAACCTAAGGTTTCAGAAGTTGCGCAGTGCCCAACGGGCACACACATTTCATTACTGTGTACTTCCGGGTATTTAAGAAAGGAATAAAATATTGTGTTTCCCTTCCATTTATGTAAGTTATTTTTCCAAATGACTACTAAGCTGTTAGGACATAAATACTTAAAAGTTGTTTAGATCTATCTACTTAATAAATGTAACCATTAGGTATTTCTTTAGACCTTGTGACACCATGAAAAAACCACTGAAACACTTAGGATCCTGGTGGGAGAAAGGTTAAGTGTTTGACTGCTAACCAAAAGGTTGGCAATTCAAACCCATCCAGTGGCTCCTCAGGAGGAAGGCGTGACAACGTGCTTCCATAAAGGTTGTCGTTGTTGTTAGGTGCCGTCAAGTTGGTTCTGACTCATAGCGGCCCTATGTACAACAGAACAAAACACTGCCCAGTTCTGTGCCATACCCACAGCCTAGGAAATCCTATGAGGCGGTTTTACTCTATCACGTTGGGTTGCTGTGTGTAGGAATCGACCGGAAGTCACCCAACAACAACAACAATGGGTACTGGGAACTGAGAATTTGTGAAAATCTCTGTTTTAGGCATTTTACTTCACCTCTCTGGGTGACTATATCAAAGGTTGTTGCTACCCATTGCCATCAAATCAATTCCAATTCATAGCAACTCATAGGACAGAGTAGAACTGCCCCATAGGCTTTCCAAGGAAGAGCTGATCTACCGATTCGAACTGCCGACCTTTTGGTTAGCAGCCGAGTTCTTAACCACTGCACAACCAGGACTCCAGGATTGTTGCTAGGATTAATGAATAAGCAGCACTTAGAACAGTACTTGCACACAATAACTGTTATACTCCTGGTTGTTACTATTATTACATAGACAGCCCAAACCAATAGTTGGTAGGATTATAGGGAAAATGTTTAAAATACAGCAGAGAACAATTTTCTAATAAGCTCTCCAGACAGTCCTTGCTTTTATTAATATGATATACCATATACCAAGTGCTCTGACATACATTACAAAGAGCACCGGACTGGGAGTCATGCAAAGATGTGTTCCAGCCATAGTCCAGCTTTGAAACTTTGAGCAGGGGACTCTTCTTTCCCTGAGCCTCAATTTCCACTTGTGCATATTCTATGGTGCAGTGGTGACAGTGGTATGGGGGCAGGAAGTCAGGGAACAGCAAGTATGGCTAAGACTCTTTCCTTAGGTGGACAAACACTAACAGAGACCAGGCCGCAGCTGTGGAAGTGTCACCTAAACTACAAAGAGCGGTGCACACACATATCAGGAAGTGAGTGATTAATATTGTGCAGTTGATATGCTAATGATAAACCATCCTCATCAGGTTGTTGAGGCGGGTTCTGCCCAGGCTCTGGAGGCCACAGTCTGAAAGAATGAGTGTTTTGGCTTAGTCTAAGTTGAAGGTGATTAATTAAGCACGTCGGAATTACAAAACCACATGGCTTTAAACTGATTCAGACCTTTCACTACATTAGACCATCTCAGAAAGTGTTGAAATAGTGAGGTTTTTGCCAGCTGTGTAATTGGTTCCGTATTCAATCCCTAAGAAGCCCTGGTGGGCGCCATGAGTTACATGCTAAGTTAAAGGTTGGCAGTTTGAACCCACCCAGAAGCTCTTGGGGAGAAAGACCAGGTGACCTGCTCCGGTAAAGATTATAGCCTGGAAAACCTTATGGAGCAGTTCTCCTCTGTCATATGGGGTCATTATGAGTCGAAATCGAAATTGACTTGATGGCATCTAACAACAACATTCAATTCCTTAAACAGAGATTTGTTGATAAACCAACCTACTGTTTTAAAAATGCCACTTTATCTTCAACAACAACAACAAAAAAGATAAAACTGTCTTTTAAAAAAAGATCTCAATTTTCGACAGATCAAATTTCCTTTGCGTTTTGCCTTTAGGGTTCTGAGGGATTCTGAATTTTTTTTTTTTTGTTTAATGCTGAGTTTATTCCTTTATTAGATAGTCGTTGAAATTGACCTCATTCCCGTGGAGGGGTGATTATGGGCACAGAAAATGCATTCATTCCTTTTACAAGGCTGGTGGCTGACAGAAGTGATTCGCCTGGTAGCTTCAATGGAAGTGTTACGTCTTATAAAATGGGACTGAGACTGTTATAAAGCTGATTTGGGCATGTTTTCCTAAATTAAAAAAAATAAAAATGAAAATGGTTTCTCTCAGATGAAGGGTGCTACATTATAGACAGGACTTTGAGGTCCAGAAACCCCCAGGCTAATAAGTGACGATGGGTCTCACTCCCTGACCTCACCACCCCCATCCCCCCAATAACCTCACCCACACCCCACTCCATCTCACCCCTCCTCCAGGCCACCCAGGTCTATCTCTGAGACCAGGCCTACCTATGGATCACAGATCCTTCCCCGAGGCACATGGCATTTGCACATTGTGATATAAGAACATTTTGACTCAGCCCAACTATCTTGGATTGAATTGTGCCCCCCCCCACCCCCGAATATCTGTCAACTTGGTTAGGTCATGATTCCCAGTATTGTATGATCGTCCACCATCTTGCCATCTGATGTGATTTGTCTCTGTTTTGTAAATCCTACCTCTATGATTTTGATGAGATTGGATTAGTGGCAGTTATGTAAACTCAATCTACGAAATTATAATTTAAACCAATCTCTTTTGAGATATAAAAGAGAGTAGTGAGCAGGGAGACAGGGGAACCTCATGCCACCAAGAAAGCAACCCTGGGAACAGAGCACATCCTTTTGACCCAAGGTTCCTGCACAGAGAAGCTCCTAGACCAGGGGAAGACTGATGACAAAGACCTTCCCCCAGAGCCAACAGAAGGAGAAAGGCTTCCCCTGGAGGTGATGCCCTGATTTTGGACTGCTAGACTGTGAGAGAATAAATTTCTCTTTGTTAAAGCCATCCACTTGTGGTATTTCTGTTATAGAAGCACTAGATGACTAAGACACCAACAAAATAAATTATTACTTTTTTGACTTTTAAAAAATCACTTTGCCCATCCTTAAGACTTACCCCATCACCTCACAGACACCCCTGGTAGAAAAGTCAGAAGTGAACACCTCCCTCAGTTGAAGAGTTATGAAGTTAGGACCAAGAGTGTCCTTTCCACATAATTTCTAGAGCCAGATAGCTCTGGTTCAAATCCTGACTCTGCCACTTATTAGCTGTGTGACTTTGAGCAACTCACTTAACGTTGCTGTGCTTTGCTTTTCTCATCTGCTGAGTGGATGTAACTCTTGAGTGATTATGATAATCAAATGACTTAATATTTGGCCAAATACTTGTTGTTGTTGTTGTTAGATGCCATCCAGTCAGTTCCAACTCTTGGTAACTCTATGTACAACAGAATGAAACATTACCCGGTCGTGTACCCCCTAGCAATCATTGCTATGTTTGAGCCCTTTGTTGCAGCCACTTTGTCAATCCAACTTGTTGAGGGTCTTCCTCTTTCTCACTGACCCTCTGCTTTACCAAGCATGATGTCCTTCTCCAGGTACTGGTCCCTCCTGATAAGATGTCCAAAGTATGTGAAGTGAAGTCTCACCATCCTCACTTCTAAGGACAATGAATAAGGAAGACCAAAGAAGAATCGATGCATTTGAATTACGGTGTTGGGTGAAGAATACTGAATAGACCATGAACTGCCAGAATGAACAAATCTGTCTTGGAAGAAGCACAGACAGAACGCGACTTAGAAATGAGGAAGGTGCTTGGCATACAGTATTTGGTGAAAGCAAAAGGCTGGGGTTTTGTCTTATGTCTAGTTAACAGAGGGTTCTCCTTTATCACTCCCAGCCTGCATCTCAAAAAGATGCATTTCTCCAGGCCTTGACATTGCTCAATAACTCTCTGATTTTTCTTAATCTGTATACTTGCCTTCTTCACAGGGACTGTTTCAGACCTGCCTCTCCCACCAAGCCCCTGATCCTCATTCTCAGCCCATCCTCTTTCTTCACAGAGAAAATAATGCCATCAAACAGAACCCCTCAGCCTGCCTCCATTGCCCTCACTCCGTCCTGCTCCCCATGCCCCGTCATTCATCCATCCTCCTTCCTGTCAGAGTGGAGGGGCTCCCCTCACTCTGCCACCTGAGGCTGGTTGTCATCCCTGGTAAGACTTGCCAGTATGGTTGTGCAGTTTGTGCACTGCATGTGGACATCTAGCCAAGAGGCTAGTGGGGAGTGAAATCCAACCCAGCTTTGCTTGCCAAGTCCTGCACCCTGGCAGGAGACTGTAGACACACAAACATGTCTGTTTTTTCTAATTCATCCACAAACATGAGCCTGTTTTTCAAATTTGAACAAAGATATTATAGGCAAGTGGGGCCCCTAGCCCCTGAGCTCAAAACCTCAGATATCCCTGTTCTATTGGAGCTCATTCCCACTTGATCACCTCTTTACTAGCCTCTCTGTTCTATCAGCTTCTACCTTTCATTCCAGAGTTCTCAAGGGCAAAGGATGACTTTAAGGAAAATTGTCAGAGACTTGGGAATGGGACAAAGAAATTACTCTGTGTTCCTTCAGTGCTAGGTGTTGCCAAGCAGATGCCGCCAACCCTCTTCTGATTATCTAGGAACTGTGCTGTCCAATGGAGTTCAATGGAGTTTGCATCCCTGGGGGGTGTAAACAGTTAACTTGCTTGGCTGTTAATTGAAAGGTTGGGGGTTCAAGTTCACCCAGAGGCACCTCTGAAGAAAGGCCTGGTGATTGACTTCTGAGAAACCAGTCATTGAAAATGCTATGGTGCATAGCTCTACTCTGACAGACATGGTGTTGTCATGAGTCAGACTTGACGGCAACTGTTTTTTTGTGCTGTCCAATATGGTAGCCACTAGCCACATGCAGCTGTTGGTCACTTGAAATTTGGCTAGTCCAATTTGAGGTGTGCTGTTAAGTATACACAGGGGATTTCAAAGACTTAGTAAGAAAAAAAGAATTTCAAAATCACATTAAAATCATTTTTATCTTTCATGTTTAAATGCTACTATTTTAAACGCATTAAGTTAAATTCAGTGATTAATTGTACACGCAGTTCACATTTGGGGCTCACGTTATACGTTTATTGGACAGCACTGCTCTAGGAGTATGGGCTTCTGTTTGACTTGCTATTTACTACTGATTAGGTTACTTTACAAATCTGAAACAGTAGATGTTAACCTGTTGAAAATCAATAGTGATCAAGAAATCTTATCCATAGAGATGCAGATGAGAAATTACACCCCAAAACTTGCAGATTTCTTTCATATGAACTTTAGCAATCATACCAACATTCTTTAAGTGACTGTAAATATTTGTCTCTCCTATACTTTTTTCAACTTCTCTGTACCATCTTGCTGGTTCTTTCATTAATGAGTTAATTAAATCTTTGACACATGCTCACTTTATATTTGTATGATAGTCAGGTTTTTAACAATTTGGGAATTGTACTTTGACAAGGGGACTCTGAGAAAAATGAAGCCTGAATGGACTCTCCTTCCCATCCCAAATCCAGGCTATTGCCTTTTCTGACCAAGAGGTGGTTCCTCAGAAATGACCGTTATGGGGCTCCTCCCCTCCTGGACAATTGACTGGTGAGCAATGCAGGAGTAAAGGCCAAAAGTGGCCACTCCGTGGAAAAGCTGAGATTTCAAGATCCAAAGGGCCCTCATGAGACTGCTGAGCCTTCCTGGTCCCTAAATGGCCAAGAATTGATAACATGGGCTGAGTTAAAAACCCACCCTCAAATCTGGGAGAGTTTGGAGAAAGCAGAGAACAGAGAAACCTCCTTTGGATGCCTTGGCAGGTGACTGACAGCCTCCCATGAACCACAGGTCCTCAGGGTCAGAGACCTTTTTTACATTTCTCTGCTCACCTTTATGGACACTCACGAGATAGGAGCAGACAGCAAAAGATCACAGCCCTTAGAGGAGAAGGAGGAAGAACAATCAAGTCACCTATCCACTGAATACAACTGCAGTCGGAAAAGGCAAATTAACACGGGAATTTTAAAACCTGTAGTAGGCTTTAAGAAGATCCAAATGCATCACAAAAGAACTTCTGAAGCTTAAAACAAGAACTTTGAGCTTAAAAAAAAAAAAATCAGTAGATGAATTAAAAGAGAGGGTGTCATTGTTGAACCCTGAATCAGAAACCTGTAAGATCAAGTATAAGAATTATCTTAAAGCTTAGAGAAGAAAGATAGTGGCATAATACTCATGAGGGAAAAGATAAAAAGTTTAGCGGAAAGATTCAGGAGACCTAAAATGCAAAGAATACATGCCCCAGACAGAGAAAAAAAAAAGAGTAAGAAGAGAGAAAATAATTAAATACATACCAGAGGAAACTTTCCCAGAACTGAGGGAAGACCTGAATAGCCTCTTCAGTCCACTGAGACAAACAGATTTATACCTTAAGTTCCTATACCTGGCTAAGAAATAATCGTCATGATGGGATGGAAGGAACACATTCAAAGATATGCAAGAATTCGCAGATGAGCCAGCAAATAAATGGCAGTGTGTTTGAACTAAAAAACGGCTGCTGCTTCACTTCTACCCTATAAATCTTGCATAAGAGTCTCTCTTATGGTCCACCTGAACAAGAAAACTACAGGTAAGGGAATTTGTGAAATGTAATTCAGCCTAGCCAAGTTCACACATTTCAAAGGCATCATACTAGCTAAAATTAAAACAATGGAGATTTTTAGCTACTGCCCATTGCAGAAAAGCAAAATTTGTAGTTTTAGTCCAATCAACTTAATTATCTGCCCCCCCCCCCAAATTTCCAAAAAATTATCACTTCTCAAAGAAGAATTCAGAGTGTCTGTATTATAACATTTCCATTCCAGGATATAATCTAAAATTATTAAACATATGAAGAAAGAACATATTACCCATACTCAAGAAAAAGGCAATCAATGAAGACCAACCTTGAGGTGACCCAAATGTTGGAAGTAGCAGACAAAGTGTGCTGGAAAGGTGTATGAGCCATTGAGACTCTCCTTCCAGAAAGTACTCCTATGAGAAGTCTGGTTAACTGTTAACCTGAAGTAATTAACTTTACGGTCTGACTCAGCTTTTAAGCCAAAGTCATGATCTTCTCTGGGTGGCTTCTAGTCAAGGACTGAGTAAGGCAGTGGCACAAGAGCCTAGCCATTTCTGTCCAATGGGGGGTTTCTTTAATGGGTGACTGTTGCTCCAGAGCTCCCCTGTCTATCTGGCAGAGACTGTGTTAGGTGCATATCATGATATGATGGCACCCTTTCCCAATCCTGCTTCCTCTCATTTCCTTTCACAGGTGTTAGTCCACAATAAATCTTGTGCACTTCTAACTATGTCTCAGCATCTGCTTCCCAGAAATCCCAGCCGGTATAAAACAATTTTAAAGTAGCTATTCTAACTATGCTGAAAGACCCAAAAGGAAAACATGCTTCAAATAAGTGAATATGAAATCTCAACAGATAAAGAGAAACTACAGAAAAGAACTGAACATCCTAGAATTAAAAAACACAATATTCGGATTTTTAAAAAATTCATCGGGTTGGTTTAACAGATTGGAGGTGACAGAAGAGTTAATAAGCTTAAAGATAGCTCAATAGAAATTATCCAATTTGAAGAACAGAAAAAATAAACACTAAAAATTTTTAACAAAACTTCAGTGACCTGTGTGACAGTGTCAAAGGGTTTAACACCTGCTTACTTGAAGTCCCAGAAGAAGAGGAAAGAAAAAAAGAGATTAAAAAGTAATGATAATAACCTTTTGAAGAAATAATTGCCAGATTTTCCCCTATTTTTGTGAAAGTCATAAATTTACAGATTCAAGACACTCAGAGAACCCCAAGCAGGAAAAAATGCAAAGAAAATCACCTGTAGGTATATCATACCAAGCTGCTGAACACCAAAGCTAAAGAAAATATTGTGAAATCAGCTAGAGAAAAATTACATATTTGCATACTGAGGAACAATGGTATGAATGACTCCTGGCTTTGCATTAGAAGTAATGGATGTCAAAAGACGATGCTTAGGTGAAAGGAAGGACAACACACAATACAGGGGAAGTCAGCGCAACTGAACTAAGCCAAAAGCTAAGAAGTTTCCTGAGCACAACAAAACACTTCAAGGGACAGAGTAGCTGGGGCTGGGATCTGAGACCATGGTTTTGGGGGACATCATGTCAATTGGCATAACAAAGTTTATTAAGAAAAGGTTCTGCATACCACTTTGGTGAGTGGCATCCGGGGTCTTAAAAGCTTTCGAGCGGCCATCTAAGATCCATCAATTGGTCCCAACCCACTTGGAGCAAAAGAGAATGAAGAACAAAGACACAAGGAAAATATTAGCCCAAGAGACATAAGGGCTACATAAACCAGAGACTCCATCAGCCCGAGACCAGAACTAGATGGTGCCTGGCTAACACCAATGACCACCTTGACAGGGAACACAACAGAGAGTCCCTGACAGAGCAAGAGAAAATTGTGGAGCAGAACTCAAATTCTGGTAAAAAGACGAGACTTAATGGTCTGACTGAGACTGGAGGAACTTCCGAAGCCATGGCCCCTGGACACTCTATTAACCCAGAACTAAAACCATTCCTGAAGCCCGCTCTTCAGACTATAAAACATAAAACAATACTCGTGAAGAGTGTGCTTCTTAGTTTAAGCAGATACACGAGACCAAATGGGCAGCTCCTGTCTGGAGGCAGGATGAGAAGGTACAGGAGTGGGTTGGATGGACACAGGAAACCTGGGGTGAAAAAGGGGAGTGTGCTATCACATTATAAGGATTGCAACTAGTGTCACATAAAAATATGTGTATAAATTTTTATAATGAAACTAACTGGAGCTGTAAACTTTCACCTAAAGCATAATAAAACAAACAAACAAAAACAAATAAAAAGACAATGGAATAATGTCTTTAAAATATTAAAGAAAAATGGCCAACTCAGAATTCTATATCCATTAAAATATACTTTAAAATGTAATGTATTGAGGCGGGGCCAAGATGGCAGACTAGGTAGATGCTACCTCAGATCCCTCTTGCAACAAAGACTCGAAAAAACAAGTGAATCGAACACATACATAACAATCTACGAACCCTGAACAACAAACACAGATTTAGAGACAGAAAACGAACAAATACGGGGAAGCAGGGATTGCTTTCGGAGCCTGGAGCCAGGGTCCCAGTCAGGTAAACTTTGGCGCCCGATTTAGGGCAGGGCCCATGGGAGCTGACGGCGTAAACAAGGGGCGCAGCCCTGCCCCCTGAACTCACCCCGGGAGGGGGCCCAGCCGGTCCGCGCAGGTGGCGTGCTGACGCAACCGGTGGGAGAAGTCCCCGGGAGGAAGTGACTGGTCTTGGAGCTGGGAGAGCAGCGTCCCAGCCGGGGAATCTTGCCGCCAGGCTTTTGACTGGGCATTGTCACGGCACAAGCACAGAGAGCTGCTCCACTCTCCTGAACTAACCCCGGGAGGGGGCCCAGCGGGTCCGCAGGAGTGGCACGACAACGCGGTGGGCAGGACGACAAGTCCTTGGGAGGCAGAGACTGATTTTGGAGCCGGGAGGGCAGCGTCCCAGCCGGGGAATCATGCCACCAGGCATTAGACTGGGCGCTGTCGTGGCGCAAGCACGGAGAGCTGCTCCACTCCCCTGAACTAACCCCGGGAGGGGGCCCAGCCGGTTCACGAAGGCGGCGCGGCGACGCGGCTGGCGGGACGAGGAGTCCCCGTAGGCAGCGACTGATTTTGGATTCGGGGGAGCGCCATCCCAGCGGGGGAGCCTTGACGTTGGGCATGGGGCTGGCAGCGGAGGATCTGGCTGGCAGCAGAGGATCTGACCGTGGCTTCAGTGGGCCAGATCCCCGGGGGCAATCTCCACACAGCCAGCACACATAGGTGACACGCCCCTCAGGAATCTCAGATAAAATAGTCATTCCAAGCAAGACAAGCAACTATGGCTATATTCTGAGGTGCTACTCTCCTATCTCTCTGATCCCTCCCCCACCCTCCCCAGGCGGCTTCATTAACATTGGAATTTCCTGAGCCAGAGGGAGAACGGCTCCGGCTCTGCGGCGGCTTTGCTTTTCCCCCCTATTTTTTTTTTTCTTTTGGTCTTTTCCTAACCCACTCTTCCAGCCTGAGAGAAGGAAACACAAAAAACCCAGGGACCAAAAATCCACCCCTAACTGGACTAAAAACACAGAACCAGCTACAGCCAAGCATATATGATCCAAATCTCAGACTTTCATCCTTACAGGGAACAAGGTGGCAGTTATAATCCAAAGGCAGTTCTGATAGGGATCTGACTGCAATTTTTTTTTTAGTAGATTTTCTGGAAAAACTAGTTTCCCAGTGATGGCTTGGAGACAGCAGTCCATATCAAACCACAAAAAGAAGCAGAGCATGACAGCTTCTACAACCCCCCAAACAAAAGAATCAAAATCTTTCCCAAATTAAGATACAATTCTGGAATTATCAGATACAGAATATAAGAAACTAATTTACAGAATGCTTCAAGACATCACAAACAAAATAAGGCAAACTGCAGAAACAGCCAAGGAACACACTGATAAAACAGTAGAAGAACTCAAAAAGATTATTCAAGAACACAGTGGAAAAATTAATAACTTGCAAGAATCCATAGAGAGACAGCATGTAGAAATCCAAATATTACAGAATTAGACAACGCAATAGGAAGTCAGAGGAGCAGACTCGAGCAATCAGAATGCAGACTGGGACATCTGGAGGACCAGGGAATTAACACCAACATAGCTGAAAAAAAATCAGATAAAAGAATTTTAAAAAAATGAAGAAACCCTATGAATCATGTGGGACTCTATCAAGAAGGATAACTTGCGTGTGATTGGAGTCCCAGAACAGGGAGGGAGGACAGAAAACACAGAGAAAATAGTTGAAGATTCCCTGACATCATGAAAGACGAAAGGATATCTATCCAAGATGCTCATCGAACCCCATTTAAGATTGATCCAAAAAGAAAAACACCAAGACATATTATCATCAAACTCGCCAAAACCAAAGATAAAGAGAAAATTTTAAAAGCAGCCAGGGAGAAAAGAAAGGTTTCCTTCAAGGGAGAATCAATAAGAATAAGTTCAGACTACTCAGCAGAAACCATGCAGGCAAGAAGGGAATGGGATGACATATACAGAGCACTGAAGGAGAAAAACTGCCAGCCAAGGATCATATATCCAGCAAAACTCTCTCTGAAATATGAAGGCGAAATTAAGATATTTACAGATAAACACAAGTTTAGAGAATTTGCAAAAAACCAAACCAAAGCTACAAGAAATACTAAAGGATATTGTTTGGTCAGAAAACCAATAACATCAGACACCAGCACAACACAAGGTCACAAAACAGAACATCCTGATATCAACTCAAATAGGGAAATCACAAAAACAAATAAAGATTAATTTAAAAAAAAATGCTCATAACAGGGAATCACTGAAGTCAATACGTAAAAGATCACAATAATCAAAAAGAGGGACTAAATACAGGAGGCATAGAACTGCCATATGGAGAGTGATACAAGACGACAGAACAATACAAGTTAGGTTTTTACTTAGAAAAATAGGGGTAAATAATAAGGTAACCACAAAGAGGTATAACAACTCCATAACTCAAGATAAAAGCCAAGAAAAACGTAACAACTCAACAAACATAAAGTCAAACACTACGAAAATGAGGATCTCACAATTTACTAAGAAAAACGTCTCAGCACAAAAAAGTATGTGGAAAAATCAAATTGTCCACAACACACATAAAAAGGCATCAAAATGACAACACTAAACACTTATTTATCTATAATTACGCTGAATGTAAATGGACTAAATGCACCAATAAAGAGACAGAGAGTCACGGACTGGATAAAGAAACACGATCCATCTATATGCTGCCTACAAGAGACACACCTTAGACTTAGAGACACAAACAAACTAAAACTCAAAGGATGGAAAAAAAATATATCAAGCAAACAATAAGCAAAAAAGGAGCAGCAATATTAATTTCTGACAAAATAGACTTCAGACTTAAATCCACCACAAAGGATAAAGAAGGACACTACATAATGATAAAAGGGACAATTGATCAGGAAGACATAACCATATTAAATATTTATGCACCCAATGACAGGGCTGCAAGATACATAAATCAAATTTTAACAGAACTGAAAAGTGAGATAGACATCTCCACAATTATACTAGGAGACTTCAAGACACCACTTTCGGAAAAGGACAGGACATCCAGTAAGAAGCTCAACAGAGACACAGAAGACCTAATTACAACAATCAACCAACCTGACCTCATTGACTTGTACAGAACCCTCCACCCAACTGCTGCAAAGTATACTTTTTTTTCTAGCACACATGGAACATTCTCTAGAATAGACCACATATTAGGTCATAAAACAAACCTTTGCAGAATCCAAAACATCGAAATATTACAAAGCATCTTCTCAGACCACAAGGCAATAAAACTAGAAATCAATAACAGAAAAACTAGGGAAAATAAATCAAATACTTGGAAACTGAACAATACCCTCCTGAAAAAAGACTGCGTTATAGAAGACATCAAGGAGGGATAAGGAAATTCATAGAATGCAATGAGAATGAAAATACTTCCTATCAAAACCTCTGGGACACAGCAAAAGCAGTGCTCAGAGGCCAATTTATATCGATAAATGCACACATACAAAAAGAAGAAAGAGCCAAAATCAGAGAACTGTCCCGACAACTTGAACAAATAGAAACTGAGCAACAAAAGAATCCATCAGGCACCAGAAGAAAACAAATAATAAAAATTAGAGCTGAACTAAATGAATTAGAGAACAGAAAAACAATTGAAAGAATTAACAAAGCCAAAAGCTGGTTCTTTGAAAAAATTAACAAAATTGATAAACCATTGGCTAGACTGACTAAAGAAATACAGGAAAGCAAACAAATAACCCGAATAAGAAACGAGAAGGACCACATCACAACAGAACCAACTGAAATTAAAAGAATCATATCAGATTATTACAAAAAATTGTACTCTAACAAATTTGCAAACCTAGAAGAAATGGAAGAATTCCTGGAAAAACACTACTTACCTAAACTAACATGTTCAGAAGTAGAACAACTAAATAGACCCATAACAAAAAAAGAGATTGAAACGGTAATCAAAAAACTCCCAACAAAAAAAAGCCCTGGCCCAGACGGCTTCACTGCAGAGTTCTACCAAACTTTCAGAGAAGAGTTAACACCACTACTACTAAAGGTATTTCAAAGCATAGAAAAAGACGGAATACTACCTAACTCATTCTATGAAGCCACCATCTCCCTGATGCCAAAACCAGGTAAAGACATTACAAAAAAAGAAAATTACAGACCTATATCCTTCATGAACATAGATGCAAAAATCCTCAACAAAATTCTAGCCAATAGAATTCAACAACATATCAAAAAAATAATTCACCATGATCAAGTGGGATTTATACCAGGTATGCAAGGCTGGTTTAATATCAGAAAAACCATTAATGTAATCCATCACATAAATAAAACAAAAGATAAAAACCACATGATCTTATCAATTGATGCAGAAAAGGCATTTGACAAAGACCAACACCCATTTATGATAAAAACTCTCACCAAAATAGGAATTGAAGGAAAATTCCTCAACATAATGAAGGGCATCTATGCAAAGTCAACAGCCAACATCACTCTAAATGGAGAGAACCTGAAAGCATTTCCCTTGAGAATGAGAACCAGACGAGGATGCCCTTTATCACCGCTCTTATTCAACATCTTGTTAGACGTCCTAGCCAGGGCAATTAGGCTAGACAAAGAAATAAAAGGCACCCAGATCAGCAAGGAGGAAGTAAAATTATCTCTATTTGCAGATGACATGATCTTATACACAGAAAACCCTAAGGAATCCTCCAGAAAACTACTGAAACTAATAGAAGAGATTGGCAGAGTCTCAGGTTATAAAATAAACATACCAAAATCACTTGGATTCCTCTACATCAACAAAAAGAACACCGAAGAGGAAATAACCAAATCAATACCATTCACAGTAGCCCCCAAGAAGATAAAATACTTAGGAATAAATCTTACCAAGGATGTAAAAGACCTATACAAAGAAAACTACAAAGCTCTACTACAAGAAATTCAAAAGGACATACTTAAGTGGAAAAACATACCTTGCTCACGGATAGGAAGACTTAACATAGTAAAAATGTCTATTCTTCCAAAAGCCATCTATACATATAACACACTTCCGATCCAAATTCCAATGTCATATTTTAAGGGGATAGAGAAACAAATCACCAATTTCATATGGAAGGGAAAGAAGCCCCAGAAAGCAAAGCATTACTGAAAAAGAAGAAGAAAGTGGGAGGCCTCACTCTACCTGATTTCAGAAGCTATTATACAGCCACAGTAGTCAAAACAGCCTGGTACTGCTACAACAACAGGCACATAGACCAATGGAACAGAATTGAGAACCCTGATATAAATCCATCCACATATGAGCTGCTGATATTTGACAAAGGACCAGTGTCAGTTAATTGGGGAAAAGATAGTCTTTTTAACAAATGGTGCTGGCATAACTGGATATCCATTTGCAAAAAAATGAAACAGGACCCATACCTCACGCCATGTACAAAAACTAACTCCAAGTGGATCAAAGACCTAAACATAAAGACTAAAACGATAAAGATCATGGAAGAAAAAATAGGGACAACCCTAGGAGCCCTAATACTAGGCATAAACAGAATACAAAACATTACCAAAAATGATGAAGAGAAACCAGATAACTGGGAGCTCCTAAATATCAAACACCTATGCTCATCTAAAAACTTCACCAAAAGAGTAAAAAGACCACCTACAGACTGGGAAAGAATTTTCAGCTATGACATCTCCGACCAGCGCCTGATCTCTAAAATCTACATGATTCTGTCAAAACTCAACCACAAAAAGACAAACAACCCAATCAAGAAGTGGGCAAAGGATATGAACATGCACTTCACTAAAGAAGATATTCAGGCAGCCAACAGATACATGAGGAAATGCTCTCGATCATTAGCCATTAGAGAAATGCAAATTAAAACTACGATGAGATTCCATCTCACTCCAACAAGGCTGGCATTAATCCAAAAAACACAAAATAATAAATGTTGGAGAGGCTGCGGAGAGATTGGAACTCTTATACACTGCTGGTGGGAATGTAAAATGGTACAACCACTTTGGAAATCTATCTGGCGTTATCTTAAACAGTTAGAAATAGAACTACCATACAACCCAGAAATCCCACTCCTCGGAATATACCCTAGAGATACAAGAGCCTTCACACAAACAGATATATGCACACCCACGTTTATTGCAGCTCTGTTTACAATAGCAAAAAGCTGGAAGCAACCAAGGTGTCCATCTATGGATGAATGGGTAAATAAATTGTGGTATATTCACACAATGGAATACTACGCATCGATAAAGAACAGTGACGAATCTGTGAAACATTTCATAACATGGAGGAACCTGGAAGGCATTATGCTGAGCGAAATTAGTCAGAGGCAAAAGGACAAATATTGTATAAGACCACTATTATAAGATCTTGAGAAATAGTATAAACTGAGAAGAACATATACTTTTGTGGTTACGAAGCGGGGAGGGAGGGAGGGAGGGAGAGGTTTTTTTATTGATTAATCAGTAGATAAGAACTGCTTTAGGTGAAGGGAAGGACAACACTCAATACATGGAAGGTCAGCTCAACTGGACTGGACTGGACCAAAAGCAAAGAAGCTTCTGGGATAAACTGAATACTTCAAAGGTCAGCGGAGCAAGGGCGGGGGTTTGGGAACCATGGTTTGAGGGGACTTCTAAGTCAATTGGCAAAATAATTCTATTATGAAAACATTCTGCATCCCACTTTGAAATGTGGCTTCTGGGGTCTTAAAAGCTAACAAGCGGCCATCTAAGATGCATCACTTGGTCTCAACCCACCTGGAGCAAAGGAGAATGAAGAACACCAAGGTCACACGATAACTAAGAGCCCAAGAGACAGAGAGGGCCACATGAACCAGAGACCTACATTATACTGAGAACAGAAGAACTAGTTGGTGCCCGGCCACAATCGATGACTGCCCTGACAGGGAGCACAGCAGACCCCAAATTCTCATAAAAAGACCATACTTAATGGTCTGGATGTGACTACAGGAATCCCGGCGGTCATGGTCCCCAAAGCTTCTGTTGGCACAGGACGGGAACCATCCCCGAAGACAATTCATCAGACATGAAAGGGACTGGACAGTGGGTGGGAGAGAGATGCTGATGAAGAGTGAGCTAATAATATTAGGTGGACACTTGAGACTGTGTTGGCATCTCCTGTCTGGAGGGGAGATGGGAGGATAGAGAGAGTTGGAGGCTGCCAAAGTTTTCACGAAAGGAGAGACTGGAAGGGCCGACTCATTAGGGGGAGAGCAAGTGGGAGTAAGGAGTAAGATGTATATTAACTTATATGTGACAGACTGACTTGATTTGTAAACATTCACTTGAAGCTCAATAAAAGTTAATAAAAAAAAATGTAATGTATTGCTGCATAACAAATTACTATTAACTTAGTAACTTGAAACACCACCATATTTGTTATCTCACATTATCTGTGGGTCAGAAATCTGAGCATGGCTTAACTGGGTCCTCTGTAGGCAGCTAAGGCTCAGTTCACATCTGGAGGCTCAACTTACGATGAAACCTCTTCCAAGATCACTCAGGTTGGTGGCAGAACTCATTTTCTTGAGACTATAAGACTGAAGCCATCTCCAACCCTAGATGCTACTTGCAGTTTCTTGCCATGTGAACTTCATGACAGCTTGCTTGCTCCCAGACACCAACTGAAAGAGAGACTCTAGAGTCTGCTAGCAAAATGGAGTATTATAGCATAATCGCAGGAGTGACATCTATCACCTTTGCTAAGGTCTACCGGTTATACGCAAGTCGCAGTTCTCGTCCACACTCAAGGGGAGGGAATTATACAAGGAGGTGGGGATGATCGCGGTCACCTCAGGGTCTGTCCACCACAATGAGGGTGAAATAACATTTTCAGATGAATGAAAACTAAGAGAATTCATTGCCAGCAGACCTGAACTACAAGGAACACTAAATGAAGTTCATCAGGTGAAGGAAAATGACACAGATGGAAACTCAAATCTTCCAGAAGAAATAAAAATCCCTGGAAATCTTAAATATTTAGGTAAACATAAAATAATATTTTATGCTTAATTTCTGATTTCTAAGTTTTCTATATGCATGTAGTATGTGATAATTTTAAAAATGTGTAGAAAGATGAGTACCAAACTATTAATAATGGTTAACTCAGGGTAATAGGATTCCACATGGCTCCTATTTTCTCTTTTTTATTGGAAATAAGGGACAAAGGAAGGAAGACCAAAAACCAAACCTGCTGCCATCCTGTCAACTCCAACTCATAGTGACCCTACATGACAGAGTTGAACTGCCCCATATAGTTTCCAAGGAGCAGCTGGTGGACTCGAGCAGCCGACCTTTTGTTTAGCAGCCATAGCTCTTAGCCATTATCAGGGCTTCCAAGTAAGGGAGGGAGAGTGGGAGGGAGGGAAAAAAAAAGAAAGGAGCTGTCTGCATTGTTTCCACATTCTCACCTTCCATGCATTCCTCAACCCACTCTAACCCCTATTTTTGTCAGTTCTTTATCTTAACTTCTCTCCACATTTCACATTGTTGACCAGCGTCTCATTGAAATAATCCCTTCCATCAACTTCCATGACACCCTGCTCCCCACTCCTGGCTATCTGACCATCACTTCTGAGCCAACTTTGTGAGTTCATATGCCTCTTCCTATCTTTAAATGTTAACTTCCTCTTGATTTTGTTCTCAGACCTTTCCTTTTCTCAACTATTATTTTAGTGTTAATGTCTCCCAAACTCCTCTCTTGAGCTTCAGATGTCTAAATATACACTGATCCAACCAAACATCTCTATTTGGATGTCCTACTAGTACATCAGACTCAGCATGGCCAAAACTAATCTCATCATCAACTCCCCCTCCACTTTCCTCCCACCTCACAGAACCTTTTGTTTCTCCTCCTGCAGTCCCATCTCAGGAAATAGCGGCCACCACATTCCACGCCTACGCCTCAACATAAAGAAAACAAAAATCCTCACAACTGGACTAATAAACAACAGCATGATAAACGGAGTAAAGATTGAAGTTGCCATGGATTTAATTTTGCTTGGACCCACAATCAACGCTCACAGAAGCAGTAGTCAAGAAATCAAATGACATTGCATTGGGCAAATCTGCCGCAAGTAATCTCTTTAAAGTGATGAAAAGTAAAGACTTCACTTTAAGGACTAAGGTGCACCTGACCCAAAATACGGTGTTTTCAATTGCCTCATATGCATGGGGAAGCTGGGCAATGAATAAGGAAGACCGAAGAAGAATTCCTGCCTTTGAATTATGGTGTTGGCAAAGAATATTGAACATACCATGGACACTACTGCTGCTAACCAAAAGGCTGGCAGTTTGAATTCACCAGGCATTCCTTGGAAAGTCTATGGGACAGTTCTACTCTGTCCTGTAGGGTTGCTATGAGTCAGAATTGACTTGACAGCAATGGGTTAGGTTTGGCTTTTTTTGCCAGAAGAATGAACAAATCTGTCTTGGAAAGGGTACAGCCAGAATGCTTATTAGAAGCAAGGATGGCAAGACTTCATCTCACATACTTTGGACATGTTATCAGGAGGGCCCAGTCCCTGAAGAATGACATCATGCTTGGTAGAGGGTCAGAAAAAAAAAAAAAGAAGGCCCTAAATGAGATGGATTGACAGAGTAGCTGCAACAATGGGCTCAAACATAGCAGCAATTGTGAGGATGGAGCAGGACCAGGCAGCGTTTTGTTCTGTTGTACATAGGCTCACTATGTTCATACACTATGAGTCGGAATGGATTCCATGGCACCTAACACCACCACCATCCACTCAGTTGCTTAAGCCATAAGCTTGGGTATCATTACTCACTCTCTCTGTCATCTCCACATTCAATCAATCATCAGGTACTATCAAGTCTATCTCCTGGGTCTCTATCTAACCTATCCTCTTGTCTGACCCTCCACTACCACAACATTGGTTCAGGTACCATTAGCGCTCTTCTAAATGACTCAAGCAGCCTGTCAACTCATCTTTCTGCCTCCGTCCTTGCCCACTGCCTCCCACTCACATGCCATAGAATCCAGAGAGCTCCTCCTAAATCACAAATCTGCCCATATCCCTTCCCTGTTTAAAACTCTTGGAGGGCTTCTCATTGCTCTTAAGACCAAGATCACCCTCTTAGGTGTGATATATGGTTTAAGGATATGCTCAGCCTCCCCTAACATACATTACTTCCAGCCCCTTGCCTCTGTTTTCACCCCACACCTAAGGAGGGAGAACATTGCTATGGGTCAGGGTCAAGGGCTAGGGGCACGGATTGAAAACTGGGAATTTGGCAGGGGTGAAGTGTCTTTCCCTCCTCAGGAAACTCTATTTTCCAGGTAGCTGTAAAAGTTAAGAAGGCTGGAGCTGCTCCCCCAGGCAACAGCCTGCCATCTCTCACTCACCCCTTTGACTCTGTCCCTGGAGAGGTTGGGGAAATTGGCAGATTAGAAGCTACTGAACACAGAGAAGAAAAGCCTGGAGTGGAGATGAAGCCAGCTTTTCTTTACCCTTAGGTAGAAGGTTGCACTCTGGCCTTGGTAGCCTCCTCCGTTGTTAATTCCTGATACCTCGACATTGGGCTTGGGGCCAAACCCGAGATTCCTTTGCTAGTGACTGTCCTCCACTCATACACAGTGTAGGGCTGGGCACAATAACTGTTTAAATATTAATGGAAGAAAAAATTTTTTGATTAAAAAAAATATTAACAGAATGCCGTTCCCTCTCAGCCCTTTTCTTCACCTTTCCCCCAGCTCCAGCCTCCCAGTCCAGAAGAGAGCCTGAATAAGCTGTGGAAACTGAAGTAAGAAGGCAGAGTGTGAAGCTACAGGCATTCTGGCTGGTCAAAGGGCAACCTTCTCTTAAAGGCATCCCATAAAGTGGCCAAGCACCAACTTTGGGGTCCACTTATGTCCTGGCTCTTCAAGTTCTCTGACCTTGGGCCTCAGTCTCCTCAGGTATAAAAACAAGGAGACCCATCCTGAGCCTGGGAGAGGGGTAGTGGGAATTATAGAGCTGTTTTTTACCAACGGAGCTCTAGACGCTGATGCTTTCACTTTCCTTCAGAAGGTTCCCAACTTGAATGTTTCCTAAAGAACACTAGGTGACTCTCTTTCTTTGGTAACTTCCACATTTACATATAAATTGCTACCTAATGGCTCTGCCCTCCTTTATCTTAGCTCCAGGTTCTAATGAGCTGGAAAAATGGTCCTGTGCCAGGGAATAATGAAGCTCCCCAGCTGAGGAAGG
Organism: Loxodonta africana; assembly: GCF_030014295.1. Taxonomy (NCBI): domain Eukaryota; kingdom Metazoa; phylum Chordata; class Mammalia; order Proboscidea; family Elephantidae; genus Loxodonta; species Loxodonta africana. The sequence continues at coordinate 42,882,579 of NC_087365.1, forward strand.
GAGAGGGCCTGGTTCTTGGCTCACTGTGCCACGGGAAAGGCAAGGAGGTAAAAAAAAAAAAAAAAAAAGAGGAGAAAATGCAAGGCCCCCTCCTCTCTAGGACACATGTCCCAGTGTCCCAGAAGAAAGGAAAAAACATTTTGGAACAGTTTGAAATGAGGTGGAAAATCAAGCCTGAAAGCATGTGAAATCCACTACACAATTTATGAGTGAGTCATGATTCTATTTGTCCTGCCCGGTGTACACAACGCAAATTTCTCATCCAGCCAGGAACTGAAAATAAAGATGAACCAGGAGCGCCATCTGGGTTGGGATCTGTCAGCTACCTCAGCCACTCAGGTCCAGAGATCTCTGTAGACACTTGGGTGGGGAGGAGGTATTGTAAAGTACAATACACACACACTGTACAGGGTGCCGAGCCCCTCCTAAAGCACTTTTAAACACATCCTTTTATTTAATTCCCACAACAACCCTGTGAGGTTGACATTCCCATTTTAGCAACCGAGACTTGCCCAACTCGGTAACTAACTGGCTGACTTGGGATCAAACCCAGGCCTTTGATTCTGAAGTCCAGATTTATTTACACTTTACCACCGAATGTGCCCATCAGAACAGAGGTTTTTAACTAAGGTCCATGGATAGAATTCAGAGGGCCCATGGATGAAAAAAATTTACATCTTTGTTTTCACCTACTTCTAACTGAAATTTAGCATTTCTTTCAAATTTAAACATCAATAGGAATCACAGGTATTTTCATATCATATTATAGTTGTTGCTGATATCTCAAATATCATTTCTACTCAGTACGATTTCAAAATGGCAGTAGTTATTAGACACACCACAAGGTCTTATTATTTAATGCATTAATAAAGAAGCACTATTTTTATAGGGTTGCTATGAGTCGCAATTGACTTGACGTCAATGAGTTTGGTTTGAGTTTATGGTAGTCAGGGGAGCCCTGGTGGCACAGTGCTTAATAGCACAGGTTGCTAACCAAAAGGTCACCCATTTGAAATCCATCAGCTGCTCCTTGGAAACCCTACTCTGTCCTATAGGGTCGCTATGAGTCAAAATCAACTCAATGACAACGGGTTTATGGTAGTCAGGTGGCCCTCAGTGATTCCTGACTCCTAGTAGCCACACCCTTGCATAGTCTCCAGCCAAAATGAACATGGCTGATCTGCATAACCAATAAGATATTGCAGATATAACAGAACGTTACTTCCAAGGCTAGGTCATAAAATACATTAAAGCTTCCGTCTTCCTCTCTTGGATCACTCATTCTAGGAGAAGTCAGCCACCATGTTGTAAGGGCACTCAAGCAGCTCTATGGAGAGATTCACATGGCGAGGACCTGAGCCTTCTTCCTGCCAATAGCCACGTTTCTTATTTATCTAGTGCTGCTATAATAGAAAATATTACAAGTGGATGGCTCTATCAAACAGAAATTTATTTCCTCACAGTTTAAGAGGCTAGAACTCCGAATTCAGGGTGGCAGCTCTAAGGGAAGGCTCTCTCTCTCTGTGGCCAGTCTGGGGGAAGGTCCTTGTCTCTTTTCAGTTTCTATTCCTAGGTTCCTTGGCAGTTACGTGGGGTGTATCTTCTTCTCCTTTTGTACTTATTGTTTGCTTAATCTGCTCTTTAATATCTCAAAAGAAATTGATTTAAGATATACCGTATACTAATACTGCCTCATTAACATAACAAAGAAAATCCTTTCCCAAATAGGATTTGTTAAACGAAGTCAAAATGGAGTTGAGTGGTTGACAAAATGGCATCAACAGTTGAGTGGACAATGCCCCTAAGACTTGTCTTTAGCAAAACTAAACTTAGCTTTCTTATAAATCAGGCCACCCTTGTTGACCAATGAGATTCTGACAGAGCTTCCACCCTCATTGACCAATGAAATCCTGACAACATTTCTATAGTAAATTGTATAAGCCAATCAAAAATAAACTTCTTTGCTTCCACGTTTCGTCAATAAAAAGCCAGTCACCGCTGATACTCTGCAGAGCATCTTTCTACATTCTGTTTGGCACTACCCAATTTTTGAATCTTCTGCCCAAATAAATCTCATCTTTTTTTTTTTAATAGGTTAATTTTTTTCAGTTTCTTTTGACAGATTATAACCACAGGTATGGAGGTTAGGATTTACAAGACATATTTTTGGGGAACACAATTCAATCCATAACACCATGTGAATGAGTCATCTTGAAAGCAAACTCTCCAGCCCTAGTCAAGCTTTCAGATGACTGCAGCCCCAGCTGTCATCTTGACTACAGCCTCACAAGGGGCCCCAAGCCAGGTATCTTAGTCTTCTAGTGCTGTTTTAACAGAAACACCACAAGTGGATGGCTTTAACAAAGAGAAATTTATTCTCTCACAGTCTAGTAGGTTACAAGACCAAATTCAGGGTGTCAGCTCCAGGGGAAGCTTTTCTTTCTCTGTCATCTCTGGAGGAAGATTCCTTGTCATCAATCTTCCCCTGGTCGAGGAGCTTCTCAAGCACAGGGACCCCAGGTCCAAAGGATGCGCTCTGTTCCTGGTACTGCTTTCTTGGTGGTATGAGGTCCCCAGCTCTCTGCTTGCTTCCCACACCCCAGGGAAACTCCGTTTATGTTGAATCAGGGAGGTGACCTGAGAAAGAAAGCTACATCCCACCCTAATCCTTGTAACCACAGGCAGAGATTATGATTTATAACGCATAGGAAAAATCACAAAATGGAGGACAATCACACATGACCTAGCCAAGCTGACACGTATTTTGGGGGGACACAACTCAATCCATTACACCAGGACCACTCAGCTAAGTCACTCTAGAATTCCTGTCCATGAATAATAAACATTTGTTGTTTTAAGCCACTAAGCTTGGTTACACAGAAATAGATAGCTAGTTCCAACATATATGTTATTGTCACAATATGTTTTTAATTTTGATAACTGTCTCTTCATTATAATTTGTTTCCTGTCTCATCCTACGTATTTTATTTCATGCATTTAAAAACATTATTCCAAGAAGGGGTCTGTTCCTTTCACTAGGCTGCCAAAGAAATTGTTGTTGTTGTTAGGTGCCTGTCAAGTCAATTTTCAACTCATAGAGCCCCTATGTGACAGAATAGAACTGCCCCGGGGGGATTTACCTGTGTTTACCTGTTTTATTGACTATGGAAAGGCATTCGACTGTGTGGATCATAACAAATTATGGATAACATTGAGAAGAATGGGAATTCCAGAACACAACTGAACCAATAAGCAAAATCATGATAAATGGAGAAAAGATTGAAGTTGTCAAGGGTTTCATTTTACTTGGATTCCCAGACAACACATGGAAGCAGCAGTCAAGAAATCAAAAGACTCATCGTGTTGGGCAAATCTGCTGCAAAAGACCTCTTTGAAGTATTGAAAAGCAAAGATGTCACCTCGAAGACTAAGGTGCACCTGACCCAAGCCACAGTGTTTTCAGTCACATCATATGCATGTGAAAGCTGAACAATGAATAAGGAAGATCAAAGAGGAATTGACACCTTTGAATTGTGTATTGGTGAAGAATACCGAATATACCATAGTTTGCCAAAAGAATAAACAAATCTGTCTTGGCAGAAGTGCAACCAGAAGGATCCTTAGAAGCAAGGATGGCGAGACTACGTCTTACTTACTTTGGACATGTTATCAGGAGGGATCAGTCCCTGGAGAAGGACAACATGCTTGGTAAAGTAGAGGGTCAGCGAAAAAGAGGAAGACCCTCAAGCAGATGGATTGACACAGCGGCTGCAACAATGGCCTCAAGCATAACAATGATTGTGAGCATGGTGCTTCTCAATGTTATCCAGCATTTCTTTCTGTTGTACTTGGGGTTACTATGAGTCGGAACAGACTTGATGTTACCTAACAACAACAATCTTTACAGGAGCAGATCTCCAGGTCATTTCTCCCGAGGAGCAGCTGGGTGGGTTCAAACTGCCAACCTTTCAGCTAGCAGCTGAGTGCTTAACATTATGCCACCAGCGTTCCTCGCACAGGAGTACACAGCACAGAAGTAGTACATGGCACAGAACCCCATAGCAGCAGCCAGCAAAGGGCCATTCTCAAGTTGGGCACCCGCAGAGTGACCATAAAATTTTTAAGAAATTTATGAGCGAGTTGTCAAACATAGCCATCGTTGAAAATTAATGCAAAATAATCCATGATGAACAAGATCATTGTTACTGATTTTTCCTTTTGCCTCAGTCTTCAGTATGGCTCAGTATGGCATTGTTACTGATGTTGTCTGTATTAAAAATGTTGATATTTTGCTCATCATGGACTTTTTTGCATTCATTTCAATTTTTTGTTTTTAATATTACATGAAAATATTCTTTATCTTGAGTGCTGTGTTTTTTGGCGCCCCTTTAAATTTTGTGCTGGGAACAAGGGCCTCACTTGCCTCACCCTAGTCCTAACTCTGAGAAGTGGATTTGGGGAGAGGAGTTAACAAAGATGCAGTCTTGGAGGTACGTGGGGATTAAATGAGATCACAGACGTTAAGTGCCTGGACCGGAGTAAACCAAAACTTGTTGCTATCGAGTCAATTCCGACTCATAGTAACACTATAGGAAAGAGTAGAACTGCCCCATAGGGTTTTCCAAGGAGCAGCTGGTGGATTTGAACTGCCAAACTCTTGGTTAGCAGATTTGTTGTAGCAGGTATTGAGTGCCCAGTCCCTACCATTTCGGGTCACACCAGCTGCCAACACTTGCATTTCCTGCCTTAAAGGACTTTATCTACCACCAAGTAAGACAGGCTAGAAGTATTGGATAATTAACACCCTTGGAGCATCCCTCATAAATACCCCAGCTCTGTCACCCCTCAGATGGTGTAATCTTCCAAGACTCCCCAGTTGAGATTAAGCTCCAGTCATTCGGGAAGGTAACTGGTTTAGCAATATACTTAAAAGCTTCTTGCCTTCCCCATTTCACTTCCCCGCCCTCCTAGTGGTATTTGGGGGGATTAGCTCCAAATAAACTTCTTGTACTTGAGTCCTTGTCTCAAGGCCTGCTTCTAGGGGAACCCAAACCAAAAGATACATGTGTCCTTCCTTTCCTCATCCTCCTCTATGTGGAAACATAGAATGTTCTGCACATACTTAGAAGTCTGAGCCTATCCTTGAAGGAGAGACCCTGACTCCCAGCATGCTCCTGGGAGAGAAGTCTGCAGGGGGCAGGGGGTGGAGTAGGTGGTGGTAGTAATTGCCAATCAGCACTGGGAGGCCTGGATCTGAAATGGATTTGGCTCTGTTTCTGTAATCTCTGCACCTTGAGTGGAAAAATAATTGGCAGACACCTTTCCTGGCCATTAATTCTTTACAGTCAACACAGCCCTTGGGGCAAAAACTGATTGCCTGCAGTCGCTGCCAGTCTGGCCCGGAATTCAGAACAGGAAATGGATCTCCCATCACCCTCTTCACAGATAAGTATGACTCTCCCTGGTGCCTCATCTACCTACTCCCAAGGCCTGAGAGGAGTCCGAAAAGAATGTGCGTGGAGACCGGCAGAAACAAGAAATGGCCCTCAGTTCAGAGAAGGACTAAGGATTGAGGGCCATGGTTTTAAACTCACAGAGGATGGGGCCTTTACTTATGCTTTCTTTTTTGAAAATATTCTTTGAGCGTCCACTCATGATCTCTATTAATACTCGAAACAACTTTACGCAGTAGGGATTATTATCATTATGCCCATTTTACAGGTGAAGAGACTCAGAGAGGGGAAGGGCCTTAGCCAAGGCCACATAGAGAATAAGTCAATTTGGGCCCAGGTTTATTTGACTCCAAAATCCATTCTCTTCCCTACAGCATATGTTGCTTTTCTTCAACCAGGAAGCATTTCCTGAGCACCTACTCTGTGCCAGGCCTTATGCCAGACTCAAAGAAAAACCACAAAGATAAGTAACTATTTCTTTCCTCTGAGGAGGAAGAATGAGATCTCCTCCACTCCTCCCATCCTTTACACCAGGGATGGGCATTATCTTAGTCATCTAGTGCTGCTATAACAGAAATACCACAAGTGGCTGGCTTTAACAAAGAGAAGCTTATTCTCTCATAGTCCAGTAGGCTAGAAATCTGAATTCAGGGCGCCAGCTCCAGAGGAAGGCTTTCTCTGTAGGCTCTGGAGGAAGGTCCATGTGATGCATCAGTCTTCCCTTGGTCTGGGAGCATCTCAGTGCAGGAACCTCAGGTCCAAAGGACGCACTCTACTCCCGGCGCTGCTTTCTTGGTGCTATGAGGTTCCCAACTCTCTGCTTGCTTCCCTTTCCTTTTATCTCTTGAGAGATAAAAGGTAGTGCAGGCCACATGCCAGGGCAACTCCCATTACGTTGGATCAGGGATGTGACCTGGTAAGGGTGTTACAATCCCACCCTAATCCTCTTTAACATAAAATTACAATCACGAAATGGAGGACAACCACAGAATACTGGAAATCATGGCCTAACCAAGTTAATACACACATTTGCGGGGGGACAAAATTCAATCCATGACAGACATCACAACAGCATGGACCACCAAACCTAAAATATTTGCTATCTAGACCTTTACAGAAAACACTTGCTGACCCCTGGTCTGGACCATGCCAAGCACTGAAGATGCACCATTCTAGTTATTTCTCACCTCCACTCTGGGAGGCTCATACTATTGTGATATCCATTTTACAGATGAGGAATGAAGCTCAGAGACATGAGATGACTTGTCACGCTGCAGGAAAGGTGTAAAGCTGGGTCATTCCAGAGCCATCTACCGTCCTCTTCCACTGCTCTAAGCCACTTCAAAAACGTTGGTGGAATTGACGACCATGACATGCACTCTTGAAACAGCCCACTTCCTGCCAGGAATGGACCACTAGGCCATCCCCTGGCCCCCATACCTCCCCACCTCCTGACACCTGCCAGGCAGGTCTTAGAGCAGAGCTGAGCCCAGCCTGGTCCCACCAGCCCTGTATGGGAGATGCTTTCCAGCAGGCATCAAAAGGCCTTTTACGAGGTAAATAGGCATTCATGTGCTAATCTGCCATTTGAGGCCAGTGCAATTATTTTCTGTTGGTTTTATTATTATACCTTTGTAGGAGGGGCAGAGAAACAATCGCCAAGGTTGATTTGCCAAGGAGCTGCTGGCAAAAGCAGGGGAGATGACATGTCAAGAGCTGGAGTGTGCTCTAGGACAAAAGTGACTGAAGCCAGTTCACAAAAGTTATACATTCATTAATGCGTTCTTCTCAGGGGAAAATGCCATCAGCGCAGAATTGCAAAGGGAGGCAAGGGGCTATGCCTGTAGCAGAAGCTGTCTGTGCCACTCTGTCCTCTCGAAGCTCACCTCTAGATGCCAAAGTCCACTTACTGTGAACACCTGCACCCCTCTGCTGGTGGGCTTGATGTCTGGCTATGGGAGAATGGTTGGCCACTCAGGCAAGCAGAAGTGCCAGAGTGAATGCGTCTGGAAGCAGCTCTCAACCAAGGACAGCTGGGCAGCTGAGTTATAAATACCCCCAGCTTCCTCACCCCTTGGTTAAGAAAAGGCCATTCTCTTCCTTGTGTCTGAGGCATGTTCTCCACTGTCTCCCAGAGTTCCCCAGGGGAATTAAGCTCCAGCTGCTCACGTGGTAATAATACACCTTTATTAGCTTCCTATTCCATATACCTTCCCTCCTACTGGTGTGTCCTGGGATCACCTCCCTAATAAACTACTTGAACTTGACTCTTGTCTCAAGGCCTACTTCCTGAAGAACCTCAACTATGACAAGCACCAAGAGGTCCACGTGCCATCTCACCTGACCCTCACCACAGCTCTGGGAGCCAGTATTACGCCCTCTTTTCAGAAATGGAGACTGAGGCGCTCATAGAGATTAAGCAGCCTGCACCCCAACCTGCCAGGGATCAGCAAGGGCCAGAGCACTCAAGAAAGGCTTCTGTGACAAGAGGGCTTTGAGTCTCCTCTTCTTGACCACAGAGTGAAACTCGCCCAGGCCCAGACCGAGCCCCAACCTTATGGTTCATTTTGCTCCAGCTCCCACGTCACTGTTCCCAGAGAATCCTCTTCCAGTGCAGACAGCTGGAATGGGGCCAGGGGCTGCTCCCAGAATTGGCCTGTCCTAAAAGATGCAGAACTAAGAGTTATTAAGTGGAGCCCTGGTAACACAGTAGTTAAGCACTCTGCTGCTACGTAAAAAGTTAGCAGTTCAAACCCGCCAGCCACTCCACGGGAGAAAGATGTAGCGGTCAGCTTCGGTAAAGATTTACAGCCTTGGAAACCCTACGGGGCTGACCTACTCTATCCAGTAGGGTCACTGTGGGTCAGAATTGACTCAATGGCAATGGATTTAGTTTTTGGTGTAACAAGTCCATTAAAATGATCTCCACGGCAGAACTGGAAGGGATGTAATATGCACTTATTAAATAATAATAATAGACAACATTTAGTGCCTACTATAAAAAAAAAATGCTTTTTTTTTTTTTTAGGTGGAGCTCTGGTGGCACAGTGGTTAAGAGCTACAGCTGCTAACCAGGAGGGTGGCAGTTCATAATCCACCAGGAGCTCCTTGGAAACCCTATGAAGTAGTTCTACTCTGTCCTATAGGGTCGGAACTGACTTGACAGCAATAAGTTTTTTTTTTTTTTAATGTGCTAGTTGCTGTTCAAAATGCTTTATGTAAAATAACTTAAAAATTCTCACACAACTCTTTGAGGTAGGTACTATTACTTTCCCCACATTGCAGACAAGGAAACTGAAGCACGGTAAGGTTAAGAAATTTGTCCAAGATCACATAGCTAGTAGGTAATGGAGCTGGAAACAGAACCCATGCTACAGAGATATGCTTTGAGCCCTCTTCACCACACTGCCTGTGGCACAAAGTGAGATCTCCTAGTGGCCGGTTTAGAGTGAAACACTGCAGCAGACAGTGCCCCCTTCAGGCCTGGAGGTTCCAGTTTTCATTTTCCTGTAGATGAGTTTGTACCCTTGGTGGTACAAACAGTAACACACTGGACTCCTAACCAAAAGGTTGGCAGTTTGCGTCCACCCAGAGCTGCCTTCCTTAGGGAGAAAGTCCCGGTGATCTAAAAAAAAAAAAAATTTTTTTTTTTTATCTACTTTGGAAAAATCAATCATTAAAAACTCAGTGGAACGCAGTTCTACTCTGACACACACAGGGTTACTGAGTCTGGATCAACTCTCTAGCACCTGTTACCGAGTCTCCCTCCAATCCTGTTGCCCTATTCTTCATACAGTCCAGCATCGTGGATTATTTACTCAGCCCCTAGCAACGACTCATCTGTTTTCTGCCCTTTCATTTTGCCTTTTCTAGAATGTCATATAAATGGACTCGCACAGCATATAGTCTTTTGGGTCTGGCTTCTTCTCCTTAGTATAGTGCTTCTGAGATTCATTCAAGTCGTTTCACGTCTCTGCAGTTTGTCCGTTCTTATTGCTGAGTTGTATTCCATCGTATGGATATGTCACAATTTGTTTATCTGTTTACCTGTCAGTGGACATCTGGGTTGTTTCCAGTTTGGGGCTATTATGAATAGAACTATTACGAATATTCACGAACAAGTTTTTCCTGGTTTAAGCAAAGTTTATAATTAATTTATTTTTAGTTACCAACTAATACATAATTACCTTCCTTCTCTTATCGAAACAATATAGAAGAGGGGTAAAAAGCAAGATTCCCTTGCACTGGCAGTGCGTCTCAAACTTTCACGTACAAACAAGTCATCTGGGGGATCTTGTTAAAACGTGCGTTCTGATTCAGTAGGTCTTGGGTGGGCAAAGGAGGTCCACAGACCACACTTTGAGCAGTGAGGTCCCACATCAGTGTTTCTCAGTGTGGTCACCTGATCATCTGCATCACAGCCACCCAGGAAGATGTTAAACATGCAGATTCCCAGGCCCTGCCCCTCACCAGTGAATCTCACTCTGAGGGATGGTGCCCACATATCTGCGTATTTAAACAATGCTCGCCAAAGCCTTGAGGATCCTGGTCTCAGGACTACAATTTTTGGAAGGCCCAAGTGGGTATGTCTTGTTTGTGGCTATGTCCCCGGAGCCTAGCACAGTGCCTGGGCCATGCTTAGTGCTTAAAAAATACACTTGTTTCCCATCACTCTCATGGGAGGCAGGTTCCTCACCCTGGGTACCAACCCTGGATGCTCTCTTGCACTTTGCTGTTCCATTCAGCTTCTCCTGCCCTGTGACATTAGGATGTGGCTCTTTTTGCCGAAATAAGAGCTGTGGTGAAATGCATGAGCACCCTCAAGGCATTCAGGAATATGCTTCCTCTTGAATTTGTCTAAACAGCAGCGTGTGGAATTAATGACAGGTAAAATGTCTGCAGCCCACAGCTCAGTGTCAGGTGGAATAACAGAAACCTCCACAGACCAGCTTCAGGGGAAGATCTAGGAGGGGAACCCAGCACTACTTCTCTTGGGATTCTGACAGGCTTGGAGACCACAGGGCTAACTGAAGTATGTTGTAGGTTCTGTGACCACGTGTCTTTGGCAACTTCAGACTGTTCCCATGACCTCACACTCTCCACTTGAGTTGTAGCCAACTAGGATTTTTCTCAGGAATCCAAGCAATGACTCTGAGTACTGGGTTTCCATTCTTTTTCCTAGTTTGCATCCATTCCAAAGACAAATATTGTTTGCCACAATAAGCTATTCTAGAAGCTTCTCAAGTCCACTTTGATTCCAAGCAGCAGGAGAATTGGGGCTGAGTGAGGAATTAGATACCAGCCACCACCTGTGCAAAAGATCCCTGCATGGCAGCGTAAGTGAATTGCCCTCAAGGGCAGTTCTACTCTGTCCTATAGGGTCGCTATGAGTCAGAATTGACTCAACGGCAATGGGTTTACTAACCTAAAGATTGGCCATTCAAATCCAAACAGCGGCACCACAAAAGAAAGGCGTAGCTTCCATAAACATTGTTGTTCTTGCTGTGAGGTGCCACCGAGTCAGTTCCAACTCAGAGCAATCCCATGTACAACAGAGCAGAACAGTGCTCAGTCCTGTGCCATCCTCACAATCATTGTCATGCTTGAGCCCACTGTTGCAGCCTCTGTCAATCCATCTTGTTGAGAGTCTTCCTCTTTGTCACCAACCCTCTACATGATGTCCTTCTCCAGGAACTGGTCCTTCCTGATAACATGTCCAAAGTATGTGAGACGAAGTCTTGCCACCATTGCTTCTAAGGAGCATTCTGGCTATACTTCTTCCAGGACAGATTTATTCCTTCTTCTGGCAGTCCATGGTATATTCAATATTCTTCACCATCACCAAAATTCAGAGGTGTCAATTCTTCTTAGGTCTTCATTATTCATTGTCCAGCTTGCACACGCATGTGAGGCAATTGAAAATACCATGGCTTGGGTCAGGCACACCCTAGGCCTCAAGATGACATCTTTGCTTCTTAACACCTTAAAGCGGTCTTTTGTGGCAGATTTGCCCAATGCAGTAAGTTGTTTGATTTCTTGACTGCTGCTTCCATACTTATAGTGGATCCAAGTAAAATGAAATCCTTGACAACTTCAATCTTTTCTCCGTTTATCATGATGTTGCTCATTGGTCCAGTTGTGAGGATTTTCGTTTTCTTTCTGTTGAGGTGTAATCCATATTGAAGGCTGCGGTCTTTGATCTTCATGAGTAAGTACTTCAAGCCCTCTTCACTTTCAGCAAGCAATGTTGTGTTATCTGCATATCGAAGGTTGTTAATGAGTCTTCCTCCAACAGTGATGCCACATTCTTCTTCATACAGTCTAGTTTCTCAGATTATCTGCTCAGCATACAGATTGAATAAGCATGGTGAGAGGATGCAACCTTGACCCACACCTTTCCTGATTTTAAACCATGCAGTGTCACATTGTTCTGTCTGTGTACAGGGTCCTCATGAGCATAGTTGCATTCTGGAATTCCCATTTTTCACAACGTTATCCATAATTTATTATGATCCACAAAGTCAAATGCCTTTGCATAGTCAATAAAACACAGGTAAACATCTTCTGGTAAAAGTTACGGTCAAGAAAGCCTCATGGAGCATTTCCCTGTAACCCATGGGGTCTCCGTGAGTCAGAATCAGCTCAACAGCAGCAGGTTTGGGGTTTGGACCACCTGTGCAAACAGCAGCCTTGGCTCTTCATTGGCCTGGGGAACTCTATGGCCACAGCGTCAACAAACTGCTGGAAAGAGAGCCCAGGGGGCCTGGGCCAGCTCTGAGGGCCACACCCGAAGAGGCCACATGAGAGGCCAACAGCCAGATGAGGGATAGGCCTGAAATCAGGCTACAAGAGAGATGTTTGTGGGACCTGCGGACATTTAGTCAAAAGACAATGGGGGGTCTGAGTGCTGCACCCAAACAACTGAATGACCCATTTGTGGAAAGAGATGTGGTTACTTGCACAGCCTCTGGGAAAGAACTAGGACCAGGGGGTAGATGATTGAAGGTTGCAAATTTTTACTTTATAAAAAGAAAAATTTACAGAGCTGGAGATAAATGTAGAACAAAATTCTAATTCACAAAAAAAGACCAGACTTACTGGTCTGACAGAGACTGGAGAAATCCCAAGACTATGGCCCCCAGGACACCCTTTTAACTTAGTAATGAAGTCACTCCTGAGGTTCAGCCTTCAGCCAAAGATTAGACAGGCCCATAAAACAAAATGAGACTAAATGGGCACACCAGCCCAGGGGCAAGGACGAGAAGACAGGAGGGCAAAGGAAAGGAGATAATGGGGGACCCAAGGTCGAGAAGGGGAGAATGTTGTTGGCACGTCGTTGGGTTGGCAACCAATATCATGGAACAATATGTGCATTGTTTAATGAGAAACTAATTTGCTCTGTTAACCTTCATCTAAAGCACAATTTAAATTTTTTTTTTAAAAAGAAAAATTTACTCACAATGAGTGATGTCCAACAATGGACTTGGTGGCCTGGTTAGGCAGTGACCGCTCCACCAGGGAAGGTATTCAAGTAAGGGCCAGGAAACTTCTAGGTGAATAAGAGGCTTGAAATTACAAGGTTTGGATCAGGAACCTTCAAAGACCTTCTAAGTCTCTGCGCTACACAAACGGTTCGTGCTTGACTACTAATTTAAAGGTCGTTGGTTTGAATTTACCCAGTGGCACTGCGGAAGAAAAGCCTGGTGATCTGCTTTCATAAAGATTACACCCTACGGAGTAGTTCTATTCTGTAACATAGGGAGTCGCCACGAGTCTGAACCAACTTGGTAGCGACCTCGGTTCAAAGCCCTTCTATCCCTAAGTTGCATTGCGGCACGAGTGAGGCAGCCAACGCAATTTATCTGCCGCTGCAACCATATTTGTGGCCACCAGGTGGCGACAGAACCACGCCTTCAGCGCCAAGAAGCAATTCTGAGCCCATGGAAAAGGTGGCTGAAAAACAAAACATAAACAACTAGTTGATTCAGACAAATTGACATTCATCGGCAAAGATTATGAAGCAAGTCTTCAGTAGAACGTTAGTTCCCTGAAGGACCTGAGGGTCCCAGCTAAAGTAAGTTGTTTTTTTTTTGAGAGATTTCTCTATTATCTGTATTTTTTTTAACTTTCCATTGAAGTACAACATACATACAGCAAAGTCCACGAATCATAAATGTATAGCTCAGTGAGTTTCCACAAATGGAACACACCTGTGTAACCAGTACTCAGCTCAAGATTGACCAGAATTGAATTGAGAAACCCTCTCAAGCCCCTTTCTAGTCACCTCTCCATTAAGGGTGACCTCCATCCCGACTTTAACACGATAGGTTGGTTTCATTTCTTCCTGAATTCTGCATACATGCAAACATACGGTGTGGACTCTTTTTTTTTTCTTCTTTTGTTGTTGTTGTTGAGAATATACACAGCAAAACATACACCAATTCAACCTTTTCTACATGTACAATTCGGCGACATTGATTACATTGTTTGAGTTGTGCAACCATTCTCACCCTTCTTTTCCAAATTGTTTCTCCCGCATTAACATAAACTCACTGCCCTCTAATGTTCCTATCTATTCTTTCAAGTTGCTGTTGTTGATTTGATCCCATATGGCTCTTAAAAGAGCACAAGGCTCAAGACAGACATTCTTTACTACTTAAGTGAAGCTATTCTTTGGTTTTAAGAAGGTCTCAGGGATATTTCTGGTTTAAGGTTTAAAAATTATCTCAGGTCTTGGATCAAGCAGACACACGAGATTATGTTGGCCTCTCCTGTCTGGAGGAGAGATGAGAGGGCAGAGGGGTCAGAAGCTACCTAAATGGACACAAGGAGAGAGAGTGGAGGGAAGAACTGTGCTATCCCATTAGAGGGAGAGCAATTAGGAGTATATAGCAAGGTGTGTGTAAATTTTTGTATGAGAGACTGACCTGATTTGTAAACTTCCACTTAAAGCACAATAAAAATAAAAAATAAAAATAAATTATCTCAGGGCAATAGTTTCAGGAGTTCATCTATCCTCCATGGCTCCAGAAAGTCTGCAGTCCATGAGCATTTAAAATTCTGTTCTGCATTTTCCCCCTTTTGATCAGGATTCTTCTATAGAATCTTTGATCAAAATGTTCCGAAATGGTAGCCGACACCATATAGTATGTACTGTTTTGTGTCTTGCTTCTCTCTACGTCATTTGTGGAATTCACTGATTTTGTTGTGTACAATTGTCTTTCATTCTGACTACTGTGTAGTGTACGGTGTGCATATACCACATTTTATTTCTCCATTTTCCTGTTGATGGGCATTTGGGTGGTTTCCATTTTGGGGGCTATCACATACAACGCTGCTACAGATGCCTAGTATGTTTCTTTTGGAGGGCATATGTATGCATTTCTGTTGAGTGTAACCCAGGAGTGGAATTGCTGGGTTGTGCAGGATACAAGCGTTCAGGTTTAGCAGAGGCTACCACAGTTTTTCAGGAATTGTATCAATTTACACTGTCACTAACAATACATGAGTGTTCCAGTGGCTCTATAGCCTCACCGACATCTGTTCAGATACGTTTAGGTGGACGAAATGTGGGATCTGAAGTGAATATCCCTGCATCCCAGAAGAGGAAGGTAGACGTGGCTTTGGGAAAAGACCTTCAGAAGGGCTGTGTGTCTGGGAGCAGGAGTGGGTGGGTGATTCCATGCCACCAACATGTCCCGTTGACCCCATCAGCACACTAATATCTGTTGGAAAGCCTCACTTCGCAAGCTCTGAAAATTACCAGAATAGTGCTGCTTTCATTGAGCACCTACTGCATGCCTGGCACTTTCTTAAGTGCTGAGGATATAACGAAGAATAGACAGACAACATCCCTGCTATAATGAAGCTTACGAGCTAGTGTGGGTGAGAGGGGCACAGACAATAAATCAATATATGCCAAACGGGGAAAATTTCTATAAAGAAAAATAAAAGAGCATAAGAAGACAGTGTAAGGATGTTATTTCAAAATAGTGTTATCGGTTCTCCAGGTCTCGCTCAGCGCGGCGCTGAGACACCAGTCAGGTGAAAGCAAAAGAAGAAAACTTCATTTCGTTGGCCAAGTAAAGGAGTACAGGGGGACCACGTGTCAAGATGACGCCTCCATCCGGCAGGCACCGGGGCTTATATAGAGGAAGGAAACAGGGTAGGGGCGGGCACTTCTTCAAGGCGTGTTCAGGGCGTGTCCGGGGGCGTGGTCATAAGGACTGGTGGGCAGCTCTTGTCATACTGCCAACGTCATCAGATCAGCCAGATCAGCGCAGTCGCACTGGGGCCTTCAGTGAGGGGAAATGGCAGCTTAGCTCCGCCTCACTTGCCATCTGGTGGTTTCCCGCCTCAGTAGAGTGGTTAAAGGAGGGTTTGAGCAGAGACCAAAACAAAGTGAGGGAACAAGTCATAGTATAAGGGTTCCAGAGACAGGGAGCCGGTCGGTGCCAATACCCTGAGGAAGTTGTGTGCTTGGCACGTTCAAGGGACAGTAAGAAGTAGGTGGGAGAAGAAGTGGGAAGTAATGCAGTTCAAAAGTTGATGGGGACATGATCGGGTGGGACCTACTCTCACTGATGTTCAAAAACCACCACAAACCCAACCCAATAACCACATATACACCCATATACAGGGTTGGGCTTTTGAGGGTTTGTGGTGGTGCTGGTTGTTTACGAAAATGGGACAATATATACATTAAAACTTAATATAACAACACACCATAGGCATTGTTCCAAGTCAATAACATAGATCAGGGGTTGGCAATTTTTTTCTGTAAAGATCCAGACAGTAAATAATTTAGGTTTTGCGGGCCAGATAGTCTCTGTCGACATGACTCAATACTGCTGTTGTGCAACTCGAAAGGTTAGATAAGAAGCTAGGGGGCAGTGAGTTTCTGTCCGTGGGGGAGGAGCAATTGGGAGAAGGAGGGAGAGAATGGTTGCACAATTTGAAAAATGCAATGAATGTCACTGAACTGTATGTGTAGGAGTTGTTGAACTGGTGTATGTTCTGTTGTGTATATTTTCAACAACAATTAAAAAATAAAAAATTTTAAAAAACTGCTAAAAAAATACTGCTGTTATAGCAGGAATGTAGCCATATACGATATGCAAATAAATGGGTGTGGCTATGGTCCATTAAGACTTTATTTACAGAACAGGTAGCAGGCCAGATTTGACCTGGGGCCACAGTTTGCAGACCCCTGACATAGGTCTTCACTGCTGTATCCCCAGTGCCTAGAATAGTGCCTAGCATATCATATGCACTCGGGATTTGAAATAGCGACCAGATTGAAAACCACAATAAAAAAAAACACAGTAAGTATGCTCTCTAGACTGTGCAATCTGGGTAATTGTGAATTTGAAGTTAACACCCTTCTGGATCAGACTGAGGGGACTCGACTTCCCTTGCTGACAGACTCCTGCAGTTGCCTCCACAATTTTAGGATGAGCAGCGATGGAGCAATCTTTATCTGCCACAATTGCAGGTGTCTAAGGAAATGAGGTTCCCCGCTGCAATGCCACCATTTCTCTTTGAAGTTTTTCATCTAAAACATCAACAGAAGCGAGTTAGTCCATCAGCAAGACTCCACAGAATGCTGATGGCCCAGCACTCCCCTATTATTTGAAGCTGTTTCCTTTTCTGTGGCCAGGCTATTCAGTTTTTCTCAGAGAGTGGCCACTGGGCTCTGGTGAAAGAGAGGTGAGAGGAAGTACGGGACAATGTCAACTGCATCTTTCTCTTTGGGCAAATGAACTGCAAGGAGAGAGGTGGCAACACCCTGCTCTGCATGTGTATTATTTAATAAATACTACCCCATCACTTTGCTGTTTCTTCATGCCGTCGAATTGATTCCAACTCACGGCAATCCCGTAGAACAGAGTAAAACTCTGTACTACTCTTGTAGCCTTTCTGGAAGCAGCCTGCCACCTCTTTCTCTACTTTAGAAAAATCAGCCCTTGAAAATCCTATGGAGCACAGTTCTACCCTGACACACACGGGGTCACCGTGAGTTTGAATCAAAGCAATGGCAACTGGTTTTTGGGTTTTTGGGGTTTTTTTTTCCAGCCTTGTATCTTTTGGCTTCTGCTTGAAAACTGTGGTTAAATATAGGATATTTAGAACACAGGGGAGGCCCATTCTCAGCAACACACAGCACCCTTATTTGCTCAGTGTTCTTAAAATAAAAGAAACCAAACTCATTGCCATCAAGTCAATTCTGACTAGGGTTTCCAAGGAGTGCCTGCTGGATTCAAACTGCCGACCTTTGGTTAGCAGCCATAACTCTTAACCACAACGCCACCAGGGTTTCTGACCCCCAGGGAACATTTGGCAAAGTCTGGAGACATTTTTGGCTATCATGACTTGGGAAGGGGGACTGATATTGACATTCAGGGGATAAAAGTCATACTGTCTATGCTTAAAGCTAGGTTAAAAAGGTAGGTAAACCTTTCTTTTTATATTTGTGGAATACAGTAGTTAGAGAAATGAGAACTTAACAATGTAAAAACATTTTTCACTCATCAAATTTTAAAATTTGTTAACATTCGTTATTGGCCAAAGGTATGGGGAAGTGGCACTCATTTATTATTGATGCAACCGAAACTTCCTTTTGGTAAGGAGGAGTCCTGGAGGTGAAGTGGTTAAGAGGTCAGCTGCCAAACAAAGGTTGGCAGCTTGAACCCACCAGCTGCTCCTTGGAGAAAGATGTGGCAGTCTACTTATGTAGAGGGCTGGGGACCATGGTCTCAGGGGACATCTAGCTCAATTGGCATAACATAGTTTATTTAAAAAAGTTCTACATCCCGCATTGGTGTGTAGTGTCTGGGGGTCTTAAAAGCTTGTGAGCCACCACTGGTCCCACTCCATCTGGAGCAAGAGAGAATGAAGAACACCAGAGATAGAAGGGAAATATTAGTCCAAAGGACTAAGGACCACAACTACCACTGCCTCCACCAGACTGAGTCCAGCACAGCTAGGTGGTGCCTAGCTACCACCACCAACTGCTGACAGGGATCACAATGGAGGGTCCAGATAGAGCTAGCCGAAAATGTAGAACAAATTTTTTTGTTTGTTTTATTTTTTTCCTCTTTTTTTTACTGTGCTTTAAGCGAAAGTTTATAGTTCAAGTCAGTTTCTCATACAAAAACTTAATACACACATTGTTACGTGACCCTAGTTGCTCTCCCTATAATGTGACAGCACACTCCTCTCCACCCTGTATTTCCTGTGCCCATTCAACCAGCTCCTGTCCCCCTCTGCCTTCTCATCTCGCCTGTGACAGGAGCTGCCCACATAGTCTCAAGTGTCTACTTGAGCTAAGAAGCACACTCCTCACCAGTATCATTTTATGTCTTATACTCCAATCTAATTCTTTGCCTGAAGAGCTGGCTTCAGGAATGGTTAGATTCCAGGTGCTATGTCCTCTAGGGTCCCTCCAGTCTCAGTCAGGCCATTAAGTCTGGTCTTTTCACTAGAATTTCAGTTCTGCAACCCACTTCTCTCCTGCTCCATCAAGGATTCTCTGTCGTGTTCCCTGTCAGGGCAGTCATTGGTGGTAGCCAGGCACCATCTAGTTCTCCTGGTTTCAGGCTAATGGAGTATCTGGTTTATGTGGCCCTTTCTGTCTCTTGGGCTCTTAAAAAAATATAGAACAAAATTCTAACTCATACACACAGAAGACCAGACTTACTGATCTGACAGAGACGGGAGAAACCCCAAGAGTATGGCCCCCAGACACACTTATAGCTCAGTAATGAAGGTTTGCCATTCAGCCAAAGTTCAGACAGGCCCATAAGACAAAACAAGACAAAATAGGCACACGAGCCCAGGGGCAAGGAAGAGAAGGCAAGAGGGGACAAAAAAGCTGGTAACGAGCAACTGAAGGCTGAGAAGTAGTCTTCGCATGTCATGGGGCTGGCAACCAATGTCACAAAACAATACGTGTATGAATTGTTTAATGAGAAACTAATTTGCTCTGTAAACCTTCATCTAAAGTACAAGAAAAGAAGAAGAAGAAAAAAAAAGACTACAGCCTTGGAAGCCTAATGGAGCAGTTCTACTCTGTCCTATAGGGTCGCTGTAAATTGGAGGGCAACGAGTCTGGCTTTGGTTTTTCATCTTCTTAGTTTTTGAAACATCATGCTCTGTTTTCTTCCCTGCATCTCTAGCCACTCCTTTTCAATCTTCTTTCCTATTGTGTGCCCTCAAGTCATTTCCCTATAGGACAGAACAGAACTAGGCTGTAATCTTTATGGGAGCAGATTGCCAGTCTTTTCTCCCCAGAGCGGCTGGTGGGTTCCTTCCAACCACTGACCTTCCAGTTAGCAGCCAACATTTTAACCACTGCTGGACCACGGCTCCTTCCCCTTTCCTGCACTAAATTACAGACTGCTACAGGCTTGGTCTTGGGGCTGCTTCTGCTCTCCATGTAAATTTATTCCTTTGGGGTTTTCATTCAGTTCTCCAGCTCTAAATGGCATCTCTACTGATAAATTTATATACATATACACCTATGTTTTATATACATATTTCTCACACAAGGCGCCTTCCAAGCCAACGGGGGAAAGACAGTATTTGGACGATGGACTCTCCATGTGAGGAAGAGAAAGACCTCATCTTTGTGGGAGAGCTGCCAGGTCTTGCTCAACCGGGCTTCGTTGTGAGCACCTACTATGAAATTCCCGTGTACACCCCGGTCTACTGGTGCCTCCCCAAGGAGGGAGAAGCGGGGACGTGCAGAGGCGGTGAAGGCTAATGAAGGCTTGAAATCCTGAGGGTTTTCAGCTGGCAGGGATGTGAGCTCGCAACGCGGGTCACACAAGCCCCGACCGTAAACCGCGGGCTCGGAGAAGCCGGATAATCAACCGTGTCCAAGAGCGCGTTCTCTACCAAACAGAGCGTGATCCAATCGGTGAAGGCAGTCTCGTTTTAAGGGGCCAATCATAGGCCACGGTGACCTATTATGACAACCTCGGGAGCCAATGAAAACCACGGATTCTCCCAGCCTGCCTTCAAGCTCCACTCCGGGTGAGCTCAGTTTTTCTAAAGGTACAACTAAGAAAACAAGTCCGTGGTTGGACGACGAGATACAAAGTCTAAAAAAATGGGTGGTGAGGGCTGGTAAAAACTCTGAGAGCGAGCAAAACCTCACGCCACCAAAACTTCACGCGTGGAGGAATCGCAAGTCACCAAGCGAAGGACTCCAACGCGGGCGGGTACGTGCTGCGCGCTAACGTCACACGCACCGAGCCCCGCCCCCCGTCCTTCCGTCCTTATAGCGTAGCCCTGGCGCGCGCGCGCGCCATTGTGTGGCTGAACTCGGCCGCCGCTGCGGTGTGAGGCTCCCGCCTGGGTACTCTTCCCCAGCCGCACCGCGGCTACTGCCTTGCGGTCCGCCGTTCGACAGTCAGCCTTCGGGCCCTGCCCGCCACGGCCATGCCACGCGTCTACATTGGACGCCTTAGCTACAACGTCCGGGAAAAGGACATCCAGCGCTTTTTCAGCGGCTATGGCCGCCTCCTCGAAGTAGACCTCAAAAATGGGTGAGTCGAATTAGGGCGCCCGCATCCGCCAGCTTCCCGGGTCTGACGGCCGAGGGGTCTACCGGAGGGTGGAGGCAGCCAGCCAAGGCCGCGGCGCCGCGTGGCAGGGCCTCCAAAATGGCGGCCGCGCGGGGCGGCGGGGGCGCGCGCGGGGCGGGAGCGCGCGGGCGGGCGCGCCCCCGGCTAACGACGGCCCGGCCCTCGCGCCGCCTCCAGGTACGGCTTCGTGGAGTTCGAGGACTCCCGCGACGCCGACGACGCCGTTTACGAGCTGAACGGCAAGGATCTTTGCGGCGAGCGCGTGATCGTAGAGCACGCCCGGGGCCCGCGCCGCGATCGAGACGGCTACAGCTACGGAAGCCGCAGTGAGTCTTACCCCCTTGCGCTCCGCGTCTTGGGGACCTAGGGGGGCGGGCGCAGGCACTGGGGTGGGCGGGGTGGGGCCTCCCAACCCGGGCAGGCGCGGTGGCTGGGGACGTTTGGCTCGGGTATCCCCGGGCTCTTCTGCCTTCACGCCTGCCCGGGGAAGCCACGGGACGCCGGAGCGCAGGGATCGGGTTGCGGGTTTGCTAAGTTGGGGGCGGGTTGGCTTCTAGGCACTTGTCAGCACTGTCGTGGGCACTGCCTACGGAGGAAGTAAGGGGTGGCTGTATTCCTTGTATCCCACTTGCTTACCTGTCAGTGCGTTAGCTAGAAATGTGAATGTTTTTGCTAAGAAGTTTGGGGGCAGGCTAGGGTGGAGGAGGGGGCGGGGAAGGGGAGAAGTTTAAAGCTTGGGCCTTAAAAGTGGTGGGATTAAAGAAAATAATTCGCTGTTTGAAGTAGTGTGGTACTGAACCACAAACTAAATATAAGTAAGCTTTATGCTATATATGAATTAATTGGGGCATGTTATTGGGAGGGGGTAGGGGGGTTGGTTATGTTAAATGTTTGATGTTGAAATTGTTGCATGTTGAATTCAAACTTTTTAACAAGTCCTTGATGTTTCAATTTGAAAGTGACCAATGGGGCTGAGGCTGTGTCCACTGAGGCTAAGATGACTGCCTTTCCTGATTGGCCTTGGCTTTTCCATACATTGTGTGACCCTTGCCCTATGACCCTTTGGCTGACCTTACCGGAAGCCATGACGACAGCAGCCTTTTGCCATTAGACGCAGGGTGATGGTGAGGATTCCAAGGGTTAGACAAAACTGGTTAATCTGAACTAGGTGACTGTTACCTTGCGTGTTTTGTGGCCAAACCACCACCAAAAACCTCACACTGTGATGTAAGTACTTAGTGTAACTAGTAAACATTTTTGTAAAATGTAGAAATGCATGTAATCAGTTAAGTTTTATATTTTACAATGTTCTGTAAAATAAAACTTAGCGAGGTAAATTGAATAAAGGAGCAGTCACTCTCTAACAGATTATAGGAGAAGTTTAGTTGGATTTAGCGTATTTGACTTGCCTTTAATTTAATTTATGGCAAATCACAAATGTATCAAAGGTTTAGCAATATAATAGCAAAGTCCTACTCCAGTAAATAAAAGTTGATATGTTTGTACTAACTATCAAAAGACATTATGCGTCACTATCATTACAAAGCATCTAATTGTTCCCTCCGTGTGATAAAGGTGGTGGAGGTGGATACAGCAGTCGGAGAACATCTGGCAGAGACAAATATGGACCACCTGTTCGTACAGAGCACAGGCTTATTGTAGAAAATCTTTCTAGTCGTTGTAGTTGGCAAGATTTAAAGGTATGTCCTATATGAAGTGTTGAAATGATAAGATCAG
This sequence comes from Loxodonta africana, assembly GCF_030014295.1. Taxonomy (NCBI): domain Eukaryota; kingdom Metazoa; phylum Chordata; class Mammalia; order Proboscidea; family Elephantidae; genus Loxodonta; species Loxodonta africana. Next base: position 42,905,359 of record NC_087365.1, read on the forward strand.
TGCTCAAAAGATAGGCTCTTGATGACACATTTCTTATTTCTGAGCATCAAGCATAGGTCTTTAGATTTTAGAGTCTGAGCAGTCTTGTGTTGCTGTTTAGGATTTCATGAGGCAAGCAGGTGAAGTAACATATGCGGATGCTCACAAAGAACGTGCAAATGAAGGTGTGATTGAGTTCCGCTCCTACTCTGACATGAAGCGTGCTTTGGATAAACTGGATGGTACAGAAATAAATGGCAGAAACATTAGGCTTATTGAAGATAAACCACGAACGAGCCACAGGCGGTCGTACTCTGGAAGCAGATCAAGGTAACTTGTTGGAAGACGGGGCAGGAGAGGGGAGTATTTGCCAAAAATAAAATGAAGTGCTGAGTGATTTTAATTACTATATAATTGAACTTAAAGCAGGACGTAGTTTCTTTTTAGTTGTGCATCATGGGTTCTTTTCAGATGCTTTGGTATTGGATTTCTTGATTCTGCAGTAAGCAACTACATTTTTTGTTGGTTTATTTCTTTTGCTAAATAGCCCAAACATATTCATGCTGAGATGTATTGCGATTAAGATTTCATCGTGTTTCTCGTTACAGGTCACGGTCTAGAAGAAGGTCACGAAGTAGGAGTCGCAGGAGCAGCCGCAGTAGATCTCGAAGTATCTCAAAAAGCCGCTCCCGGTAAGTAACGCACTGTTGGTTATTTTCCTGAATACATTACTATGCTTGTTTGTTGGGTACATGTGTGTTCTGGCAAGGTATTAGGAAAAAATTTGGCTTTGTTTTGTTCAGATCCAGGTCGCGGAGCAAAGGTCGATCACGTTCTCGATCAAAAGGCAGGAAATCCAGATCAAAGAGCAAATCTAAGGCCAAGTCTGATCGGGGTACCCGTTCTCGCTCTCGAAGTAGATCTAAGGATGAGTATGAGAAATCTCGAAGCAGATCTCGTTCTCGATCTCGTTCTCCCAAGGAAAATGGAAATGGTGATATAAAGTCAAAATCCAGATCAAGGAGCCAGTCTCGGTCCAATTCACCCTTACCTGTTCCACCCTCAAAGGCTCGTTCTGCGTCCCCTCCGCCAAAAAGAGCTACGTCAAGATCCCGTTCTAGGTCTCACTCAAAGTCGAGGTCCAGATCAAGTTCCAGAGATTAACCCAGAACTGTATGTTCTTTGCACACTATTATGGAACACTTTCTTACTTGCTTAGGCAGTTACTCCTATGTGTTTGTTCTTGGCCTCTTTTGCAAGAGGAGTTACCTGAAAGGAGGGGCACAGAGAAATTTGATTTGTGGCCAAATTTGATGAAAAAGATGAGGTTCTAAAGAAACGTTGGCATGAAGTCAAAGATCTTCTCCCTTCTTTGTAGAATTAAGATAACTTTGATTTTATAGCTTTTGAGCTAAAATAAACTTTTGTAAAGATTAAGCTCATTTAGATTTTTTTTTTTTTAATGTTTCAGCAGGATCTGCTGCAGGGGTTTTTTGTTGTTTTGTTTGTTGGCTTATTTTTACTGTTTCAAGCTTTGAATACTTAAGGCTTTAGAGGGAGAGCTCAATTTTCAATTATGTTGGCTTTTTATAAAGCCTGAGTTACGTAAGATTTAAATAAAAGTTTGCTTCCGACATGATTGCCTTATCGAGTAGGTCAATATTAAATTCCATTAATATCTGCTGTGGAAACAATGTAAATTCTACTTAGGTGTAAAACAAGGCAAACCTTTGACCAGCAATAAATTATTCCGTTTGGATAATGTTACTTTGTGCTGTTACTCAAATTTCCCAAAGTCTTATTTGTCCCTTTAACAAATTAGATTAAAAATAAAAGGTACTTTATAGTTAGTGAATCTGTTCTGCAATTTTGCTTAAATTAATTGGTTTTAAATAATGATTTTTTTTTTTTTTTAAGTTGTACTCTTCCAAGAAATAGCTCCTAATACTTTGGATTTCATTTAGCCAGTAATCCCACTTTCTGGAAGTGGTTGGTGTGATGACTGTTTGTTAGGGTATGGTTTGATGCTCTTTACTGCTTGTTACGTAAAAATGACGAAAATATCATTTGTTTTATCGGGAATTTAGTACATTCTTGTTCAAAGTAAAAAATACGGCATCTTCTGTTGGAAGATCATTTAATAGGCAAGTTAACATGTTACTTGGTAAAGTCAGTTGCAATTAAAGTAAAATCCCACCCAACAATCAGCTCCCTTAGTAGTTAGTGGGGTTATGTGATAACTGATCATCCTTCTAAGCTTTATACAGTGTGTAGTTTGGGAAAAAGGTTAAATGGGTAGACCCTAAATTTTTTTGTACTTTTATTATGACTGAAGTGTAATGAGTACTGTGGAACCCAAACTCTTGCACTGCGAATTTGTAGGAGTTACTGGGTTAACAATTAGTCCATACCCCCATAAGCCTAATTACTTGAAATTGCAGTTTGAGATATGGATTATTTATACTCCTCTGCCTCGACAGCACTGGGTTTTCTTTTTGCTCAAATATTTCAAATGGTTTTTGAAATTAATTTAGAAGCACACATCATTAAGGTTTTGTTTTTTGTTTTTTTTTTTTTAATACTTTCTAGGGGTTGTGCCTATGTAAGGTACCAAGAGTTGGGTTCAGGTAGAACATGTATATTGCTCACTGTGCCACAGGGGTAACTGGAAACCATACTATTCCAGGGTGGTTTTTTGGGTTCAGTAGTACAGAAGGCATACCTAATAAAATGAGGCAGAATGAAATAATCGAGTCAAAATTAAGATCTAGGTGTCAAAATAGAGTAACTGGGAGTACTTGAAACAAGTAGAAGGTCTCTGAGTTGGCTTTGCTTCAGAGAAAAAAAATTAAATGGACAATTAAATTTGTTTTTAAGAAATTCTTGGGCTTCTTGTTACAGTTTTTAAAGTCTAATTTTAAGAATCTAGTGCCCCCAAAAAGTTGATTGTTTATGTGAACTTAGTGTTTTTTTAATAGGTGCTTACTGTTAAGGAGATTTTTTTTTTTTTTTTAATAGAAACTGCAGAATTTGAGAGTTCTTTACCATTTTCTTAATGGTGCCAGTAATGATAATCTGTTGTTTTGCTTATTTGAAAGAACAGAAATGATTTTTAATATATAAAAAGGCAAACCTCCATCACCTTTCAGAATTTAGTGTGTAAGGACAAGTCTTAAGAATTGGCTTTGACCAAAGTTACCTTGTTTTCCAGGAAAATATAAAAGCTTTCAAGCCCACAGCCATTTAAAAGGAAGAGGGGAATAGTACAGTGTGAAATCTGGCTTTCAGAAAATAGCCAGTGTCCTTCACCTGGGCTTTCCTGTTACCTCACATGGTAATAGGCAAGTTTGTCCACATTGTTACCTGCCCCAGAAGTGAATAATTGTATAGGTAAATCTGCACCCATAAAAATTGCCTAGTAATAGCTAAGAACAATTTATTAAAAATCTAGTCCTGCTGCATAACCTGTGGAAACCACTGTTTATATCACTGGCCCACTTGAGAACATACGAGTTGACTGAGAAAATGTTTAGTTCCTTGCTGACTTGTGAGTAGAACCTGAGAGTCTTAGAACATGCCACAGGTTTGTCTGTGGCCAGGTGGAGTGTTAAGCTGATAGAGGGCAAAAGAGGAAAAGTAGGTTAGGAACATCCTGATTCCCCCATATTTTACTTGATAGTTTTTATTGACACACCACAGTGCCTTCATGGCCACTTTGAGTCCTACCTGCTCCTGAACTTTTACCTTCCTGCTCCTGTGTCACCATTTTCATCTTGGTACTTTATTTCTCCCGTTGTGTTAACCTATGCTTTATCCCCTCAATAAAATGCTTCATAAGGGAAGGGCTTGGTTTGAATTTCTTGTGTGTTCCCACTTAGCATCCTTGACAAATGGGTTTTTGAGTTGGAATTGCCATTGGCATGCTGTTCCTAGAGTACGAGAAAAGGATCTTGTAAGTTTCTTAGAAACGTGAATTGGGGATCAACATAACAGGGTTTATTTTGGTCAAGTTGTTATCCACTGTTTCAGTGTCTTTATCTGTGTAAATAGTATTTAAAACTACCTTAATATACTAGCTGTTACTATGAAGAATTGGACATGCTAAGTTACTTTTGTATTAACCTGCTTTATTTTCATATAGAATTTCCCAATTTTTACCTTCTAGTGGTTAAAACATTTTCCAGGGTATTTCCTAGATAAACTAGGAAGATTTAATCTTTTTCCTCGCAAGTCTTTAGCCTAATTTCTTTAATTTGGACTTGGGGCACTCTAAATTTAGCAGTTTACACTTAGAAAACCAACACTGACTTATTACTAATCTTGCTTTCAGAGGGCACTTTGTCTGACCTCATCCAGTTTCACTCCAGTGGTAATGGAACTTAGATGAAAGACTTAAAAGTGGAAAGCTCTGTTAACTTGATGTAATTAAAAAAGTATTATGTGCTTGGAAAGAGCCTACTTAGTAACGTAGCCACTGTTAGTAATTGTGTTTGCCCATGTTTCTGGTCATACGCGTATGCCATTCGTTTTCAGTGCTGAGCTGTCTGTGCCATAAGTAGAGTTCTGCACCTTCTTACTGAGCATTGCTAGCGCAGAGATCTGTTAAACGGTGAGAAGTATACTGTCGGAGTTCCTGCATGGTGCAGACGGTTAATGTGATTGGCTGTTAATCGAGAGGTTGGAGGGTTGAGTCCAGTCCACCCAGAGGTGAAAGAAGGCCTTGGCAATCTACTTCTGAAAAATTGGCTACTGAAAATCCTGTGGAGCAGTTGTACTCGGATACATAGGAAAGATCACAGCCTTTGGAGTCAACTCAACAGCAGCTGGGGTTTTTTTTTTTTTTTTTTTAAACTGTCTATTTACATGCTAGTATTTGAGCTTTTGGGGTCAGTAACCACTGCTCGTGTTTATAACCCTAATGTGTGTGTCCATTTGCCAAATGGATTGTTACAATTGTGTGAATGAAGTAAATTCTGAATAGCTTGTTCAGATACGACTAGCCATTTTACAGCAATCCCAGGTGGTCCCGTAGTACAGCCCTTAATAAAGTGGTTAATTCATTTTTAATAGTAGTCATGGTTCAAAAATCGGAAGATACTATACAATAAAATTTGCCTTTGACCCCTTGGGGAAAGATGAGAGTGCTAGTTTCTAATACATCCTGGAGATGTGCCCAGAAAAAGGTTAATGGTCCCAATAGCTTCATCATCACATAGCCCACTTGAATTTTGCAAAGACAAGTGATAAGTATTATAGCTTGTATCGGAAAACAATTATTAGTAATCTGTTATTCACAGTTCAGTGTAGTCAATATATTTATACCCATTTTAGGGATCATTTCTAAGGTAGTCAGTACTGTAATAGCATGAGTCTTTCTAAGCAGAATCAAGGTTTAAATCTTGGTAGGTATCTTTCCCTTTTATTTATCTATTTCCTAGGAACAGAGACATTCTCTTAGATGTTAGCTGCATTTGAGTCAGCCCCAATGCACGGCAACCCCATGCGCAACAGAACAAAACTCTTACCTGCTCTTGTGCCTTCCCCATGATGGGTTGTAGACCTGACTGCTGTGACCCATACGTTTTTATTGGTTAATTTTGGAAGTGGATCAATGCAGTTCCCCCCCACCCCCGCTGGTTTTTTGATGGAAACTGCTGAACCCTATTTAGCATCATAGTGAATGCAAGCCTCCACTGACCTGAATTAAACCCAGGTCTCCACCTGTTGCTGTGGACGCAGTTCTGAGTCATAGTGACCCCATGTGTATAGAACTGCTGCATAGGGTTTTCAAGGTTGTGCCCTTTCTCAGGCCTATCTCCCAAGGTGTCTGTGGATGGGTTCTCACTGTCAGCCTTTCGCCTAACACTTAACCCTTTGCACCACTCAGGGACTTCGGGTTGGAAGGTGAGAATCCCTTAGGTACTACAGCGTAATTGTCTAGTTATTGAAATTGAGAAATTAACAAGTGTACTATTAGCTAAGCCACAGTCCATATTTCATCAGTTCCTCTTTTTTTTCCCTCTGTTGTTCCAGGTTTATCTATTGTATTTTGTTGCCATGGCTGTTTAGTCTCCTTTAATCTGGAACAACCTTGGCTTTGACTTTTGAAGAGTAAAGGACAGTTATTTTATGAAATTGCCTTCAGTTGGGTTTGCTGTATCTTCATGATTGCATTTTTGGCAGGAGTATCACAAGAATGAGACTGCCGTCAATCCATCATGTCCGGTGGCACATGGTATTATTAACTTGGGTCACTGTAAAGTCACTTTGCCCTTTTGTAATTAAATTGTTGGGGGGACTAGAGTCTGTTACCTAGTTAACTCACCAAACTCACCCACTGCTTCAGCATTTATTGGTGATTTCCTAATCTATACTGGTATGTTCTACTGTAAAAAAGTTCTTTTTATGGGGAGTAAACTCTTAAAGGTAAGGTCGAGAGTCATGTTTCCAGGCGTGAGCCAATCATTTTGGAGATAAAGCTGGAGGGAGCTTTGATGGCATCAGATCGTGAATATTGTTATAAGGAGTAAATGCTGTTGTCAAAGTAGTTGGCACAATACTTGGTACAGTCACTCATTAAATAGTACCTGCCTTTAGGAATGGGTAGACCCTAAAACTATCTAGCTAGTTGAAAAAAAGGTAAGCAAAGCGAGTTGCTAAATGTGGAGCCCAAGTTAAGAGTGTTATCCTTGCTTTCTAGTCTTGATTGAATAGCCTTGACAGGTGCGTTATTTAAATACATTGCTTATTACTTTTTCTATGCAAAATTTCAAACACCAGAGAGACTGGTTAGATGAACCTCCCCCCATGTACTCACCCAATTTTAACAGTACCTGTCCACTTCCCCGGATAATTTTGAAGGAACCTAGACATTTCATCTCCAGGTCAGTATATACCTCTAAAAGGCATCTTAATCTGTAGGGTTTCTTTGTATTTTCTTGCAACATATTTGTTGAAGAAGCCCAGGTCTGAGTTACTTTGAATCAAACAGGGTTTTGAACCCGAACAAACTGGCTTGCTCGGGTTCAAACCCCTGCTGAGAATTTGCATTTGTAGTAAGTTTCCAGGCAGTGCTAATGATGCTGGTTAGAACAGTGGTTCCGAAATTTTATTACACTTTGATTACACGTAGGAATCATTCGGAGATCTTGTTAAAATGTGGATTCTGATTCAGTGTATCTGGGGTGGAAATGCAAATTCTCAACAGGGATTTGAAGCCCTGGAATCGACCTTAATAACAGCTCCCTTGCTTTCTGGTATGGTAGGATTTTTCAGGCTTTTCTGCACATTTCTAGCCTTACACGTGAAATCAGCCATTTCTCCAACTAAATTGGAAATGACATTTTGCAACCACGGTCTGAACCCTTGGGGTGCTCATTGCTACTGGTTTGGTTATAGGCCCTTTTAGTGGTGGACAGAGCTGGGAGGGAAACCATTGTCTTTTTTTCTCTCTGGCCACACAGATTATGTTACCTTCTGGTCACGTTGGTCATCTGAAGATCCTCTCCTTTAAACATCCCCAGCACTGTATCTGTGCAGCAGTTTTGCATCCCCTAACCATCTCGGTTGTCTTCCAGTCCTCTGATTTGTCAGTGTCTCATAAAGTGGAGCCGGCTAGTGGGCACAGCACTCCAGGTTTCCTGTAACCCTCACAGGCAGAGCAGTGCAGCAGCCTCCCTGCCTTACCTGATGCTTCCTTAGCTGAACTCTAGGTCAGTTCTGTCAAAGGGGTGAGGGATTTAAAAGGAAACTTCAGAATCCTGCATGATCTCTTTTCTGCACCTTCAGAGGGTTTAAGTGAGGGTTTTGAACCAGTTCAGTCCAGTGTGAATCCCTGAGAATTTGCACCCCCAGATATACTGATTCAGAACCTACATTTTAATAAGACCCCCCCAGGTGATTCTTCCATATAATAAATTTTGAGAACCACTGCTCTGCTACTGGTTCTCAGAATTGATCCCTAACCAGCATCATTAGCATAGCCTGGAAACTTGTTAGAAATGCAGATTCACAGCAGGGGTTCAAACCTGACCAAACCCATTTGAAGCCCTGGTTTAAACCAGATAATGTGTCGTCTTGTTCTGGCTAACAGGAGTAGAGGAAGAAGGAAAAATCAGAGCCTAAATTTCAGTGTGATTCTAGAGTACACAACGGTGCTGTAGTTGTAATGAGCAAACAAGATCTTAGTTTTCATCCACCTTTGCCATAAATGGCAGTGGCCTCCCTGCAAACCAAGCAGGAACTCCAGCTCAGGCTACACTACAGCTGTGATTGCAATAAGGTGATCAGTGCTTTTGGGTGTTCTCAGGAAGTGACACCCTGGAAATCACTATGATCCAAACCCGCAGTCAGTAAACACTAATTAAAGGCCTACTAGGTGTGTACTAGGTTAAACTGCTCTCAGAAATATTTGCTCTCATTCCACCTCCACAAGCAGAGAGCATTTCCCATCCCTTGGTGTTGGGCATTGAAATTTTAGATGTGAAATGTGTGGTAGGCTGAATTATGACCCTTCCAAAATTTCCACATTCTCATCCCTGAAACATGTGAATATGTGACTTTACAGGGTAAAAGGGACTTTGCGGGTGTGATTAAGTTAAGCATCTTGAGATGGGGCGATTAACCTCCAAGTGGGCCCTTACAAGGAGACAGGCGGGAGGGTCAACTGTCAGAGTTGATGTGAAGATGGAAGCAGTCAGAGAGATTGGGGGATACTATGTTGCTGGCTTCCAAGAAGGAAGAAGAGGCTAAGAGCCAAGGAATGCAGACAATCTAGAACCGAGGAAAGGGATTCTGTCCTAGAACCTCCAGAAGGAGCATCGCTTTGCCGGCACCTTGTGTTTGGCCCAATGAAACCCATTTCAGAATTCTAACTAATAGGATTATAACAGTTAATGTTGTTTTAAGCCATGCGAGTCTTTTCCGATCAAGTGGATTCCTACCCGTGACAACCCCATGTGTTACAGAGTAGAACTACTCCATAGGGTTTTCTTGGCTGTAATCTTTATGGAAGCAAATCACCAGGCCTTTCTTCCATGTCACTGCTATGAAGGCTCAAACTGCCATCTTTTGGTAGCCAATTGCAAACCACTTGTGCCACCAGGGACCTAGTTTAAGTCACTAATTTTAATTTGTTACAGCAGCCATAGAAAACTAATACGTGACTGAAGTCTTCACAGCTCTTGCGCATTGCACTTGCTCACTTGGTTCTCTGCCATTGCCATGAGAAAAACTTACCTCAGCCTGCAAAGGAGAGAGGTGGGGTGGAGCTGCCTGTTCGTCCCAGCCACCTACAGCTTAAAGGAGAGCCCAACCTAAATCAACTAATGTGCAGACATGTGAAAAAATGGTTTTGTGCTACTAGGTTTTGAGGTTAGTAGTAGCTAACACAGGGAGTTAGGCAGCTCCGCTTATGTCTTTACAACGACCATGTGGTAGAAATTGTTCTGCGTTTTATGGATAATGAAACAGGTTTGGATTAATCCATGGGACCAGGATTGCACATAACTGGGAGTATCCTGACGTCCAGTATTTGTTTCATGTTGCTTGAACAAGTGTTATAGATACCTTCCATTTCTCTGCCTGGTTGGGTTCCGCCACTAGAGAACAGCAGTAGGACATGAGAGGGAGGGAGGGAAGAGACTGAGTTGGGGTATGGATTCCCACAGCTTCCTCTCTGAGGGTTCACTAAGGCTGGCTGTGGCCCTTGACCAAAGGTCACATGTTTGCTCCATGCAGCCCATCTTTACTCCAGATCCTGGTAACTACTGTCTCCTCTTGTGCTACTCTGTGGTCTTATGCTGACAATTGTGATTTTTCCACATCCTGCCCACACGTTTATAAATAGTCCCTTTATTAAATTCTCTTCAGATAATGGAATGTGCGTTCTGTTTCCAGTCATAACCCTAACTAATAACAGCAAGTAAGTTAAGCAATAAGTAAATATTTCATATTCCAGTGGGGTGTAAAATACTGATGATGTAGGTAAAGTTACAAAAGTCTCTCGTCATTTCATTCAGTATCAAAAGCCAGGAAGAGGTTCCTGAATTAACAAGTGCACCAAGTTTTTTTCAATAGATGTTATTTCATCTTAGAAATACCACCGATAGGTCTTCACAATCACCTGGCCTCTTGTTTCCATAGCTGGACAACTCTTAGATCTTATTCATCAGCCTGCTGAATTGTTCCTTTTGCAGGGACGTAGATACCATCCAAAAATTTTCTGATATCCTTGTTTTTAATTGTCATGGTCTGCTGGATTTGATAGAAGTTCAGTGTAGCTTCCTCCAAGAATTCATCTTTCTTGATTTGAGATACCAAACAAGCAACACCTGGCCTCATCCAAATCCTACAGATAATATCTTTCACCCAAGAAATTTCAAATTTCAGCAAGAGACCCGCTCTCCTGATGTTGATGGGAAGTGAGCATCTTGTAATGGCAGCCCAGTGTAACACCCTTGATCATGTTCTGTACATGACTACTGATAGCACAAACTATAGCCAGTTCTTTTCTATTCCTTCTCATTTGTCAACCCAAAGCCTTTACTTTTTCTTTCCAAGGAGACTGAGTTCTACATGGATGTGATTGACATCCCTCCACAGTGTTCCTCTGAGGCCCTTCACAATAACTGTGTCCCTTCAGAGTGATGTTGGCATTTTCTGGCATATCGGCATGCTAATTGAGGAGAATGGCCTTCATTCTTGCAGTAGATGCAGCAAAGCACACCAAGAAATTTTATTCTTGCCTCTCAGTAAATTAGCTTTTATAAGGGAAATGCCACCCCTCTTCCCTTGCCTTTGTACTTGGCTGACATCATCCAAGTGTATAGGTGTCTGGTTTGTACCAGAAAGCCAATGTGCTCCTTAACCTGAGTAGAGGAAGAATAAAGATTAGACAGTAACTCCTTAGCAACCCTATTCAGAGCAGCTGATTATGAAAGTACCTGATAAATGAAATTAGATATTGCCTAGGATAGACAGAACTAGAACAAAGCAAGGTGATGGCTTCTCAAGAGACTTCTAGGCTTGTGGGCCATCTTTCCTAAGTGACATTTGTCTTCACTTGGCAAGATAATTCATTGGAACGTCCTTGGTACTTGGAAATAAAACACTCTTTATCATACTTCTATGATAGAAGCCCTGGTGGTGAAGTGGTTAAGAGTTCAGGCAGCTGACCAAAAGATCAGCAGTTTGAATCCACCAGCTGCTCCTTGGAAAACCCTATGGGGCAGTTCTATCCTGTCCTATGGGGCCACTATGAGTCAAAATCGACTCAATGGCACACAACTTGACAGAATATACAGTATGTTTAGCTTTTTGCTTTGAGTGACATAGCAAAGTAGCCATAATAAAAGTGTGCTAGTTTTGCAAGTATTTGTCCTGCACCTGCTATGTGCCAGGCCCTTTTCTAAGCACTGAGGACACAGTGGTGAACGTGATTGACAAGGCCTCAGCCCTCTTGAAGCTTTGACTCTAGAGGAGGGAGATGGTAAACATACAAATAATGTAGTTTCATTTAGTGATAAGTGCTTTGAAAAAAAAGCAATGGATAGAGTGATGGGTGGGATGTGCTTTGGCTAGTGTGGTCAGGAATGGCATCTCAGTGGATACCACCAAAAAGTTGAGAAGGCAGCTAGATGAAAATTCGGGGAAGAATATTCTGGGTAGAAGGAACAGCAAGTTCAAGGGCCAGAGATGGGCAACGAAGGACAACATGTGGGTGGGTCTCTTAGGGGTTCATGGAGATGTTAGCAAGTAGGATCAGACAGAGAGGTAGACTGCCTCAGTGAGGAGCTTAGATTTTATTTGAATGGCAATGAGAAACCTTTGGAGATTCACACATTGAGAAAACTGGCTCCTGTGTGGTTCCAGAAGCCCAGGAGAGATGATGGAGTTTGAAGAGTGGAGATGATAAGATGTCCGATTTGGGCTTTGTTGTGGAGTAACTCAAAATCTGAATGTAATTACAATTTACCATAGTGAAATATATCAGCTGCTACTAAGTTATGATTAGGGATCGTCTCGATGGCAGTGGGTTTTTTTTTTTTTTCCCTACTAATTTATGTGGGAGAGGAAGAAATGAGTGGGGAGGGGAAGGGAGGGAAGAAGGAGCTGCATGTTCATATTTCCTGGCTCTAGGTTTTTTTTATTACTCCTCAAGTATGAGCTTTGAGAACTAGAGGATTCAAAATGGTAAAAATTAATAGTAGAGCACCTTGGGTTTTTTATTTTTATTTTTTTTGCTTTTGGGGAGGAAGATCGCAGAGGTAAAGTGCTGTTTTCATCACATTATATCAAAGGTATATACTGTCAGCATGGTGTATAACTGTTGACGTTGACTTTGATCACTTGGCTGAAGCAGTATTGGTTAGGTTTCTCCGCTGTAAAGTTACTCTTCCCTCATTCTATAGTGTATTTTTGGGACAGAAGTCGCTATTCACAGCCTACACTTAAGGAGTAGGGAATTATGCTCCCTCTCCTTTAGGGCAGAGTATCTACATAAATCATTTGGAATTCTGCGTAGGAGATTTGTCTCTTCTTTCTCATTTATTAATTATTCAATGACTGATATCCGTATGGACTCATGGATATTTTATACTCTCAAATTGTACTATTATCTGAAGTCACCAGGGGTGCTAACACTTCTGTTTGTTAGGCCTGCTCACTGTTGAATATGGCAGATTGTTTCCTTGACTATTTTGTATTTTTATATTGTGAGCACCCCACTTGGCCTGAGTTGTGGCATAGTCTCTTTAGAGCAGTTTTGCATTTATTTTGGGAAGGTATGACTTGTGCAGGACCAATTTTTGTATTGCTTTCCTAGCGTGAAGATACCTACACCAGGAATATGATAAAAATTTAGATTCCCAACCCACCCAGGCAGAGACAGACTTTCTTTCTGTTTCCCTGGGGTAGTGTACAGTTTTTCTAGAACTTACTTCACTAAGTATAGTCCAGGGGTGGGAAGTGGGGTGCTCAGTTTTTATACAGGGGTTTTACTTCCATCTCTAGTATCACATAGACTTAAGATCCCATCTCCTGCCGTTGTTTGTCTAGTAAAACCCAAGGCCCTAACAGCTGGGCCCTGTCTCCGTCTAATAACCACCTCCAGGACAAGAGAGACATAAACCCACCCCTTGTTGCTCTGTTTTTACTTTCTTCTTTGTTTCTGGCTCCTAAGGATTTCTCCTTGCAAGTTCTGCAATTAGTTTTCTTCATTCTTTCCTTGCAATATATTATCCGGGATTTTAGGTGTCTGTGCTAGAAAGGGTTCCCAGTTAGCACAGTCCACCATATTACTGGAATCAGAAGCATTTACACTTAAATGAAGGTTGCATCCTGGTGACTTTCCTAAAATCCATGGGCCAGCCCCAACAGTGAACTGAAGTCTCTAGTAGGAACAGAAAGATGTGGGCTGCTTACAGTTTGTCACTGTTTCTACTCAGCATTTCAGAAATTGGGGATCTACAAATCCCAACGACATTCTTTAATGAGATGGAGAAACAAATCACCAACTTCATATGGAAGGGAAGAAGGCCCCGGATAAATAAGTCATTACTGAAAAAGAAGAACAAAGTGGGAGGCCTTACTTTACCTGATTTTAGAATCTATTATTATACCTGTTATACAGTAGTCAAAACAGCCTGTTAATGGTACAACAACAGATACATAGACCAATGGAACAGAATTGAGAATCCAGACATAAATCCATTCACATATGAGCAGTTGATATTTGACAAAGGCCCCAAAACAGTTAAATGGGGGAAAGACAGTCTTTTTAACAAATGGTGCTGGCATCACTGGCTATCCATTTGCAAAAAAATGAAACAAGACCCATACCTCACTCCATGCACAAAAACGAGCTGAAAATGGATCAAAGACCTCAACATAAAATCTAAAAATGATAAAGATCATGGAAGAAAAAATAGGGACGTTAGGAGCCCTAATATATGACATAAACAGTATACAAAACATTAAGAATGTAGAAGAAAAGTTAGATAACTGGGAGCTCCTAAAAATCAAACACCTATGCTCATCCAAAAACTTCACCAAAAGAGTAAAAAGACTACCTACAGACTGGGAAAAAGTTTTTAGCTATGACATTTCCGATCAGCGCCTGATCTCTAAAATCTACATGATATTGCAAAAAGACAACCCAATTAAAAAATGGGCAAAAGATACGAATAGACTCTTCACTAAAGAAGACATTCAGGTAGTTAACAGATACATGAGGAAATGTTCACGATCATTAGCCATTAGAGAAATGCAGATCAAAACTACAATGAGATTTCATCTCACTCCAACAAGGCTGGCATTAATCCAAAAAACACAAAATAATGTTGGAGAGGCTGTGGAGAGATTGGAACACTTCTACACTGCTGGTGGGAATGTCAAATGGTACGACCACTTTGTAAATCGATTTGGCGCTTCCTTAAAAAGCTAGAAACAGAACTACCATACGATCCAGCAATCCCACTCCTCGGAATATATCCTAGAGAAATAAGAGCCTTTACACGAACAGATATATGCACACCCGTGTTTATTGCAGCACTGTTTACAATAGCAAAAAGATGGAAGCAACCAAGGTGCCCATCAACAGATGAATGGATAAATAAATTATGGTATATTCACACAATGGAATACTATGCATCGATAAAGAACAGTGAGGAATCTGTGAAACATTTCATAACATGGAGGAACCTGGAAGGCATTATGCCGAGTGAAATTAGTCGGTTACAAAAGGACAAATATTGTATAAGACCACTATTGTAAGAACTTGAGAAATAGTTTAAACTGAGAAGAAAACACTCTTTTGTGGTTACGAGAGGAGGGAGGGAGGGTAGGAGAGAGGTGTTCACTAATTAGATGGTAGATAAGAACTACTTTAGGTGAAGGGAAAGAACACACAATACAGGGGAGGTCAGCACAATTGGACTAAACCAAAAGAAAAGAAGTTTCCTGAATAAACTGAATGCTTCGAAGGCCAGTGTAGCAGGGGTTTGGGGACCATGATTTCAGGGGACATCTAAGTCAATTGGCATAATAAAATGTATTAAGAAAACATTCTTCATCCCACTTTGAAGAGTGGCATCAGCGTCTTAAACGCTAGCAAGCAGCCGTTTAAGATGCATCAATTGGTCTCAACCCACCTGGATCAAAGGAGAATGAAGAACACCAAGGACACAAGGTAATTACGAGCCCAAGAGACAGAAAGGGCCACATGAACCAGAGACTACATCATCCTGAGACCAGAAGAACTAGATGGTGCCCGGCTACAACCAATGACTGCCCTGACAGGGAACACAACAGAGAACCCCTGAGGGAGCAGGAGAGCAGTGGGATGCAGACCTCAAATTCTCATTTAAAAAATCAGACTTAATGGTCTGACTGAGACTGGAAGGACCCCAGTGGTCATGGCCCCCAGACTCTCTGTTGGCCCAGGACAGGAACCATTCCCGAAGCCAACGCTTCAGACATGGATTGGACTGGACAATGGGTTGGAGAGGGATGCTGGTGAGGAGTGAGCTTCTTGGATCAGGTGAACACTTGAGACTGTTGGCATCTCCTGCCTGGAGGGTGGGTGAGAGGGTAGAAGGGGTTAGAAGCTGGCGAAATGGACAGGAAAAGAGTGGAGGGAGAGAGCGGGCTGTCTCATTAGGGGGAGAGTAATTGGGAGTGTGTAGCAAGGTGTATATAAGTTTTTATGTGAGAGGCTGACTTAATTTGTAAACTTTCACTTAAAGCACAATAAAAATTATTAAAAAAAAATTGGGGATCTACTCTTGGATAGATAGGTTTTTAACTTAGAGAAGATGCTGGGCTGAAGAGAAGCTGTCACTTAAGGGAAGGATTGGACTTATTTGCTTGCTCCTGAGGGTGTAGTGGGACCAACAGGGAAAACTCGGGGTATATGAGAGGCAGAGCCTTCTCAAAATCACAGCAACTTGGAAGGAGCGCTCTATCCTTGCAAGTGTCCAGATAAGCAAGCAAACCAGGTATGAAGACCACCAAAGTATTGTTAAAGGGCAAAAAATAATGTCTCGGCAACTCAAATCTGTGTCAGTTGTTTTTTCCTGGGTCCCCTAGAACAGATTCCGTGGGTCTGTTTTAATCACTATCTAAAAGATACATTTGTTATTGAGAAGCCATGTGTTTGTGCAGGTTCACCTACTTTCTTTTCATCATCTGAACACCTAAAATAAACCTTTTGGAATCCAGAACAAGCACAGTCTGGGTAGAGATGAAAGATGAGTGGATGGTTGAATGTATTGCTGTGTATGAAGAGGCTTCCATTGTTATGGCAACCAGCATCCTCAACTGATGCAATCCTGTTCCCAATAATATAAGATGTGATTAAAAATTGACATTGCAGCAAGGAAGAACACATGTAATGTGTTGGCGTAGCAACCAGAATAGTTAAATTCTGCATAAACTTAAACCTGATGATCACAGCAATTTGGGGAATTTGCCCACAATTAATTAGGAACCCTTGTGTAACTGAAAGTCAGGAGCCTGGAGGTCTGACCTGTGGCCATGACCTGTAGGCTAAATGGACCTTGATTTCCTTATCTGTAAAGTAAGGGATTAAATTATTGATGTGGGAGAAGGGGCTGGGGCTCTGGACTGTATCAAGAGTGGCCCCGTTTTCATTTCCATGCAGTACATCATTTAGTCGATCAACAGATATTTACCGAGCACCCACGAAAACCAAAGTTCTTCACTCTTGGAGCTCGTGGTCCCCTAACTTCTTGAATTACATAAATCCATGTGAAGGTACAGCTGTGATGTGTCTAATAAAGACAGGGGTATTTTGTGTACGAGAACCAGTAACAAGATTTAGGTACTCAGAAAGCCATGTTGAGGCAGTGAGATTAAGGAAATTGAAGCACAGGGTACCAGGGACTTGCTCAAGGCAGCACCAAAATAGGAGCCGTTATTAAAAACAAGCCATTTGCCATGAAGCAAAGTGATAGTCACTTCCAGTTTACAAACGGAGAAATGGAGAACCAGAAGAATAAAACGAAGAGCCCAGGCTACACCACCAGCTAGTCGTAGCGGAGTCCCGGAACCCAAAAAAAACCCCACTGCCTTCCAGTCGATTCCGACTCATAGCGACCCTATAGGACAGAGTAGAACCGCCCCATAGAGTTTCCAAGTAGCGCCTGGTGGATTCGAACCGCATAGAGTTTCCAAGGAGCGCCTGGTGGATTTGAACTGGCAATATTTAGGTTAGCAGCTGTAGCACTTAACCACTAGGCCACCAGAGTTCCCTCCCGGAACCCAGGGGTGGCTAATGCAGCTCTTTATGGCAGGAAGGGCCAGGACCAGAACCTACACCGCGCTGGGCCTGGTTTCCTCTGGTCGCAAGTGCCCTTCAGCCTTTTATAAGGCAGGTTTCTAACCCTTCTCAGCTCTCCTTTTCCAGGTGGGGCCAGGCGCGGTGGAAAGGCGCTTGACGGCGCAACCACCTAGCTGGGGCGTGTACGGAGGTGCAAGCCACGTCTTTAGTCATTCACCACTCAGCTGTGGGGGACGGGGTCCCACGGGGCTCTCTCCAGCCTCGGTGGTTCCCGCGCCTCACTGCGCGCTGGTGGCTGTGATGCAAGGGGTAGAGGGCAAGAACAATCTCGATCCCCCTCGGCCGCGGAGCAAACCGGCCCCAGGAGAAGGTGGGGAATTGGCCCCACGCGGCAGTGACCTGATAGGAAGGCAAGGGGACGCAGGCGCCGCAGAACTCCCGGGCCTGCGACCCCCAAATCTGCTCCGCGCCAGCTCCGCGCTGAAGAGTTCCGCAGGGAGGCGGGTCCGCCCCCCTGTGCGCGCAGGCGCGCGCCGTGCAGGGCTCGGACCACTGCTCAGCGCGGGGCAGCCACGGACTGGCATTGCAGGTAAGGATCACTGGGCGAGTGGACTCGGATCCTGGGCCAGGACGCCGTGGCACCCGGCCCCGCCAAGCGCGGCGAGTGCTCGAGTCCTTGGTCCCGGTGTCTCCCTCCTTCGGAGCGCCTCCGCGGGTAGGGTGTTCAAGAAAACCGGAGTGGAGGGGTCTGGGCGGAGCGCGGAGGGGGCCAGGCGGGTGCGAGGCTCCGGGAGAACGGATCTGGCCGAGTTGCTGCTGACCGCGCTCTGAAGGGGTGGAGGGGGAGGAGGCTGCTGCCTTTTTTCTTTTCTAAGAGAAATGCAGTCAATTAAGAGTTTTTCATTAATGGAGGGGAGGGTGTCGAGGGCGGGATTTTGGTTTCCTTAAGAAGTGGATCATTTGGCAAACTTTTTCTTTCCCATTTTTATTTTTACAACGAAAAATGAGATTTTTTTCCCCCATAAAGGGAAAGAATAAAAAAAATTCCGCCATTTTGGCGTTTTAAAAAGTAACCGCTTTGCGGAGCTGAGGGATCAGTGGCCACCGCGCCCGCCCAGGTCTTTGCCAGTCCCGGGAGGACTCCCGAAGGCTGGCGGCGGATCTAGATCCTCGAACCCCGTGCGCTGGGCCGCAGTACGGCTCCCGGGTCTCGGCCGGCGCTGCGGGGGGCTGGAGGGGTGAGGCCGCAAGTTTGTGCCTCTCAGTCTCACTGCGGCTGCGTGTGTGTTGGGGTTGCCGGAGTATATGTCTGGAGCGCTACCTCTCCACCCAGAACCTAAACAGAGGGCATTTATCAGGCAGCAGTTGTGTACAAGGCTTTGAGGGGCACGGAATGCGGGGGCGGGGGTACCTTGGCAAACTAGAAAAAATACACATGGACGTATCCATTCGAGAAATATTTATTGAGCACCTATTATGTGCCAGACACGGTGCTGAGCATGCAGTGGTTGTTTTAGGTCGGGTTCCCTGGAAAGACTCAGAAATTGACTGTAGGAGGTTTGTTGGCAAGTGCCCTCAGGAATGTCACCTGTAGGGGAGTGACGACAGCAGGCCTGGGCAGAGGGAGAAGTTGAACTGCTGGTGTAGTCTCAATAGAGCCTGCAGCCTGTCCCAAGAGGAGTTCTGGAGCTGGGATGGCGGCTCTTCCTGGAACAGCCAACCCGCTGTCGTGGAGTCGATTCCGACTCATACCGACCCGATAGGACAGAGTAGAACTGCCCCCATAGGGCTTGCAAGGGTGCAATCTTTAGGACAGTAGACTGCCACATGTTTCTCCCTAGGAGCAGCTGGTGGGTTCGAACTACAGACCTTTTGGTTAGCAGCCGAGCACTTAACCACTGCACCACCAGGGCTCCTTCATGGCCCTTCCGATGTCTCATTTTGAGGCGAGGGGGCAGGCCTTTGTACCCTATATCAACTAGTCTTTGGATGGTTGTCCCCAGAAGAGGGCACTAGGGCAGGGCAGCTCTCTTGGCTGAGGGCAACTCCAAGAGAACAGGGAACACTGAGGGCTGCCACTGACAACCTCCCCAGTAGTGGGGGGTGGGGGGCTTCCCACTTTATCCCCTCTTGCCCCCAGCCTCTGAATAGAAGGGGGAAATAATGTTCTTGCCCTAAAAGCAAACGTGGCTAAGCCACTTATGGCTTTCAATACCATTTGTGTCTTCTTATATTATTGATCATTCTCTTCTCTCAACTGTCTGATTCATTCATTGAGTGACTGTTGAGTGCAATCTCTAGATCAGACTCTTTGCATGCTGGGTGCTTTGGCCACAGGCCTGCAAGGTACTTGCAGCCTCAAGTAAGTGCAAGGTTAGATTGTGGTGGAATGTAGCAATAAATGAATACCACAAGAACACAGAGGGAAGGAGACAATGCAAGAGGGCAAGAGAGAGACAGCAACCACTGCAAGCCAGTTTTTCAAGCAAGCAGCTTACATGTTTTTTCAGAAGCTGCCAACCAAGCTCCCTGGAATTTCTGTTAAGAGGGAGCGGATTGGTATTTGATGAGGGCCTGCTGGTGTCAAAATTTTACATGCATTTTCTATTTATTCTTTACCCTAGCCCTTTGAGGTAGATAGACACCATTACTACCTCTATGTTACACATGAGGAAGCCGAGGCTCAGAGTCACATAGGTATTAAGTGGGGAGCTGAGATTCAAACTCATGTCTGCTGTAAGCCTAGGCCTATGTTGTTTTCTTTAACCTGTATGCCAGAAGTCATTGTCAAGTAGTGCTAATACCTTCAAGCAACCAAATATCAATCACTCATGAAGTGCTTTTTTAGTAATGGAGGGAACGGTGTCAAGGGCGGGATTTTGGTCTTTTTAGGGTATGGGTCATTTGGCAAACTTTTTTAAGCTTGAATTACTGAAATCCAACACAAATATTTATTGAACACCTACTGTGTGCCAGCCTGTTCTAGGTGCTGGGATATAGGTGCTGAACAGGTCTTTGCTCTCATGGAACTTACATTCATGTGGAGATGACTGACAAACACAGAAACTGATAAATGAAGATCAGTGCTGATCATGGTAGAGGATGTGAAGGAAATAAACACAGTAATGAGATAGAGAGTGATGGGGCGTAGTGGACGGTGTGTTGCTTTAAATTAATGGTCAAGAAATACCTCTCTGAGGAGGTGGCCATTGAGCTGAGCATAGATGATGGGAAAGAGCCAGCCAAGCAGAGAGTTTGGGGAAGAGCATTCCAGGAAGAGGGAACAGCAAGGGCAAAGGCTCTGAGGTGGGATTGCTGGTCAAGCCACAGAAGGAAAGCAGAGTCTGTGGCGGGTGTGGTCAGAGAGGAAGACAGGTCAGATTCTGTAGGGTAAAGCATTGCAATTTCATTCTAATGGCAATGCAGAGCCCTTGAAGAATTTTACTAATGCTTTAAATGGGGAAAAGATGTGATTTGGTTTATGTTTTTGAAGCTGTGACTGGAGAATAGACTGTAGGAGGGCAGAGGAGGAAGAGGGAGATGGGCTAGGAGGCAATATCAGAAATCCAGGGAGAGCTGATAGTGGTTGGGACTAGCATGGTGGCAGTGGAGATACAGAGAAGTCAGACAGAGATGTGTTTTGGAGATAGTAAGTATAAAGCTGTGTTGTCCAATACGGTAGCCACTGTGGCTATTAAAATTAAATAAAAATTCAGTTCCTCAGGCTATTGGCCATATTTTAAGTTCTCAGTAGCCACATGTGGCTAGTGGCTACTGTATTGAACAGCATAGGCATAGGACATTTCCATCATCACAGAAAATTCTATTGGACAGTGCTAGTGAGGCATCTAGCACAGTGGCTGAGACATTTGAGGAGCTGAGTAAATGGTAGATATTAAATATATTTGATACGTCATTAAGCCATTTTTTCCATATATTTACCTGTTCAACCAATTCTATTAAATGCCTCTACTGTCCCTGCTTTACTAAAGCAAAATCACGTACTTCCTGGGTTCTCATACACTACCTCGTTGCCCTTCAAATGCATACATTCGTTCAACAGATGTTTGAATGCTTGCTTGGTGTTGGAGGGAGTGGTGGGCAAAGAGTGTAAAAGAACAGGATCTGAAAAGATCCCAATTCCCAGGAAGATAAATTACGCACAGGTGGGGGAGAACCTGATACTTGAAATGCTCTGAATCCCCAGAGGGAGAAGGAAATGATTCTAGTGGGGGTGGGGATCCAGAAGGAGGTGAGTTTGGACTTCGCCTGGGCAGTGTCATGAGGACAGCTGGCCAGACAGAACCGTGTCCTGAGCCACGCTTCCTAGAGTGAGTTCTGTACATCCGGGTTTACTAAGCACCCTCACATATACCACTGCAACCATCTTAAAGAGGAGGGTGGGGGAGACGTGCAGGCCTAGCTGGAGACCTCCCAGTGACCACGAGCCAGACATGATGCTGGTCTCCTGAGACACCCTACCCCCTCGGGGCTGAGGTGTTTCTCTGCAGGTTGCTGGCATGGGGGTGGCCAGCTCCCCCTCAAAGAAGCCCTCTTATTCTACACTTTCTGATTCCCCTGGGGCTGTGTTCGGTTTGTAGGCTTTCCAGGATGGAAGGGCATGCTGAAATGGAGATGCTGAGGACGCTGAAGGGGCCCTCCACAGGGGAAGTCAGCGTCCACTTGGTGGCCAGAGACAGCCCAGGTTCCGGCTCTCGCCTGCCGGCTACTGCCTTCATCATCCCAGGTGGGCTAAGCCAGGGCTCTAGGGAGGAGGAGCATACTTGCTCAAGCAGGTGTGGATCCTGGGGAGGGGATGACTCTTTTCACCTCCCCAGATATGCATGGCAGGATTGGGGCAAGGCCACCAGGCTTACCTGTGTCGTGTCTGCCCACGTATCTGCAGCCAGCTCGGCCACCCTCGGCCTGCCCACCAGTGCCCTGGATGTGTCCTGCTTCCCTCGAGAGTCAATCCATGTGGGCGCCCCGGAGCGGGCGGCCGGCAACGAACCGGTCACGGCCACCGTGCTGCCTCAGCTAGGTGCGAGGCCAGCAACCAGCTCCAGCGTCGGCACCGGGCGGTTACTGGAGTGGACCGAGGCTGCGGCCCAGCCTCCTGGGAGTGGCCTGCGGGTCAGTGTCTGCGGGGATGGACTAGGTCCCCAGAGCGGCATGTACGGGGCGGGGCCTGAGGTGGAGCGGGGAAGCTGGCTGAGACAAGGAACCTGGGAGTGGGCCTTTAGCGGGGTACTCCAGGGGCGTGGCTTATGGATGAGGCACTGTGGGACCGAGGGTCTCTGGGGGCGTGGCTTGGAGGGAGGTAGTTTGGGGTTGGGACCTGAGGCGCTATAGGGGACCAACCAGGCACTTGAGGCCCTAAGCGTGTGGTTGGGGGCATGGCTTCGGGTGGGGCGCCCAGGAGAGAAGGCTTGAGGGCTGCTGGGGCCGTGACTTGGAGTGAGGTGCTCTGGGGACCTCGCGCTTGGGACCCTAAGGATGCGGTTGGGGAATAAGGTCTGCGGCGCTCTACGGGCGTGGCTTGGAGTGAGGCGCTCCGGACCAGGACTCGGGACTGGGGGCGTGGCATAGAGTGAGGCGCTCTGGGACCTGGTATGTAGCGGCTCTGGGGTGCTGGGTGTCTTGGCGTGAGGGGCTATAGGACCAAGGCCTGAGGGGTCCTGGGGGTGTGGATTGGAGTGAAGCACTCTGAGACCAAGGCCTGCGAGACTCTGGGGGTGTGGCTTAGATCGAGGGGCTCTGGGGACAAGGCCTGCGGGACCCTGGGGGTGTGGCTTAGATCGAGGGGCTCTGGGGACGAGGCCCGCGGGACCCTGGGGACGAGGCTTGGAGCGAGGCGCTCTGGGGATGAGGCTTGGAGCGAGGCGCTCTGAGACCGAAGCCCGCGGGACCGTGGGGGTGTGGCTTAGATCGAGGAGCTCTGGGGACGAGGCTTGGAGCGATGCGCTCTGGGACCGAAGCCCGCGGGACCCTGGGGGTATGGCTTAGATCGAGGGGCTCTGGGACCGAAGCCCGCGGGACCCTGGGGACGAGGCTTGGAGCGAGGCGCTCTGGGGATGAGGCTTGGAGCGAGGCGCTCTGAGACCGAAGCCCGCGGGACCGTGGGGGTGTGGCTTAGATCGAGGAGCTCTGGGGACGAGGCTTGGAGCGAGGCGCTCTGAGACCGAAGCCCGCGGGACCGTGGGGGTGTGGCTTAGATCGCGGGGCTCTGGGGACGAGGCTTGGAGAGAGGCGCTCTGAGACCAAAGCCCGCGGGACCCTGGGGACGAGGCTTGGAGCGAGGTGCTCTGGGACCGAAGCCCGCGGGACCCTGGGGACGAGGCTTGGAGCGAGGCGCTCTGAGACCGAAGCCCGCGGGACCGTGGGGGTGTGGCTTAGATCGAGGGGCTCTGGGGACGAGGCTTGGAGCGAGGCGCTCTGAGACCAAAGCCCGCGGGACCCTGGGGACGAGGCTTGGAGCGAGGTGCTCTGGGACCGAAGCCCGCGGGACCCTGGGGGTATGGCTTAGATCGAGGGGCTCTGGGGACGAGGCCCGCGGGACCCTGGGGGTGTGGCTTGGAGCGAGGTGCTCTGGGACCGAAGCCCGCGGGACCCTGGGGGTATGGCTTAGATCGAGGGGCTCTGGGACCGAAGCCCGCGGGACCCTGGGGACGAGGCTTGGAGCGAGGCGCTCTGGGACCGAAGCCCGCGGGACCCTGGGGGTATGGCTTAGACCGAGGGGCTCTGGGACCGAAGCCCGCGGGACCCTGGGGACGAGGCTTGGAGCGAGGCGCTCTGGGGATGAGGCTTGGAGCGAGGCGCTCTGAGACCGAAGCCCGCGGGACCGTGGGGGTGTGGCTTAGATCGAGGGGCTCTGGGGACGAGGCTTGGAGCGAGGCGCTCTGAGACCGAAGCCCGCGGGACCCTGGGGACGAGGCTTGGAGCGAGGCGCTCTGAGACCGAAGCCCGCGGGACCGTGGGGGTGTGGCTTAGATCGAGGGGCTCTGGGGACGAGGCTTGGAGCAAGGCGCTCTGGGACCGAAGCCCGCGGGACCCTGGGAGTGTGGCTTGGAGCGAGGCGCTCTGAGACCCAAGCCCGCGGCACCCTGGGGACGAGGCTTGGAGCGAGGCGCTCTGGGACCGAAGCCTACGGGACCCTGGGGGTGTGGCTTGGAGTGAGGCGGCGAGAGGGGACCGGTGTCGGTTCAGCGGTGCTCCAGGGCGGGTCTGGGAGTCAGCGTCCTCAGACCCTCCTGCGCTCCAGTTCCGGATAAGCGAGTACGCGCCGCTGACCATGGTGGGAGCAGAACAGCCACCGAGCCCGGAGCTGCGGCGGGAAGGCATGGCTGAATACGAAGATGGCGAGGCCTCGGCGGGAGGTGGCGAGGCGGGCACCCAACAGCCGGGTAGGAGCCCCTCTCCCCAGGTCCTGAGCTGGGCCCCTACACGCTTGTATGTCGGGGCCTGAGCTCCCTGAGGAGCCTTGGGCAGGGAGCAGGGCGTGAGGGGGCGGGGCCGGAGGTGTTCCTGCAGGTGTGTCCTGGGGGTAGGTCCTGAGGTGGGGAAGGCTTTGGGGGCCTGGCGGGCTCAGAGCCTGAGGAGGTGGGACCAAGGTGGAGGCAGAACCTGAGGGGACACGGCTCCAAGGTGAGCGGAGCCAGAGTGCGGTTGTGATGTGTGAGAGGCCTGAGGTCACTTTGGCCCCCACAGCGGACCTCCCTCAGGACCCTCCAGAAGATAACTCTCAGGACCCCCCAGAGGATGGCGTCACCTGTCAGTGCCAGGCGTGCGGGGCTCAGCCTGGCCCTGCCCCAAACCTTGATTCCTCCAGTGATGACTGCCCCCAGCTGTTCCAGGAACGGTAAGGGGGAGAGGATTGCGGCCCTACTTGCCCTCCTTTTAGTTCCCCAAAGCCCCATTTCTGTTCAGGGCTTAAGAGGTGGGGCTGGGTGGTACAGGGCAGGTGGTTCTTTCCCTCAGGCTGCCCCTCCCTCAGGTCAGTCATTGTGGAGAGCTCCTCAGGAGGCACCAGAGCTTCTGAACTGCTCAAACCTATGAAGAAGCGGAAGTGCAGGGAATACCAGAGCCCATCAGAGGAAGAGTCAGAGCCAGAGGTTATGGTAGGAAGAGGGCAGTGAGGAGGGAGGGGGGTGGCAGAGGATATTCCTCAATTCCCACTGCTCCTTCCATCAGTCCAGGTCATCTGAGGGACAGGACCAGATAAGACAGCCACAATGATTCATTCATCTTATTTTGGGGGCCCATCCTGAGTCAAATCCTGTTCCTGGTTGGAGAGAAAGTAATAAATCACTCCCCTGCTTTTTGGGCACTCTCATCTCAGTGTTGTATCAGAGCTAAACCACAGTCACATGAACTGGCACCCAAGGTAGATCGTGTGGACAAGGTGGAAGTCTTCATCACTAGAGCCCAGAAGCCAGGTAGCACAGGGCTCTAGCTGCAGAAAGGCTGGAGGAGATAGTGCATGAAGGTTCCAGTGGGCAGGTAAAGTCAGAGGGCAGGTGTTTGTGTCCTCAGTTTCCCTACCTGGGAGTGAGAAGAGTTGTAGGCAGACTGTATAACTAGGGTGTGTGTGTTTTTGTGAGTCTGGGCCCAGATGTTAGGGGGTTGTCTCCTGCAGCTGTGTTCCTGCCAAGGACCTAGGAGAAATTCCACCCATTCAGGACAGAACACCATATGGCCAGAGAGCCAGACAGGAGCCAGAATCAGACCAGGGCTTCACTTCAGCCTTCAAGGGCAGGAAGCTGAGATCAACCTTGCCCTCTGCAGGAGAAGCAAGAAGGAGAGAAGCATCCAGAGGGACAACCCATCCCTAGCACCCCAGAGAGTGAGGAGTGGAGCAGCAGCCAGTCTGGTATGTTGGCCTGTGTGCATATATTCATGTGAGGTGTGTATATATCTAATGATGTGAGGCTGGGAGTATGGCTAATGGCTGTGATGGTATGTTGTGTATGTATAGATAAGCATGGGTTAGTGCATGAGAAGCAGAAAGGGGCAGCGTTTCTAGTTTGTGCATTAGTACATGTATGTTCATGGGTTTATATATGTGTTTGTGTATCCCCTTTTGTCAAGTTGTGAGTAGGCCCCATTGCCAAGAAGGTCACGGCTCAGGATCTGAAGACTTGATCAGCCTTTCCTGGAACCATATGCATTACCTCCCTTTGGTGGTGTGAACAAGCCTTCAGTGGTCTGACCTTCCTATTTGAGCCCCCATTCTGACCCTTTAGTTCTAATCAGAATGAAATGGAGGTCATTCATAGTCAGCTCTGGCCATCCAGCCTTCTCCATTGCTTTCTCCACATTCCCATGTGACAGCAATCAGCTGGAGCTATGTAGCATTTATCATAGTTATAATCACCTAGATACTACGTAGCAATTTGTTTATTGTTTGTCTTTCACTTTTAAGACAAACTCCATGAACACAGGGATGGAAACCATTTTATTAATTATTATATTCTTTGTGCTTAGCACAGAACACGTGGAGAGTAGGCATTTAGTAAACACTGTTCAATAGATGAATGGATGAGTTGAATGTTGATGGTTCCCCTTGGACCCTGACTCAGCTGCACTATCTTTTCTGTCCCAGAGAGAACCAGAGGAAAGATCAGTTCTTAGGGCATCGTCCTCAAATGGATGGCTTGATACCATCCAGTGGAGCCAAATGAAACCAGTGCCAACCAGAAGAGCCCAGTCTGCACCCTGGGCTCAGAACTTTATAGCGCCTCTTCCACCATCTGCCCATCACAGCCAAACAAGACTTGCATTGCTCTTTCTCTATCCCAAGACTATCATATGAGAAGTTAAGGGTTTAGCCCTCATTGATTTATGGCTTCTTAGGACTTGGCAGAGGAACACTCACAATGACTCTGGGAAGTAGTCATTATTATACCCATGTTATCTCCACTTTGTTGTAGTTAGATGCCATAGAGTTAACTACTAGTGGTTCAACTTCACTATATTAACTTAGGGAAATAGATTCATAAATCAACATTCTCTTAGCTAGGTCCTGTTGACCAATACAAAGTTATCTTTTGATTCGTGTCACTGGCTTCAACTGTGGACATTAGTATGGTGTTGGTTTTTTGTTCTTTTTTTTCCCCTCCCCAAGGGAAGAGAAATTATCAGTGGACAGAAGAAGGTTGCATTTATGGCTAAAATTTTTTCACACATTTTCCATGGGTCATTTGAGCAGAAGACTCTGGAATGTGTCAGAGTTGCTTGAGTTCCCTGTGTGTGTGGAGAATCTGTGTTTTATCTACACTCTATTTGGCAGTTTGATGGCTTTCTATTGGATTCACATATCTAGTCATGGTGGAGTGTTCCAGTTTTTGTAGAAACATGTACCACTGGGGTACTTTTTTTTATTTCTTAGGGAAATGTATAGAAAATGCTCAGCAAAGTGGTATCCTGTACTCAGTGAAGTCCTTGTTTTATCATTTGGTCAATGATAGAAACCTCATACATTCATTCAAGCCTTCTCCCTTATTTAACTCCATCTTGTCAACAGCCTTTTGTTTGAATGATCAATTTCTTGCAAAAATTGTTACAATTTATTTGTTAATAGCTGTTCTGGTCATTTAAAGAGTTACCAATATTCTCATGTCCTCTCTCATTCTGCCCATATCCAGATCAAGGATCTATAGTGGCACTCTTCAGGATCAACTTGCTATAGTCTTTTCAGATTCAGAGTAATCCTACAAGAATCCTGTTCTGTTCTTGTTAAGTTATTTTAGGTAAACATTGTTGCCCACTTTTATTTGGGTTGTTTGTCTTCTTAATTTTTTGTTGCCTTAGTTATCTAGTGCTGCTATAACAGAAATGCCACAAGTGGATGGCTTTAACAGAGATTTATTCTCTCAGTCTAGGATGCTAGAAGTCCAGATTCAGGGCACCAGCCACAGGGGTAACCATTCTTTCTTTGTCGGCTCTGGGGGAAGGTCCTTGGCATCAATCTTCTCGTGGTTTAAGAGCTTCTCAGTCCAGGAACCCCGGGTTAAAAGGATATGCTCCACTCCCAGCTCTTCTTGCTTGGTGGTATGAGGTACCTCTCCTCGCTTCTTTTGTATCTCAAAAAGATTGACTGAAGATACAACCTAATCCTGTAGATTGAGTCCTGCCTCATTAAGGTAACTACCTCTAATCCCGCCTCATTAACATCATAGAGGTTAGGATTTATAGCACATAAGATAATCACATCAGATCACAAAATGGTAGAAAGCTACATAGTACTGGGAATCATGGCCTAGCCAAGTTGACACACGTTTTTGGGGGACACAATTCAATCCATAACATTTATATATTTTAAATACAAGTCTTTTGTCAAATATTTATATTGAAAATATTTTCTCCCAGTGTATGCTGGTCCCCCATCACTCCACACTAAACAATTCTTTTGAAGAGCATAAAGGTTTAATTTTTGGTTGTGTCCTATTAAATTTGTTATAATTAGTGCTTTACATGCATAGTTTTATAGGGCACAGATTTTATATTAAAAGAGGAGAGCTATATGGAGTTAGGGAACAAGTTGAGAATGAGTGTGTAATTCCATTCAAGAGGAGGTAGTATGCCTCTGACAGCAAAACTTTCTTAAGTGAGGTCCATGAATCTAAATATACGTGCAAAATTTTATTAATTGTTTATTTTTCTGTGGAGATGGACTGAATTTCATTAGATGTTCAAAAAAGCCCACTTATACTTCCTAGAAGCTGTGATAGCAGCTTTAATGGGTTTCACCAGGTAAACAATAAACCAATGCGTACGGAGCCCAGCCTTTTCAGTTGGTGATTCCCAGGCATGGAACCCTGTGAGATATAGGCTCTAGATCAAACTTTTGTGTATTAAAATGAACTGATTATGAATATAAGAGATAAACAAAAATACCGAGATTTATTTCTTTAGCAAATTTAAAACAACCAACATACTGTGGCACCTTTATGATTGTTTGTAATCCGTTATTCTTGAATCTTGGCATTCTGTTCTTTTCTTTACAATGTCTTTTTCTCCTGTAGACCTTGTAGTGAAAGGTCTGAACTAGAGACGTTATTTTGCCAATTATCTGTACTGAAATGACCAAAGCTATACTAAAGGAGCCTCTTGAGGGAGGAGAACAGAAAAAAGAGAAGATGAGAGAAAAGTAATGTATTGGTTTTGGGAATCCACCATTGAGGAGCAGGGTTGGAATGGGAGGAAGAAGAATCAGTAATGGAAATAGAAGAGGAAGAAGAGAGCTAAGAGAGTGCAGTGAGAAGGAAATTTTAAGATGGAATGGTGGTTGGTGGTACATGGAGGTCAAGAAGGTTGAGGAATGAGGAAAAGTCTTTGCATTTAGACACTGGTGACTCAAAAGAGCAATTTCAGTAGTGCATAGAGGTAGGCATGGGATTGGATGATAAAGAAGGGTATTTGTCAAATGAGAGTAGTTATTCATAATATCCTCTTGTATTTTTAGTGTCTGCAGGATATGTAGTGATATCCCCTTTTTTATTTCTCTTACTTTTATGAGTGCCTTCTTTTTCTTTATCAATCTGTCAGTCTTGCCAAGGCTTGTAAATTTTGTCTTTCCTTCTTGTTTCCTTTCTTCTGTTTTCTTTGAGTTTATTTTGTTTTTCTTCTTCTTACATCATGGGACAGATGTTTAGTTCATTAATTTCAGAAGACAGCTTAGCTTTCTTCTTTTCTAATATGTTCATTTAACACTATTATTTCCCTCTAAATACTGCTTTAGATGCATCCCACTGTTGTTTTTTTTTTAATTAATTTTTATTAAGCTTCAAGTGAACATTTACCATTCCAATCAGTCTGTCACATGTAGGTTTACATACGTCTTACTCCCTTCTCCCACTTGCTCTCCCCCTATTGAGTCAGCCCTTTCAGTCTCTCGTTGCGTGCCAATTTTGCCATCTTCCCTCTCTCTCTATCTTCCCATCCCCCCTCCAGTCAAGAGTTGTCAACACACTCTCCAGTGTCCACCTGATTTAATTAGCTCACTCTTCATCAGCATCTCTCTCCCCCCGACTGACCAGTCCTTTTCATGCCTGATGAGTTGTCTTCGGGGATGGTTCCTGTCCTGTGGCATCAGAAGTTCTGGGGAGCATTGTCTCTGGGATTCCTCTAGTCGCAGTCATACCATTAGTTATGGTCTTTTTATGAGAATTTTTTTTTTTTATCCCATTGGTCTCCTGCTCCCTCAGGAGTTGTCTGTTGTGCTCCCTGACAGGGCAGACATCGATTGTGGCCGGGCACCAACTAGTTCTTCTGGTCTCAGGATAATGTAGGTCTCTGGTTCATGTGGCCCTTTCTGTCTCTTGGGTTCTTAGTTGTCGTGTGACCTTGGTGTTCTTCCTTTGCCTTTGCTCCAGGTGGGTTGAGACCAATTGATGCATCCCACTGTTTTTGATATGTAGTATTTCCATTATGGTTCTTTCCTTTAACAAACACTAAGTGCCTCCTGTGTACCAGGCACTGAGCTAGATGCTAAGAGTTAAGGTTAAGCGAAGCACAATACCAGCCCTTAAGGAGTTCAAAGTCTAGTTGCAGAATTGATAAGTAAATAGGTAGTTATTATATAATAGTGTAATTAATGTTGCAATTGAGCTGTGTAGATACAAGGAACTGTTACAGGACACTCTGCCTCACAGAGTCAGGGAAGGCTCCTTGGGGGAGGTGGGATGACATTCCTTCTGTCCGTTCACTCATTTTTTCTGTCATTCATCTAACAAACATTTGTTGAGCACCTATTCTGTGTAAAGCCCTATGCTAGGTGCTGGCGCTTGAAGGATGATGACATGGATAGTCAGGAGGATGGGACAGGGTGGGGGCAGGATCTCTGAGGAAGTGGGATCAGCATGTGCAAAGGCACAGAAACACAGGAGCGTGAGAATGCATGATGAGGCTGGAGTGATAGGGAGTGGCTAGTTCACAGAGGACTTTGTGTGCTGTGGAAAGGTGTTTGGATTTTTTGTCTTGGTTGGAAATGAGAAACCAATCTGGAACTTAAAGCAGAGAAATTACTAGCAAGGTTTTTTTTTTTTTTTTAGAAACATTCTGAAAGTATATTTTGATCAAAGAGATTAATGAAGAGGCTGTTGAATGAGGTTCAAAGCAAGAAGGATGGTGAACATGGAGAGGTGGAGATAGATTCAAGAGATATCTGGGAGTTAGAATCAGCAGGACTCAGTAACTGTAGTATCCTGGAGAATAAAAAAGAGGAATCAAGAACTGCTGCCAAGTTTCTGGCTTATATGACTGAGCAGATGGATGGTGGTGCCATTGACTTTGATAGTAATACCAAAAGGAGAACAGGCTTTGGCAGAGAAGTTACCAGTTTGGTTTTGGATAGAGTGATTTTGCCAAAGACAGTGCTAGCCAAGAGCATCTGGTTTAAGCAAACAGGAATAAGCAAAGGAGCATTTCTAGAAGTCAGGAGAGGATCAGTGCCATAGCTAGCCTATGTTGTGCCTTTGTACAAGTTGTAAAAAGGTGCCTCTACTGAGTAGACCAAGTAGAAAAAGGCAACCTTTCCTCATAATAGACTCAAACACATTGCTTGGCAAGCATTTCAGCCCCAACTTTCCCCATTGGTTGGGCATCTGTGTTGTTGTTGTTGTTAGGTGCCATCAAGTCACTTCTGACTCACAGCAACCCTATGTACAACAGAATGAAACACTGGCCAGTCCTGTGCTATCTTCACAATCGTTGCTATGTTTGAGCCCATTGTTGCAGCCACTGTGTCAATCCATCTTGTTGAGGGTGTTCCTCTTTTCACTGACCTACTACTTTACCAAGAATGATGCCCTTCTAGAGGGACTGGTCCCTCTCAATAACATGTCCAAAGTACATAAGATGACATCTTGCCATTCTCCCTTCTGAGGAGCATTCTGGCTGTACAGTAAATTCCCAGATTGCCAAGTTACAAACAACATGTACTTGCCCTTTAACGTTATATAAATTTGCCCTCACTTGGAAATGATTGAACAAGCCCCACCTGGCAACAAATTCATCACAATCACCTTCACTTGCTTCATGTGCAGCTTTTAAATCATTGAAAAGGTTTCAGGCCGTTTCTTGCACTAAAGTAAGGCTAAACAAGAACCTTATGGACCTGTTCTGGTTTACTTACAATTCAACTTAAAGACAGGAACAGGTCTTGTTTGTAACCCGGACACTGCCTGTACTTCTTCCAAGACAGATGGTTCTTCTGGCAGTCCATGGTATTATATTCAGTATTCTTCGTCAACACCATACTTCAAAGGCATCAGTTCTTCAGTCTTCCTTATTCATTGTCCAGCCTTTGCATGCATGTGAGGCAATTGAAAATACCGTTGCTTGGGTCATGTGCACCTTAGTCCTCAAAGTGACATCTTTGCTTTTTAACACGTTAAAGAGGTCTTTTGCAGCAGATTTGCCCAAAGCAATTTGATTTCTTGACCGCTGTTTCCGTGGGCATTGATTGTGAATCCAGGTAAAGTGAAATCCTTTACAATTTCAGTATTTTCTCAGTGTATCATGATACTGCTTAGTGGTTCATGTCTTACTCATCTACTGCTGCTGTAACAGAAATACCACAAGTGGATGACTTTAACAAACAGAAATTTATTCTCTCACAGTCTGGTAGGCTAGAAGTCCAAATTCAGGGTGTCAGCTCTGGGGGAAGGCTTTCTCTGTCAGCTCTGGAGGAAGGTCCTTGTCATCAGTCTTACCCTGGACTAGGAGCTTCTGTGTGCAGGAACCCTGGGTCCAAAGGACACACTCTGCTCCTAGAGCTGCTTTCTTGGTAGTATGAGGTTCCCCTGTCTCTCTGCTAGTTTCTCCCCTTTATATCTCAAAAAAGACTGGCTCAAGACACAATCCAATCTTGTAGATTGAGTCCTGCCTCATTAACATAACTGCCGCGTATCCTACCTCATTAACATCTAGAGGTAGGATGTACAACATACAGGAAAATCACATCAGATGACAAAATGGTAGACAATCACACAATACTGGGAATCATGTCCTAGCCACATTGACCCATATTTTGGGGGGACACAATTCAATCCATGACAGTTGTGAGGATTTTTGTTTTTTTTATGTTGAGGTATAATCCATATTGAAGGCCGTGGTCTTTGATCTTCATCAGTAAGCATTTCAAGTTCTCTTCACTTTCAGCAAGCAAGGTTGTGTCATCTGCATAATGCAGGTTGTTAAGCAGTCTTCCTCTGGTCCTGATGCCCTGTTCTTCTTCATATAGTCCACCTTCTCGGATTATTTGCTCAGCATACAGATTGAATAGGTATGGTGAAAGGATACAACCCTGATGCACACCTTTCCTAATTTTAAAACACGCCATATCCCCATGTTCTGTTCAAATGACTGAGTATGTCTAATGGGAGGTAAACTTGGAGTTGAAGAGCCGATGGTACCTGAGATGAGTAGTCTAGCAAGCATTCAGCCTTTAGCTTATGTTATAGCTTGGGAAAAGTGAGGCAAAAAGAAAATCATCATTCAGGGAGGAAGAAATGGTTATTGTGAAGGGCTTGGTAATTGTAGCAGTGATTTGAAGAAAGTATATTTTTTTTATAGGTATTAGGAGGGATAATGTGGAATTCTATTGTCAAGAAACATAAAGATGATAAGCCCGGCATCCTGAAGTCTTCCCTGTCTTCCCTTTCCCTACTCAGTAAGCCTAGATGAAGATTGAGTAGAAGTGGAGGTTTTTTTGAGGGAACATAGTAGTTGATGTGTTTTAAGGGATAATTTAGATTTCATTCAGGACAAAGGATAGAAGGAAGAGATGTGCCATAAGTTAGTGTGTCAATGTATGTCTCAGAGATTTGATGGCTCAGTTGATCAGTTGGTGAAGAAAACCCTTGCTTTGGCCTAACTACATCAGATGGTTGGGATTTCAAGGTGCTGTACAGTGACTGGGGAATTCAGGCACCTCAAGATGGCATGCTCCTAGTCACTTAGATTCCAACTAAGAAAAAAAGCTTCTTTCCATGTGACGAATCATTTCAAGCCTGAATGATCCAAAGCAGTGGCCAAGTGAGCTAGAATTCAAATTAGAAAGACTTAATAGAGACTTAGAACCAGTAACATAAGTCCAGCACTTTGTATTTCGTAAGGATCTTTTATACACAGCATCTTGCTTAAATCTTACAATGACCCTGTGTGGTAGATAAAGTTACCTACATTTTACAGATGACAAAATTGAGCCAAAGAAGTTTCTAGCAGAAACTGGAGCTATTCACCCAAGAGATATGAATTGATTCTTGCGAGTTGTTATCTCTTTAGTTGTCTGTGGTTGGCTGTAGCCTTCAATTGAAGGCAGTTCAGGCTGACTGGTCAGCCTAATTCACATGTAGCCAGCTCTAGCCTTTAACAGGTTTTTCTTCTCTGGGTTGGAGGCTAGGCCTCCATCTCAGGCTAAATTGAAGGTCCTGCAGGGGACTTCATCTCCCCTTCCCCAGGACCCTGAGACTCCACGATATGCACAGGACCCAGGCTATAGGGCACTGATCATAGCGTATGCGTGCAAGTGTGTGTGTGCAGTGTGAATGTCTAGGAGGGCTGTGGAATCAGTCTGTGTACTCTGTGGACACAGCTAGTACACGTATGCACATTTGTGTGTCTGTGGGCCTATAAATGTTCAGGGGATAAAAAACTGAAAAAGTGTTTTTTTTAATCTCTGTGTGTCCCCTCTCCCATTTCTTCCTTCCTGTTTTCCTTCTCGCTTCTTTTTATCCTGTTCGTTCCCTGTGAGCTTGGGTGGAGGTCTTAGTTTTTTAGTGCTCCTATAACAGAAATACCACAAGTGGATAGCTTTAACGAACAAATGTATTTTCCCACAGTTTGGGAGGCTAGAAGTTTGAATTCAGGGTGCCAGCTCTAGCGGAAGGCTTTCTCCCTCTGTTGGCTCTGGAAGAAGTCCTTGTCTCTTTGAGCTTCTGCTCCTGGGCGGTCTTCATGTGACGTGGCATCTCTCTTTCCCCATCTCTGCATCTTTAGCTTGCTTGTTTTAATCTCTGTGATTTAAGACACACCCTATGTTAATTATGTCTCGTTAACATAACAAAGACAACCCATTCCCAAATGGGATTATAACCACAGGCACAGAGGTTAGAATTTACAACATTTATTTTTGGAGGACAAAATTCAATTCATAACAGTGGCATTGCAAGTTAGTCACCTGGCTCACTACCCCCGTGGCTGAAATTTTAACCTCAGATCATACCGAGCAGGAGTTAACCAAACCAGACGAAGCCCGTTCCCGTCAAGTCCATAGTGACCCTATAGAGATGATATACGACAGAGTAGAACTGCCCCATAGAGTTTCCAAGGAGCAGCAGGTAGATATGAACTGCTGACCTTTTCATCAGCAGCTGTAGCTCCCGGTAGCTTCTAACCACTCTACCACCAGGGCTACGAGCAGTAGTTAGTTGCTATATAATCCAAAGTACTTCTGCTGATAGTGGCCTGGGGGTGGGGGTGGGGCTGATAGAGTTTGGTGTAACCTCAGGTCAGAGCCCCCTGTGTCTGGCACCATCATGACTGGATGGGGCTGGGGGCACCATGTGAGTACAGACAAAGGCTTGTTTCAGGAGCTGGATCAGGGGAGGCAGAAGAAAGTAGTACATCAGGAGCAGCCCGAGGGTCAGCATTTCTGTCTCCTCTTTATTGCGTCAGGTGAGAAGAAGGAAGGATGGTCGTGGGAGTCCTACCTAGAAGAGCAGAAGGCCGTTACTGCCCCTGTCGGCCTCTTCCAGGACGTGAGTTGGACAATTTCCACCTAGGAAGAACTTGTCTTCCCAGCACAGGGACCGTGCACCAAACTCAGGTCTTCCGGGGTTTTCTGTGCCTGACATCCCTCATGGACTGCCAGTATGGAAAGGGGGCAGATTGTTTAAGGGCCCAGAGTAGAGAAGGGCACACTGTAAGGGGCTTCCAGGGTAGGAAGAATCACAGAGGTGGAACCCAGACGTACCAATATCACTGGATCTTTTGAATTCCGGGGCCTTCTACTCAACTCTGTACACTGATCTTCCCATTACTTGGGAAAGAGGGCACCCTTAAGTCCATCCTTGACTCAGCCCACATTTTTCAAGGGATCTGGGAGCTGTTCTGTCCCTCTCTGCATCCCTGCATTAAAGGTCCCCAAATAAGCTAACCCCTTGGCAGTACCAGGCGGGGTGGGGCCTAAAGGCAGCTCCTTCACCCTAAGCCCACTAGGCAAGGATAAGACTGGATGGAAGCTGTGTCCTCTCCAATCTGTGCGTTGACAGTACCAAGCAGTCACTCATAACAAGAATGGCTTCAAACTGGGCATGAAGTTGGAAGGCATTGACCCTCAACACCCGTCCATGTACTTCATCCTCACTGTGGCTGAGGTGAGCTGAGGGTTGGTACCTCCATGGTAGCCTCTCTGAAACTTTGCAACCTCAGATCATACTGTATATGATAGATGATGGTGTCTGTTGGGGCCATGGAGAGCATGGACTCAGATAAGGGAGACACTGCCCTGTCCTCCAAAAGCATAGTCTAGTAGGGGATTAAGCTGGTGACACACAGAAAACTAAAAAATAAAGAACAGTTGAAGTGTTGTGGGGTTGTGATATTACTGAATGAGTATATATTAGTGCTGGGGGAGACTGAGGCGGAGAGAGCCCAAGAGCTGGGAATGTTGGTGTGAGCTGAACAAGGTCTTCGCCCTCTAAGAGCTCACAGTTATGTAAGAAATCAGCCAGATAAACACATAGGTGATGTACCACAGGGGTGGTGACAGATGTGAGCAGGGAGGCACAGGGGAAAGTGGTTAGTTCTGCCTGAGGGGTCAGGAAAGGCTTCATAAAAGAAGAGCCTCCTTTAGAGTCTTGAGAGTTAAATTGGGAATGAGCAAGGCATTCTGGGCAGAAGCAGCAAAGGGGGCTCTGAGGAGTAGAACAGGCCGCCATGTTCAAGGAACTGCCGTTAGTTTAGTGAATACAATGTATGCATGGGAAGCAGAGAGAGAAGGTAGCAGAAGGTAAGGTTGTCAGGGGCCCTGAGCAGCCTCGAGATCTAGTTGGTGCCCTTGAGGTTCTGTCCAGGGCTGAAGGATGTTATAGAGAGTCTTGTACCTAGAACTCAGGGCTCACAAGTATGTGAACAGTTGGGTGCTGTCTTCATTGTAAGAAGGGAGAGAGTGGGGCAAAGTTCAGGATAGGGGAAACCTGGGAGTGAAGAAATGTGGAGATGGGGGAGCCTGCTAGCTTTAGAGCCCCTCAGGCCACCAGGCTGGGCCAGGAGAGGTGAGGGCTAGGGAGTGGGGCGTCTGCTGGCATTGGAGTCCTTGTGATTCCCCCTCATGGGGCCAGGTGTGTGGCTACCGCCTACGTCTGCACTTTGATGGGTATTCTGAGTGCCATGACTTCTGGATCAATGCCAACTCCCCTGACATTCATCCTGCTGGCTGGTTTGAGAAGACTGGGCACAAGCTGCAGCCCCCCAAAGGTAAGGCCTAGCTGGAGTTGGTCATGGTGAGGCAGTGAGTCCTCAGATCCCATCCTAGGTCCCCCTCCTTCCAGCTCTGTTTTCTGATCCCTTTTGCCCAATCCAAAGCCAGCCTTTTCTTCATCGTATCCTGATAGGACCTTGCCCCAGGGCCGCGTTGACCAGAAGTCTCAGGGCTTCTGCTTTGGCCTTGCCTTTTGAGTGTCCACCCAGGTCCTGTCCTGCATCTGCAGGGGGTTTCTGGGAAGGCTCTTGAGGGGTTATAGGGTCCTCAGGACTGCCTGATTCTGCTACTTCAGTGTGGGGTACCCTCTATCTGCACGGCGCTTTGTTTGTCCCCCCGAGGGGCCTAGGTTACAAGGAGGAGGAGTTCAGCTGGAGCCAGTACCTGCGCAGCACAAGAGCTGAGGCTGCCCCCAAGCACCTGTTTGTGAGCCAGAGCCACGTGAGTGCCCCTGAGCGAAAGTGACATCAACCGCCCCGGACTGAGTCACTGCAGCCGGCCCGGCCCAGAGTGTCCAACTCATCAGATGGGAGCTCATCTTTTGGTGCTCTCAGCTTTTTTATGGTCTCTCATATCAAATGGGAGACCAGCTAGGCAGGAGCTGGCCACAGGGAGGAAGCTGGTTACAGGTTTTTCCCGTTTGTCCTTCCTTCCCTACTGCAGAAATCCTCTCCTCAACATATCTTTTCAGTATCCCTTGCCTACTCTCTCAGCCGGGCATGGAGATGTCATTGTTCACATATTCTTGCTTTGCTTTGTTCTACCATTCTGTGGTGTAAGGTCAAAGCCTCTTTTCTGGAGGCTTCTTTTTCCTTCCTCCTGACCAACACTGAAGCTTTTCCGTTCATTCCCAATAACTCACCTCATTTGTTTCTCTGTTCAAGACAGCTGGCAGCTTTTTCCAGCAGTTAAGTTATCCCCCATTAGAAATATTAACATATCAGAAGTCCACCACCCCCTCAGGCCAGGGACTCCACCACGCTGTTGAGGCAGGGCCAATCACTTCCCCACCCCAAACCAGCCCAGAGGTCACACTTGTAGGTTCCCAGGTGGCTGGTGGGGTTCCACCCACTGTTGTGACAGGGAATACAGACTTTCAAGTCAAACTGTTCAAACCCTGTCTGTACCACTGACTAGCATGTGATCCTGGGCAAGTTAATTAACTTATAAAATGGTGGTGATAACACCTGTCTCAGAGTGTTGTTACAAAGATCAAGTAAGGTGATGTCTCTTGAACCTTATGCCTGGTACATGGAGATGCCCAGTTATCACCATTCTTCTACGCCTGCCCTGCTGCACACTTCGGCCTTCCTTGCCCCCCACCCACTATTGACCTGATTGCCTCAGGCCAGGGTAGGCGAGGCTTGTCCAGGTGGGGGAAGACTTGTGCTCGGCCTCCCAGATTCTTTGGGTAAATAAGTAGCTGTCTGCCTGTGGCTTTTCTTCTGTCACAAGTAAGGCTTCCTCAGAGTGCACCTTGGTGGCCATAAGTTTCTGAGTGGTTCAGGATTATAATCCTGCCCTGAAGGGACCCTCTCTTCCCAGCCTATTCTCACCTCCCTCCTCTCCCACCCCCACTCCATCCCCCAGTCATGGCTTCTGGAAAACTCTTTGCTTTGCCAGGTGAGGTCTGAGCTAGCACTAGCCAACCTGGCACTGGCCGTGGCAACCCCTCTTCTTTTTTTTTTTAATTTTACTTACATATCTTTAAAATTTTATTTTGTTGTTATTGTCGAGACTGTACATAGCAAAACATACACCAGTTCAACAGTTTCTGTGTTTACAAGTCAGTGACATTGATTACATTCTTCTAGTTATACAACCATTCTTACCCTCCTTTTCCAAATTGTTTCTCCTCCATTAACATAACTCACTGCCCCCTAAGGTTCCTGTCTAATCTTTCGAGTTGCAGCCCCTCTTCTTGCCCCCAGAGTCCCCCACCCCTGGGCTTCCAGGTGGGCATGAAGCTGGAGGCTGTCGACCGGATGAACCCATCCCTCATCTGTGTGGCCAGCGTGACCGACGTGGTGGACAGCCGCTTTCTAGTGCATTTTGACAACTGGGACGATACTTACGACTACTGGTAGTGAGAGGGCCCAGTCTTGAGCTAGAGGGTGAGGGATGGCAGGGGCGGGGCAGCTACTTTCAAACCTCAAATACCCTGTGTCCCCGGCCCAGTCTTGACATTCATATCTTGTGGGGAGAGTTGGGAGCATAGTTGACTGTTCTATGGACTTGATCTATATCATAAGAAACACAGCTTGGTATTAGATGTTTCATCTACAAATAGAAAGGTTAAGATGAGCAAACCCCTGTGACTCACGAGTTTCCCTTAGGTATTATAGTAGTGTCAGAGTTTTCAGTTAATGCTGAAACTTTCTTGTCAGTCATCTCAGTCTGTCATAGGATGGCAGGCCCGGGGCCTCGGAGTTTCACCTGGGTCAGTGAGATATTCTTGGGTTTCAGGTGTGATCCCAGCAGCCCTTACATCCACCCGGTGGGCTGGTGCCAGAAGCAAGGAAAGCCCCTCACCCCTCCACAAGGTGACACTGAAGCCTGAGCAGACGCCCTTTTCCAGGCTTGGCCCCACCATCTCTCTCTCCTGATATTTCATTACCTGGGGGTTTACAGTTAGGACGAGGGGACAAGTATGTCCTGGAGCCTGAGCTTCTTTGCCTGGGAGTTGAGAACCCCTTATATATTGAGGGACTATTTTAGGAAAGTCCTGTCAAACCCAGGCCTCATTGAGGTTTAGGGGAAGAAAGATGATGACTTCAGCAAGGAAGCTGAGAGTCCACAGCTAAGAAAGGTGTATCCTTCCCTACAGGAGTGTTACACTGACTCCAGAATAACAGGTTCAGATGGGGCTAGGGCTGGAGTGGGAGCAAGAAGGATAATGGGAGCCAGGGTTCCCAGATGGCCCTTTGAACTGTTGGGGTAGTGATGCTGCTCGTCTCTGATTAGTGCCCATCAGGAGCCCAGTGCAAGGAGCTGGCTGTGGTGATAGGAAAGGGGGAAAGTACTCCAAGGGCCTCTGTCCATCCTTGCTCCTGGTGTTACTTGGAGGCACAGAGCTCCCCCAGCAGCACAGTAGCACCGGGGTGGCTAGACATTATTCTCATCCTTTCCTCCAGACTACCCAGACCCTGATAGCTTCTGTTGGGAGAAGTATCTGGAAGAAACCGGGGCCTCTGCTGTGCCCACTTGGGCCTTCAAGGTGGTGAGTCGGCTCTCTCTGCAGCTAGACCTGAGCTCCAGAAGGCATGGTGCACTGAGGCAGCCAGGATGGGACCCTGGGCTCCCCCTTTGGGCAGACCAGTTTCCCTAGGCAGAACGTGTGGGCTCCTCCCCTTTTGATCTGGCATTGGCCTGAAGACAACTGTTTCCCTGCAGCGACCTCCCCACAGCTTCCTGGTCAACATGAAGCTGGAGGCTGTGGACCGCAGGAACCCAACCCTGATTCGTGTGGCCAGCGTAGAGGATGTGGAGGATCACCGGATAAAGGTGGCCCTGGGGCAGGAGTGGACAGGCCAGTTGGGAAGGAAGCTTGTAGACTTGTTAGAGAGGAAGGACTAGCATGAGGCAGACATAAGAGAGGCAGTACATTTGTGGGGGAAAGAGCTTTAAACTGGAGGCCGAAGATCCTGGCTCTTGTGCTAGCCTCATCTCTTATTGACCTTTGTGGGCGGAGGCAAATCATTTCCCACTTTCACTTCTGTAAAATGGGGCAAATAATCCTTGCCCTGCTCAAGAATTAATGGGAGATGCCAGTAACTTAATGAGTGAAACCCGTAGAAAACATAGTGGCCAAGAGGGGTTATTGTGGGGTGGGCCCCTTGGTTCTTCCAGTCCAGGGTCTTGCTTCTGACAGGCCCCAGGGATGGGGAGAGCCTCCTGGAGCCTGAAGGTGCTCCTGGCTGAGCTAGGCTCCACAAGGAACACCTGATCTCCAAGGGCCTTTCTTCCCTAGCTCCACTTTGATGGCTGGAGCCATACCTATGACTTCTGGATTGATGCTGACCACCCAGACATCCACCCCGCAGGCTGGTGCTCCAAGACAGGACATCCCCTGCAGCCTCCTCTCCGTGTGTACCCCTAGGGCACTCTGACCTCTTTACCACTGAGGTCTGGCACCCCACCCCTCCCAGCACTGATCACCCCTCTCCCTTTCTATAGCTTTCCAAGGGGGTCATGCCCAGGTCTGAGAGAAGGCTATGGTGCCCACAGTGAGCTCGGGCACACCCCATCCTCCTCCCGCTAGGGAAGCTTCTGTCTCCCCCGGTTGTTGGGTTTGGGGAGTTGAGGTATGAACGGGCAAGCTCATTGAGAGCATATGCTTAGGGGAGGTAGTTATACACCAGGGAGTTCCCTCAGCATCTAGCAGAGCCACACAGACCATGTATTGTGTTTGCTAGGAAATGCTGGCTCCCTTAAATCAGTTCTGGTCCTCTCCTTAGGCAGGGATTAGAGTTCACATTACTGGACTGTTCAACCCCAGTTCTCACCCTCAGGATTCCCCTTCCTTATTTCCCACCTGCCGCCATGTTTGTCTCACATGGGGTATTGTTCTTTCTCTGATGTTCTCCTCCAAACATGGGCAGAGCCTAAAGAAAATTTAACAAAGTTTTGGGAGTGAAAATAGGAAACAAGCACAGAATAATATGAATCTGCCAGATACAGCTTCTAAGGTACAGATGTGCTCATACCAGCTTTGGGTTGTTCTCTCTGAGGACTCTCTTCCTCTCAGAGACCAAAGGCATGGCCTGTGTATAAGAACCAAGCCCTCATTCCTAAAAGAGGGGCAGATATCTAGTAGCAGGAAATGGTGCACAGCCTAGCACAGGACCCCTGTACCTGGAGAACTAATTCCTGGGGCTGACCTTTCCCTTAGAAGCTTCCTTCCTTGCCCCTCTATTCTCCCCACCCTAAGAACCCAGAGCCCATTGTGAGTTCTGGTACATCGCATCCTCCCACCCTAGGGGAGCTTCTGTCTTCCCCAATTGTTGGTTTTGGGGGATTGAGGAGTGAGCGGGCAAGCTCATTGGGGTCATCATATGCTTAGGAGGTGACTCTTTGCTTTCTGCTTCTCCAGGACCCAGAGAGCTCAGCTCTGCCTCCCCTGGAGGCTGTCCCCTTCTCAGCTGTAAGAGCCTGCCACACACTAGGACCTCCAAGTACAGCTTTCATCATCGGTGAGTGAAGGTCTCCCTCAGGTATTGTTTAGGGAGGGTCTGTCTGACATATGCTTTGTGCTAGCTGATCAGGGTTCATTCACCAGGACACCTTGAGTGGGGCCAGGATGAGGGAGGGAGGGCTCAGTGGGGAAGAATGTATCCAGCCCAACTGATGAATTATTCTTCTCCAGGAAGTGCCCTACTCCTGGTTGTGATGGCTCTGGCCATGTCACAGGCAAGTTCACAGCTCACCATTGCCTCTCAGGCTGCCCACTGGCTGAGAGGAACCAGAGCCGGCTGAAAGCAGAGCTGTCTGACTCAGAGGCTTCAGCCCGTAAGAGGAACCTCTCCAGCTTCTCCCCAAGGAAGAAGCCTCGTCATCATGGCCGGTGCAGAGGGCGGGGAGTCAGGGCTTGGGCTACCTTGGGCTCAGGGTCATGTCTTCTTGGGAAAGACCAGGCACTTATACCCTGCCATGGACCTGGTCCCTCTCTTTCCAGAACTGGACGCCCTCCAAAGTATCAGAAGATCCCACAGGAAGATTTCCAGAGTAAGTCCCTGGTCATC
Organism: Loxodonta africana; assembly: GCF_030014295.1. Classification (NCBI taxonomy): domain Eukaryota; kingdom Metazoa; phylum Chordata; class Mammalia; order Proboscidea; family Elephantidae; genus Loxodonta; species Loxodonta africana. The sequence continues at coordinate 42,948,863 of NC_087365.1, forward strand.
TCCTCACATACTGGGTGCACGGTAATTGATGGGATGAGTGATCAGGGATGCCCAGAGGGGGAGAGGATAGATAGGGAGCTGCCTCTTCGTTTGAGATACGTTGGGAAATAGAACAATGGCAAGAGCATGGCTTCTAAGGTACAGCCATGCCCATACCAGCTCTCTGGATCTCCCTCAGGATTCTGTTTCTCTCAGAGGCCAAGGGCATGGCCTGTGGATTTCAACAAAGCATGTGAAAACCAAGTTCATCTCTGGCCTTGCTGTGAGACTGTGGGAAGTACGCAGAACCTGTATGGGCTTCTGGTTCTCCAGTGTGAAGCAGGGTGATACCTCCTGGCAATGCTTTTCTCTGATTCTAGGATTCCTGGGAGGGAGGCCATGGCTGGTACTTCCTAGCTGTGTGACCTTGGGCAAGTCACTTAACATCTCTGAGCCCTAGTTTCCTCATTTGAAAACATAGATAATACCTGCCTTTCAAGTGGCAACTACCTGAAATAATAGTAGGTACTGCTACCATTTACCAAGCACTTACGATAGATAGGCCAGGCACTGTGCGAGGTGCTTTATGTATACTCTGTCTGACTCTCAAAAGCATCCTGTAATGTGGATATTATTCTTTCCAACTTCTTGATGAAGAATGTGAGGCTCAGCAGGTGAAGTCACTTGCCCAAGGTCATTCAGCTTGTAAAGGGCAGAGCTGGTATGCAAACTCAGATCTGACTTCTCATGCTACGTGTTACTTGTATATTAGACATAAAGCACCTAACCCAAATTTCAGTTCACTTCTCATCCCCGTTTAAGGGAAGGGGCAGAGTGATTCCTCCCCAGGCTGGTGACCTCATCATGTGTCTTCTGCTGCTTAGCATAGGACCTAACAAGAAGCAGGGACTCTAGGAATCCTGCCTCAGTTGAATTGAATGCAGATACTTTAAGGCTAGAAGGGAAAACACCTGGCCCATTGCACAGTTTCTGGGCAGGACCCAAGCTGTTCCATTTGTTGTTGTTAGGTGCCATCGAGTCGGTTCTGACTCTGTGTATAACAGAATGAAACACTGCCTGGTCCTGTGCCATCCTCACAATTGTTGCTATGTTTGAGCCCATTGTTGTAGCCACAGTGTCAATCCATCTTGTTGAAGGTCTTCCTTTTTTTCACTTACCAAGCATGATGTCCTTCTCCAAGGACGGTTCCTCCTAATAACATGTCCGAAGTATGTGAGACGAAGTCTTGCTGTCCTTGCTTCTAAGGAGCACTCTGGCTGTACTTCTTCCAAGACAGATTTATTTGTTCTTCTGGCAGTCCATGGTATATTCAGTATTCTTCACCAATACCATGATTCAAATACATCAATTCTTCAGTCTTTTCTTATCCATCGTCCAGCTTTTATGCATATGAGGCAATTGAAAATACCATGGCTTGGGTCAGGTGTACCTTAGTCCTCAAGATGATATCTTTGCTTTTTAACACTTTATAAAGAAGTCTTTTGTAGTGGATTTGCTCGATGCACTATGTCCCTTGATTTTGTGACTGCTGCTGTCATGATCGTTGATTGTGGTTTCAAGTAAAATGAAATCCTTGACAACTTCAGTCTTTTCTCCATTTATCATGATGTTGCTTATTGGTCTAGTTGTGAGGATTTTTGTTTTCTTTATGTTGAGATGAAATTGAAATCCATACTGAAGGCTGTGATCTTTGATCTTCATCAGTAAGTGCTTCAAATCCTCTTCAATTTCAGCTTGCAAGGATGTGTCATCTGTATAACACAGGTTGTTAATGAGACTTCCTGCGACCTTGATGCCACGTTCTTCGTATAGTTCAGTTTCTCAGATTATTTACTCAGCATACAGATTGAATAGGTATGGTGAAAGGATGCAACATTGGTCCACACCTTTCCTGATTTTAAAGCATGTAGTATCTCCTTGTTCTGTTTGAATGACTGCCTCCTGGCCTATGTACAGGTTCTACATGAGCACAATTAAGTGTTCGGGAATTCCCATTCTCTGAAATGTTACCTATAATTTGTTATGATCCACACAGTCGAATGCCTTTACATAGTCAATAAAACAGAAGTAAATATCTTTCTGGCATTCTCTGCTCTCAGCCAAGATCTATCTGATATCAGCAATGGTATCCCTCATTTCCTGTCTCTTCTGAATCTGGTTTGAATTTCTGGCAACTCCATGTTGATATACTGCTGCAACTGTTTTTGAATTATCTTCAGCAAAATTTTACTCACGTGTGACATTAATGATAGTATTCGATAATTTCCACATTCTGTGGTATCACCTTTCTTCAGAATGGATAAAAATATGGATCTCTTCCAGCGAATTGGCCAGGTAGCTGTCTTCCAAATTTCTTGGCATAGACGAGTGAGCACTTCCAGCACTGCATCCGTTTGTTGAAACATCTCAGTTGATATTCTGTCAATTCCTGGAACCTTGTTTTTCACCAGTGCCTCCAGTGCAGCTTCTTCCTTCGGTACTGTCAGTTCCTGATCATATCAAAAAAACCAAAACCAAGCCCACTGCCTTCAAGTCAATTCTGACTCATAATGACCCTATAACACAGAGTAGAACTGCCGCATAGAGTTTCCAGGGAGCGCCTGGCAGGTTTGAACTGCTGACCCTTTGGTTAACAGCCGTAGCACTTAGCCACTATGCCGTACTACTTCTTAAAATGGTTAAATGTTGACCAATTCTTTGTGGTACAGTGACTGTGTATTCCTTCCATCTTCTGTTGGTGCTTCCTGTGCTGTTCAGTATTTTGCCTGTAGAAATGGTACTGAGCTTCTCCATCGTCTCTTTCCACAGATGTAGACAATTTTATTCTTGGGTATTCCATCTGGCAAGGTCCACGTGCATAGTTGCCTTTATGTTGTTGAAAAAGGTATTTCCAATAAATAGTTTTTGGTCTTACAAAATTCTGTCATACAATCTCTAGCGTTGCTTCTATCACCAAGGCTGTATTTTCCAACTATTGATCCTTCTTTTTTGTTTCCAACTTTCACATCCACATTTCGCCAGCAATTATCAATGCATCTTGGTTGCAGGTTTGATCAATTTCAGACTGCAGAAGTTGGTAAAAATCTTCAATTTCTTCATCTTTGGCATTAGTAATTAGTGTGTAAATTTGAATAATAGTCATATTACCGGTCTTTCTTGTAGACATGTCGATATTATCCTATCACTGGCAGCATTGTACTTCAGGATAAAAAAAAAATCAAACCCATTGCTGTCGAGTCAGTTCAGACTCATAGCAACCCTAGAGGACAGAACTGAACTGCCCCATACAGTTTCCAAGGAGTGCCTGGTGGATTCGAACTGCCAACGTTTTGGTTAGCAGCCGGAGCTCTTAACCACTATGCTACCAGGGTTTCCGAATGTCAGGTTAGATCTTAAAATGTTCTTTTCGACAGTGAATGTGATGCTGCTCCTCTTCAAGTCGTCACTCCCGTCATAGTAGAACGTACGATTGTCCAATTCACAGTAGCCAATCCCAGTCCATTTCGGCTCACTGATGCCTAGGGTGTCTATCTTCAAGCATTCTATTTCATTTTTGATAGCTTCCAATTTTCCTAGATTCATACTTCGTACATTCCATGTTCCAATTATTAACGGACATTTACAGCTATATCTTCTCATGTTGAGTCGTGCCACATCAGCAAATGAAGGTCCCAAAAGCTTGACTCCATGTATGGCATTAAGGTCCACTCTACTCTGAGGAGGCAGCTCTTCCCCAGTCATATTGTGAGTGCCTTCCAACCTGAGGGGCTCATCTTCTGGCACTATATCAGACATGTTCCACTGCTATCCATAAGGTTTTCGCTGGCTAATTTTTTTAGAAGTAGATCCACCAGGTCCTCCTTCCTGGTCTGTCTTAATCTGGAAGCTCTACTGAAATGTGTCCACCATAGGTGACCCTGTTGGTATTTGAAATACTGGTGGCATAGCTTCCAGCATCACAGCGACACACAAGCCACCACAGTACGACAAACTGACAGGTGAGCTATTCCAGTAATCTTGGTATATAGTGTAGTGATCGAGAGCATGGCCTACCTTTTACAGGCTGTGAGACCTTGGGCAGGTGACTCCATCTCTCAGGCCTTATCTTCCTCATCAGTAAAATATGGATAATGATAGTACCTACTTCATAAGGTGGTGGGAGTGTTACATGGGACAATCCACGAAAAGCGCTTAGCATAGCTACCAGCAGAATTATTTTTATTCCTAATCTCTTGCCTGACTCCTCTTTCTGCAGTTCCATATTATTTCGTCTTGGTAGAATTAGGCAATTCCTGCAGCCTTAGGCCTGAGTGATGAGGGTCTTAGCCTGATTGCAGGCCCTTCAAAGTGAGGATTCCTGGTACCTCTCCTATGTGACCTTGGTACTCCTGGTTGGCTTCCACATTGCAGAACAAAGTTCTGACCACCAGAGGGCGCTTGTCTACTGTTAATTCCAGAATCATGCCGTGGAACCGTTGGGAAGTCTTTCCAGAGAATGAGGTCTTGAGGCACTTCAGGGTTAGAGCAGGGGAAAGAGTGCAGGTCTGTCAGGGCTCTCCTCCACTAGCTTACCTCTCACACAGAGGGAACACCGGTCACTCTGGGTTCTGTTCCGCAGGCATCTTCTCACACATCCAGGGTAGACCTCCTCAGTATAGGCCCAGGGTTTGTTGGTAAACAGCGTCATAGGGAAGATTGCCGGGAGAGGACAGGGCTTGGTTATTCTCACCCTGCTCATAGGCCCATTCAAACCACATGAGAGTCAGCTGTTTGAAAGAACAGGGGATGTTCTGACCTGTAGCTAGATGGTTTGCGGTTAGGTAAGAGACTGCCTGTGAGAGCTCCTGGCCTGTACCCTGGGGAAGAAAGATAAGGTGGGAAACTGCTGTTCCTCAGCAGCCCAAACCGCACACCAAGGTACGTGATGGACCAGATTACAGGGCTTCAAAGGGGGAGCAGCTGGGTGGACAGAAAGCCAAAGTTGTGACCAGGTAGATGAAAAGTGTTAATGACGGTGACTCTCACAGGAGATCCTGGATACTCCCCAAACTGGCCGTGGAGGAGCTGGCCTGAGCTGTGCAGAGGAGGCAACCTCCTTGGTGGTATTGAAGGTGGAACTCTTGGGTTGGGGACAGGATCTCAGGTTTGGGGTGATGAGCAGGTGGAGTTGGTAATGGGATTCCAGAAGTTCTGCATATGATTGTGAGGTGTGGAAGAGTTGAGGTAAAAGGCTGAAGCTGAGTGGAAAGAGAGAAGGTCAATGCATAATGAGCGGGAAGGGCCTCTGAGAAGAGGGTAATGGAGGTGCTGTATTCACCAGTATCTAGAATTAGCACCAAGTGAACAGAAAAGAACCAGCTCTCCTCGACTATGGTCAGAGGCTAGGCAAGTCCCAGGGGACAGTGGCCACATTGTAGTGTAACCACACTGTAGTCTCTACCAAAGCTGGTAGAGTGGATGGGGCCAGGTTTTTCAGAACAGCTAGAGGTAACTGTAGTCCAAGTGGGCAAGTGCCAGGTCTGGCTAAGGAGCAATCCAGGCAGAGCAGCATCTATCACCAGATCCATAGAGCAACTGTGAAGCTGGTGGCCAGGGCCGAGGATTCTAGGAACAGATCTGGAAGCAAAGTTACAGGCACTGAGGAGTTGGCGAGTAGGCCAGGGATCATCTTCTAGGTGCCTGAGTAGACAAGTACGGAACTAGACCAGGCTGATGGAGTAGGGGGGAGAAACTGGGGCTTGAGGCCAGTAGAGTGGGTTTCAGACTGGGTAGGCTCCCAAAAGGACTTAGGAAAAGAAGGACAAACAGAATGGACTTCTGATGTCACAGCTGAGCTTGCTTGGATGTTGGGGACCATTTTAATGCAAGCTATTTAGAGAATGGTGCCTTCTGGGATGGTGTGGGTCCCAGGTGATGGGAGCTTTTCTCCGGAAGCCCGTAGAGACAGAGGTAGGGTCACTTCACCCAGCTGACCTGAGAGTCTATAAAGTGAGGGGTCCACCACCAGAAGGAGTAAAGGAGTGGATCAGGAGTGAGCAGATACAGACAACCCTCCTGGCTCTGTAACGATCTCAGAAGGGACCCTGGTCCTGTCTGCTCTGCCAGTCAGTCTTCCCAGTGGAATGGGTATGAGCAGGCCTCAGTGACCAGATTACTCCTCTGTGTCAGCTTGCCAGCCTGTGCCTCTGCATTCCAGCACTCACCAGTGATGTCATGCACCAGTCCCTTTTCATGTCGGCCTTGTCAGCCCACCCAGACCGTTCACTCTCTGTGTGCTGGGAGCAGCACTGCAAGCTCCTGCCTGGAGTGGCAGGCATTTCAGCCTCGACAGTCACCAAGTGGACCATCGATGAGGTGAGGCGTGAGGGGCCCTTTCTCTTCCCCTTCTTCTTCCTTCTCGCCGACTTCTCCCTCTCACCACACCCTGGTGGGAGGACTTAGGAGAGCCCCTCTGGCAGAGCCTGATACTACCTCCTGCTCATCTCTGCTGTCCACACTTCCTTCTAGCTTCCCAGTGTGGGATGATGGGTCCATTCTGGTGGGTGGCGAGTGGGATGTGCTAATAGTCTGGCTGGAAATCCGGCAGAGAGATAAGCTTCAGTTCCTGAGTCTGAGGATCAGGGACCTCACCGCGCACACCCAGCAGCACAGAGACCCAGAATCCTCCTAGGCTGATAAGAAAAAGCAACAGTGTCTCAGCTCAGAAGGCACCAAGGTCATGTAGACCAGTCTTTCCCCTATACCCACAAACCCCCACCCCCTTGTCAACATGTCTTCTTTGGTTTCCAAGGTCTTTGGCTTCGTTCAGACCCTGACAGGTTGTGAGGATCAAGCACGGCTCTTCAAAGATGAGGTAAGGTGCACATGCAGAGTGGGAGACAGAGAAGGGGTCCCTGTGCGCCATCGCACTGTCCCCAGCTAGGGAGCAGGATGAGACTAGGCATAGTGACCCACATTTCTGGGAGAAAGTCTGGTATGGACTGTAGCTCAGGTTGCTGAGGAACCCTCTAGGTTCAGACCATCCTCAGGAAGGGAAAGCATCACGGAGACAGAATCTATTCACTCCTCAGCTCTCTGGCCCAATCTTTTGTTTTCCAAACTTAGCTTCTCCAGTGACAGTCACGAAATTAAAGTGTATTTTCAATGGCACAGAGATTGCTGTTTACTGCAAGGATACCAACACACACTTAAAATCAAGACCCAAGAGCTTACCAAAGATAAGAAGCAGCGAGTTTGAAGGGTATGGGTTTAAATCCTAGCTCTGCCAGTTTTGGCTGTTTACTTTCTCTGAGGCTGAGCATGTTCTTATCCGTAAAGTGGAGATATAAGGAGCCCTGGTGGTGCAGTGTTTCAGCATTCAGCTGCTAACCAAAAGGTTGGTGTTTCGAACCCACCCAGCAGCTCCTTGGGAGAAAGACCTGATGATCTGCTTCTGTAAAGATTACAGCCAAGAAAATCACACGGGCAGTTCTACTCTGTCACATGAGTTGCTCTAAGTTGAAATCAACTCTATGGCCGCTAACAACAATAAAGGGGAGATAAAATGGGTATAATAATGACTACCATCCAGAGCCATTGTAAGTACTGAAAATGATGAATGTATCATTATACCAGAATGTCTAGTATAATTATATCACTACTATATATATTAATATAGTTATTAATATATGTAGTCAATATAACAACATATCATTATATCGCTATATGGTAATATTTATCATGTCACATAATAAATCCTGTCACTATACCCGAATGTCTGATAGTGGGAGCTCAGTAAATGGTAGCTGTAGTTTTTTTTTTTTTTTAATAATTTTTATTGTGCTTTAAGTGAAAGTTTACAAATCAAGTCAGTCTCTCACACAAAAACCCATATACACCTTGCTACACACTCCCAATTACTCTCCCCCTAATGAGACAGCCTGCTCTCTCCTTCCACTCTGTCTTTTCGTGTCCTTTTTGCCAGCTTCTAACCCCTCCACCCTCTCATCTCCCCTCCAGGCAGGAGATGCCAACATAGTCTCAAGTGTCCACCTGATCCAAGAAGCTCACTCCTTACCAGCATCCCTCTCCAACCCCTTGTCCAGTCCAATCCCTGTCTGAAGAATTGTCTTCGGGAATGGTTCCTGTCCTGGGGCAACAGAAGATCTGGGGGCCATGACCACCGGGGTCCTTCCAGTCTCAGTCAGACCATTAAGTCTGGTCTTATGAGAATTTGGGGTCTGCATTCCACTGCTCTCCTGCTCCCTCAGGGGTTTTCTGTTGTGTTCCCTGTCAGGGCAGTCATCGGTTGTAGCAGTAGCTGTAGCTTCCAATGCACACCCATTGCCATTGGGTTGATTCTGGCTCAGCAACCCTACAGAGGACACAGTAAAACTGCCCCATAGGTTTTCCAAGGCTGTAAATCTTTATGAAAGCAGACTGCCACATCTTTCTCCCATAGAGCAGTTGGTGGGTTTGAACTGTCAACTTTTCAGGTAGCAGCTGATCGATTAAGCACTGCACCACCAGGGCTCTTCTTTTTAATGCATAATAGTCCTTAAATAAAGAAGAACTTTATCATGACTCTTCAGATTTATAGAGTTTGAAGCTGGAAGGGACCTTTTAGGTTTGACTAGGGCTTTCTTCCAAAGAAAACAAACATTCCTCCTGTGCACCCCCTTCACCCAGGCAGGGAAAGTGTGGTCTCAGCTGCCCATAGCTGTCCAGTCCAGGTCAGATGCCAGTAAGAAAGAAGTCTGTTCCCCCTTCCCTGGAAGAATCTCTTTATCCAGGATGATACAGCCAGTTTTCTCACCCAATCCTCCTCCCATGATGGAGCTTCCAAACTCCTCCCCATTCCTGGGTACTTTCGTTGCCTTCTGGACTGGAGATTTCCTTATCGAAGCGTGTGTGTCCAGGGTTTAATCCTGTGTTCCAGATCCTTCTGACCAACACAGAACACACTGGGCTGCTGCTTCTTAGATGTTTTAAATTGAGGTAAAATATACATACAGTGAAATGCACACATCTTAAAAGTATAATTCCATAAGTTTTGTCAGACATATACACCCTGAACCCAGCACCTCTATCAAGATATAAAATGTTTCCATTATGCCAGAAAGTTCTTTCTCGATGCGTTCTAGTCAGTCCTCAGCCGCATAGGCAGCTGCTGTTCTAGTCTCTAACACCATAGATTAGTTTTGCTTATTCTTGAACTCTTATAAATAGAATCATACAGCATGTACTATTTTTGTGTCATGTCTCTTTTTGCCCAATATTTTTGAGGTTCATCCATGTTGTTGTGTATTCAGTAGTTGGTTCTTACTGCTGAGTAGTGTTTCATTTTATGAGTATGTCACAGTTCTCTTCTTAATAGACATTTAGGTTGTTCTCTCTTTCCCTAAATTTGAACCCTATGTTTTTGTTATCAAAATATGAGTTTGCATTAGCTTTATTATAGCCATGTTACAGCAGTTTGGAGTTCATGAAGGCCCCCAAGTGCTTTTGACGTCAACTGTAGTCAAACCAAGTTTTCCAGTGTGTACTCGTACCACTGGGTTTTCCTTTTTAAACTTAATGTAAAACTCTACATTTATTCCTATTAAATGCTATCTTGTTAGTTTCATAGTCTCATTGTTTTAAATCTTGATTCTGTCATCTGTGATATTAATAAGGCTTTTGGGTTTTCATCCAAGTCTTTAACATACATATTTAATAAGACAGAACAGAGCTGTGTGGCACCTATTAGAGCGCTTCCTTTAGACTGCTAACAGGCCATAAATCAAGTCTCTTTGAATGCAATTTGTTCAGCCAGCTGCATAGCCACTGAAGAGCTTGGTCTTCCAGCCCATGCTTGGCTTTGCATTCTCCCTTGTTTGGCGAAGGGCTGTATCTCCCAAGAACATCTGCTGCTTGTGTTGGTTCAGCATGGTCTGTGATACAAATAAGCAACAACTAGAAAGGGCAGATGGGGGCATGGTGGACTGCCAGCACCACAGAGGGTCTCAGAATGGAGCAGGACCTTAGTGAGGGCTGAGGATTACCTTTCTCCTAGGACCTGGTCCACTGAGTGGGCTCATTCTGGCTGAACTGATGACTGGGCCTTCAGGGACACTAGTCAAGATGCTTTCCAGCTGAGGTCAGACCAGTCATCAGAGGATTGCTTCACGAGCAAAGTGGATGCGTGGTTTTATAGGTAGTCTGTCCAGTCTTCTCCTAGTCTTCTTTATTGCAGCCCTTATATATTTAAGTCATTCAGCAAATAATTATTGGTATCTGCTCTGTGCCTGGCCCATATAAGGTGATGAGGGTAGAGGTAAATAAGAACAGATTCCTGTTTTCAAGAATCTCTGCATAGTAGGAGAGACAGAATTATACATTGTTGCTTCTCGTAGTGTGGTAAGGGCTATGAGAGATGTAGGTGCCAGGTGTAATGGGAGCTCAGAGGAGGAGGTGGACAGAAAAGGGCCTGCAGTGCAGCTGGATAAACACTGGAAACTTCCTGCTCCTTGAATGTTCCTTTTTCTTGGGCTCCTTTTGGACCACACCTCTGTGTTATGATAGCATGGAAGTCTCTTCCATCAGGTTTTGACAGTACTGATTAGATTATAGCTTGGCCTGTGTTAAACATTCCATGTGTGTGTTTTTAAGGCTCTATCCAGGTTATTTCAGTTTGGGAAATGCTCTGTTCTGTCCTATCCACAACACTTTGGGCCATTCCCTAGGGTGGGTTATTGTATTTGGCTCATGCTATTTATTTTCCTCTTGATTTCTTCTGCCTTCTAGTTCAGGACATGGCCTTTTTTCTGATTTTATGTCTCAAAACTCCCCACTCACACCACCACACAAACATTTATAATTCTTCTATGTCCTGAGATAATCCCAGTGTTTTCTTACGTGTGTCCCAAACTGCCAGACTCTCCAGTCTTTGAGGAATCCAGAATCTGGGCTTCTGCAATGGCTATGGTAAGAAATCTCCAGATGATGCACAAAGCACCATACCCATGGGCTCTCTGAATAATAATGAATGAACTCCTGTAAAAATCCATGATACATACTTAACTATGCCTAGGGCTCCTTTCCTTCATATTCTGAACTTTTAGTTGTCAAGGCCTTTGGTCTATGGGTAGTGGCCCCAGCTCTTCTTGCACCAGGGTGTGTGACTCAGTGGGACCACTGAGAGAGAGCCCCAGAGCCTGACCAGCACAGGATATCTGAGACTGGGTGTGTCCGCAGCAACACATCTGCCCAGGGTCAACAAGGCAGGTAGCAGCCTGCTGGTGCTTCTGGATGACAAATGAGCAAACTGATACAATTAATGGAGCTTGTTGATCTGTGAGAGCTCTGTGCAGGATAGAAGCCACCATAGGAGTAGTGGGCAGCTCTGAACATCAGGAGAAGCAATGGGTTCAGCACACTGGCAGTGGGAATCGCCTGCAGCCAGGGGTGGCAGAGTGAGTCAAAGCCAAAGGCAAAAAACACCGAACGATTGGGAAAGATCTGTAGTTCAGTCTGGTGGAGCTGGGTGCGAGGAGGGCTCATGTGAAGTGGACAGAGCCAGTCTTGAGGTACAGCACCCACCGAGCTGCATAAATTGTCTACCCAGCATTCATCGCAGTTAAGAGCACGGCTCTAGAATCACAGTTCTAGCACTCATAAGCTGAATGTACCTTGGGCAAATTCCTTAGCCCCTCTGCCTCAATTTCATCATTTGTAAAATGGGGGTACTACCAGTGGTGAGGAGTAAATGAGTCAATATATGAAAAGTGCATAGGGCAAGTGCTTGAGTACATAAGAAATGCAGTAGAAGTGTTTTATTTGCTATGATTCTTGAGAATTGATCATAGGAACGATGGCACTCTCCTCAAAAATGGGGTTCCAGGTCTTAGAGTAGGGGGTTCTTCACGCCAAACAGTGAGACCAGCAGCCGTATGGTCTTCCTGCCCAGAGGCTCCCCAGCCCAGCCAAGCACACCTTCTGAGAGGCACAGCCCTGTTTACCCTCCATACAGTGTCTCTAGCTCCCTGCACACCTTCCCCACCAGCTCTCTTCACCTCCTTCCCTCCTCTATAACAGGCTTCTTCCCTCCTTCTCCCTACCCATATGCCTATCCCCTAGAATTCATAATTATCAACATTTTCCACACTTGCTTCACCTATTTTGGGATGAAGAATTTTTAAGTAAGTTACAGACATAGTGATGTTTCACCTCTGAGTACTTTAGCATGCATCTGTAAAAACCAAGGACTTTCACTACATAGTCACAATATACCATACACAATACACCACCTAACAAATTGATCATAAGCCCTTTATATCATCTAATAGTCTGTATTCAGATTTCCCCAATAGGCCCCAGAATATCTTTTGCAGTTGGTGTTTTTGAACTAGAATCAAAACAAGGCCCATATATTGTTTCATATTTTTAAATATCTTCTAGTCTAGAAAAGTCTCCTCTCTTTTTTCATGATGTTGAAAAAGGTCTTACAAAATGTGTCTTTTTGGTCTGTCTTATTGCTTCCTTGTGGTGTTGCTTAACTTGTTCCTCCACCCTCTCTATCTGTATTTCCTGTAAACCAGAAGATGGATACAAAGGCTTAGTTAGACTGCATTTTCTCTCTCTTTTGGCAAGATGAATAGCTCGTAGGTAATACCGTGTACTTTATATTGCATCTCATCGGAATGTGCATGATGTCTGCGTGTCTCACTGTTAGCAGCACTAAGATTGACCTCTGGGTTCATGTGGGGACAGCAGTGGCGGGTTTCTTGAAGCTACTGTCAGTGAGGACTCAAAAGACATTTTGCAAATAGAAAACAAAAAAAACCCAAACCCATTGCCATCAAGTTGATTCCAACTCATAGTGACCCTATAGGACAGAATAGAACCGCTGAAATTCAGACCAGTTGGCAGGAAGAAAGAAAGAGAGTCCAAGTGTGTGAACAAGGGGAAACCAGTGGATATCTTTCTTTCCTTCTCTATCCGCATTGCTGTCTTCCTTTTTTCCTTTCTCCTTCCCTTCTCCTTTCTCCTTTTCCTTCCTCTTCCCTTCCCCCATATATCCTTTACTCCAATTATCTTTCTCCCCCGCCACTCCCCATGTATATCCCGCCTTTCCTTCGCCCCTTCCCCTTGACCCTTTCCACCTTCTCCGATTTCTGCCTTCCCTCCCCCAATCCCTCAGATGATTGACGGCGAGGCCTTCCTTTTGCTGACACAGGCGGACATTGTGAAGATCATGAGCATCAAGCTGGGCCCAGCCTTGAAGATCTATAACTCCATTCTCATGTTCAAAAATGCCGATGACACCTTAAAGTGACTGGCTCAGGGCTAGGCCCTCCTCCAGCCCTCCCTGGGCGTTTTCTCTCCAGCTGATGGCTTCCTTCCTGACTCAGGTTCCTCATATCACCACCTGAGTCTTCTCCCCCTTTCCCCACTTCAATATCTGACTAGGGTTGGTCCTTCTTCTCGCCAGGGCTGCTTCCTAGAAGGTGCATAGGAGAGAGGGGCCCTGGGGAAGGTGGAGTCCTAGCCCCTGAGTCTTGCAGCTGGTTTGCCACCAGGCCTAGTGGTGAGGGTGTAACTGGGCATAGGGAGCATTACGGATGGAGGTGCCCTGCCTGTGGCAGCCCTACATCTCCAGCTGACTTGTTTTATCACCAAAGGGTCTTTTTCTTAGCAGTTAAGAATGACCTGGTAGAGTGGGAGTCCTCCATCTGAGGCTCTTTTCTCTTTTTGGCATCTTTATGCGTGTTCTCTCCTTTCTCTCTCCCAAGATATGACCCTACTGCAAACATATTTAATCATAAAAACAACTTCCTCCTTTCTGTCACTGGTTTTGCTCCCCTTATTCTGCCTGGTTCCCTGGGCAGTGCCCTCAGCCAGACCCCTCAGGAACATGTTTTCCTAGGATCTATTGGGAGTTTCTGGCTGGGCTAACATGCTTTCTTGAACATGCCCAGTTCTGGACCACTTGACAGTTTAGTTCCCATGCCAAATCTCAGTTCCAGGCAGAGTGAGTAAGTGGTTAGAGTCTGTTTACAGCTGGCAGAAGTTGAGATTCCACTGATGATCCCTGCACATCCTTCCTGTGTTGGGTCAGGAAGAGGGCCCTGATAAGTCACTAGGCCAGGAAGCCAGCCCAAGGATACATCAGACATTCTCTGAGTCTTTGGCCAAAGGGACAGCTCCAGTAGGCATAGTTGCCCCCAAAGCTAGGCATAGCCTCCTCCCCACCTGTGAATCTAAACCAAGGTGCTCCCCATGCAGGGTTGAGGGCCCCGTGCTGGCTGGCCATCCTGTCATGGGAATGTGGAACTCTGTCTAGCAGGCACACACCAGGAGGCCACATTCGACCTGTCCCTTAAATGTCTTGTGCTTATTCCTGAGGAATCTTACAAAGACAATTTGAAGTTGGGAGTTGGGAAGGTGAACTTTTCTATCTTTGAATTTCCAGGATCCCTTACAGCCTTTCTTAACTACTCTCCATCTGTCTTACACTGCCAGCCAGGTCCCTGCTGAGATCTGGGACTTTGACTTCTCTGTCCAGGTAGAGCCCTAGCCTCCACTGAGTAACTGCCAAACCTGCCTCCCAGGTTCCTATTTCTGAGAAGCAGCCTGGGTGGGAAGGGCCAGAGCCCCTGGCAGGAGCCAGCCCCATATGGAGGTGAGGAGCAACTGCCAAGCTGCTGTGCCCCAGGTGCTGAGATGGGCCTGTGGTGCAGGGCCACATGGTCCTTCCCTAGACCCCTTCTGTCAGTCATGTGTTGTATGTTTGTGTGGGTGTGTGTGGAGGACACTGTTAGAAGTGTTGGACAGAGTGCAGATATGAGGCATGAGGCTTGGTGATGGGAATATGTCAAGGGCTATTCTTGGTAAAAGATGAAACTTTAATTTTCCCTTAGAAATGAGAAATCGGAAGCTGTGCTGATTTCCTGCCTCAGCCCAGTAGGGCTCCTCTCTCGCATAGGCCCGGACAGGTCTGCCAGGGCAGCTATTTAACCCCCAGCTGAACTGCCACAAGGCTTCAGATGTTCCTCCCCTCTCAGCCCTTGGAGGCAGCACTGAGCACAACCTTCCTAAAAGGAAACTAGGCAAGCCACAGGGTGAGGGTTGGGTTTATAGAGGTTACACTGGTGCCCCTTTGGTCAAGTGTAAAGAGGAGCTTCTCTCTTATCTCAGTTGCTTGGGCAGCAGCAAATTCATCAGCTCCCTGCCCTCAGTGTGCTTCTCTACAAAAAAAAGGAGAGATACTCACCTACTTTGTGATATGAGCAGACGGCAGCAGATAGAGCTGGTGCTGTGGGACCTCGCCAGCTTCTAAGGAGATGGGCTTTGGCACATGGATTTGCCAACAACACTTCCTGATGCTTGCCTAAGAGAAAGACAAGATGGACCAATGACCTTAGAGGAAAGGGCCCCAGGCCTCAGAACTTTGGGACATCAGCACTTTTTACATGAATGTCAACCTCTTTGGAAAAAACCAAATCGCAAAAAGTGGAACGAGATCTGTCTTCTCTTCACCCCTCTCCCCGCTTCACCCCCAGTCTGTCTCCAAATGGAATCATTGCACCTTGACCTGAGGAGAGCAGTGAAGGAGGGAGTTGGTGGCGGTTCCTGATGCTTGTGTGCCGTCTGCCCTGCTCTCCAAACTTACACTTTGGCCCCCTTCAGCCTCACCCACCCCTTGCCCAGCCCAGCCCTGTCCTAGGGCAGAAAGGATCTTTGTTTAATTTCTGAAGCTGAAGGAATGATCCCAGAGTTGGAAAAATGAAGCCTCTTTGCACTTTCATTCACATGCACTTTGGCGGGGTTACATTTTTTGTATTGGCTTATGTGTGCGTGCGTGTGTGTGTGTGTGTGAGAGCACGTGTTCTTTAAGAGAATCCTCTGGTTTAAGCTAAATCAACTCTTGTGAATCTGTATCTTAGGTACACAGAAGAAAAGACAGTTATAAACAAGATGTGGTGTGTTTTGTCAGTGTTTTGAAGCAACATAAATAAACTTGAACAACTCAACTGGATGATATGTAGCCAGAGTCTGTTTCTATTTCCATAGTGAAAACATCCAGAAAATGAAAAATGGTTATCACTAGTGTCGTTACTGAAGAGACTGAAGTGTTCTTTTTGCTATTAATTAAAGGTCCCAAAGGATCTAATTTTTTAATACCGTTTTAAAGATAGGAAACAAAGGATAAATGGGTATGCTTGTCTGGGTTGAGAAGTGTAAGCAATGGGAACCCACAGGATCCATGTGAAATGACCATTTTTATAAATGTTCAAGGGCATACAATTCAATGAAGTCTCTAGTTTTTTAAACATCAGGCTTTCAAGTGGAGAACTATCAAGCTGAATCAATAGAATTCATGAAGTTTCCCAAAGACCATGTGAGCAGGCAGAAAAGTGGCAGAAATTGGTGTTCGATGACTTCAACTCTTAATTCGTTTGCCGTGCTGCCCTTGCAGACTACTTGGCTAGAAGAATACCAACCATGGCTGTTCAAGAGCCCATTTTTTCACACTTTTACCAGAAACTTATAGGACAGAGCAAATTGGCACCATGGTATACTGATGGTCTCTAGCTTTAATGTGAACCCTCAGGCCTGTCCAGGAACCAGCTGTTTCCATGGTCAGCTCTGACATCCTTTTTAATACTCCTCAAGCCTCTACCCCACTACTTCCCCTGTCATCTCAATAGATGTTCTCATGATCTGTCAGAAAGAAAATGGAAGTCATCAGAAAGAACACCCCCACCTTCCTGCCACCACATCTGCAAGTCTACTCCTACCCATATCCATCCTTCCCTCATCCTTCCTGTTATAGCAGAAGAGTTGACCCTCCTACTTGTCAGAAGCTAATCTACTATCAACTGTGCCTGCTATAAAAATAAAAGGAACATTATGAGACAAGAAAGGGCTCTTGGAAATTTAAAATGTGATTGCAGAGATAAAATTCAACACAGGTTGAAAGATAGTGTTGAAGATATCACCTAGAAAGTAGAAAAAAAGACAAAGAAATGAAAAGTAGGAAAGAATAGAGGAGTAATCCACAACTAATAGGAATTCTAATAAGAGAGAAGAAAGAAATTACATAAAACAAAAACATTTAAAAATAAATTTCCCAGAGTCAAGAAATACTAATCTCTTAAGTTGAAAGGTTCTGCTGAATGCCCAGCACAATGGGTGCAAAAGGAATGACACCAAGCTACGTTATTTGTGAAATATCAGAATAATGAGAGCAAAGAGAAGATCCTAAAAGCTTCCAGAGAGAAGAAAACAGGTGTCATCCAAAGAAATGGGAATCAGAATAGCATTGTACTTTTCAATAGAAATACTGGAAATAATAGAGAAAGTCTTCACAATTCCAAAGGAAAATTATTTCCACATCAGAATTCTGTACCCAGCCAAATTATCAATCAAGTATGAAGGTATAACATTTTCAAACACACATGGTCTTAACATTTTACTTCCCATGCACCTTTCCTGAGAGAACAACTGGAGGATGCACTCCATCAAAATGAAAGAGTAAATCAAAGAAGAACACAGGATCCAGGAAACAGGAGAACCAGTAAAGACACAAAAAGACTTTACAGTGTGATAGGGAAAGGAAAGGCCAGCTTGACACCTGGGCAGTTGGACAGGTGAGAACAGGAGGTTGGGAGGCTGGATGAAGGCTGAGTGAAAGGAAGGATGAAAAAAAAAAGATACATTGGTACACCCAGTGCCGTCGATAAGAGATTATTATTGGAGTTTTTCAGAGAGTTTAAAAGAACTGTATATATCAAACTATTTAATGAGACAATTATTAATTAAATTCAGGAAAAGAAAAAGGTTATACAAGTATGCGTTTGAATGGGTGAGAGCTAAATATTCATATTCCATAGTAGGAAGGAAGCCATTTGGTAATTTTTAAAACAAGGATTGAGGAATAGCTGTATAATCATGCTATTTAAACACACGGAGACAAATATGAAACGAAACAGCTGAAAGAGTTGAAGAATGAAACAAGGGACTGATCTTTTTTATTATCCTCCTGGTAGTCCTATTTGATTTTTAAAATTTTGTACATTTACCACTTTCTAAAAATACTTGTTTTCTAAAAGGAAACTGGGAACCTATGTCTGGCCAATATGTGAACTCTGTTGGCCCAGGGGCCCTGCTTTCAGCTCATGAGAGTGATAGACTTTTCTGCAGTGCCCCTATGCCTCTTGTTTCTTCTGGCTATGTGTGAATCTGCAGGTGTGAGAGGACGTGTACAGGCTGGGGTAGTGGTAGGATCAGGGGTGGGGGCCCAGACAGTGGACAGAAGAGGACCGAGGAAGGTCAAAGTAGAGGAAACATTCATGAAGATAGGTTCCCATTGGTTCAGTTTCTTGCTGTACTCCCCATCCCTGAGAATGTTTCTTTGACCTTCATACCTCTGCTGACGGTTTCACATTTTATTTCACGTGTATGTTGGAATTCTTTGATACAGCTTATGCAATATCATTTGTGTGTGTGTGTATGTTTTAAACTGGCTTTAGGAGCACAAGGGAGGAGGAGCCTGGTGGAGCAGCAGAGCAGCTCTGGAAAGGGGCAAGGCCCTGGGCTCTGCCCTGATTTGCTCTGGGCACTTGGGCCAACCGCCTCCCATCTCTGGGCCAGGCGCAGACACATACTGATGTGTGTGTTGGCAGAGGAGAGGAATGTGACGATATAGGGATTCTCTAGAGCACATGAGAGCAGCCAGTTTTTACGGCACTAGAACAATTGGAATATCATGGAAATTGTAATGAAAAGGTGATAGAGGAAGCAGTGTGAAAGCTAGACTCTGAGTTGCCTACTGAGGACAGGTCACTGGGGAGGGGCCTTCCTCACCTGTCCCCAAGGCCAGGCCCTGTCCCTGCCTTGAGTTAGAACCCTTAGCCTGGACAGCTTTGGGTCATCCACAAAAAATCCTTCTTCCAGGCGATCCGGAGAGAGCTGAGCCCTGGTTCCTGAGCCTCATGTTTCCAGGGAGCCGAAGGGGCCCAAGTCTAGATTCAGCAGTGATTCTCCTGCCAGGGCAGGGCCAGAGCAGGTGCACTCTTGGTGGCAGGCTTTGGTTCCAACCAAGAGTGTGCCAAAGGTGTCAGGCAATGGGGCTGGCTCAGGAGGAGCCGATCTGCCCATCCCTGGAGGTGTCTATGGAAGGGCTAAACACAGTCCAGTGATCCCCATCAGGGAGGGGACAGGGGAAAGCTATGTGAGAAGAAGCCTCTCATTCTTAGTTCTGTGAGAAAGGGAAAGTGGCTCCGCTGATGGGATCAGGGAGGGCTACGTGGAGGAGTCAGCATTTGAGCTGGACCTTGAGGGGAAGATGGAATTTCAGAGAATGGAGACATGCAACGGTCTTGAAAGAGACCTCAGAGACCTTCCCTTGGAGGCAGGACACATGCCATCATCAGCAATTTACATAAAACTCAGAGCTGAAGTCGCTTGTGCAAGGGCACACAACTTAAGTTGTGCAATAGCTTTTAATGTTCAGAGGGTTCCCAGGGCAGAGCCTACCCATCCAGGAGCCATTGGGCACAGCCAGCATAATAATTCAGATCCAGTGGTTAATTAGTAACCCAGGAGGCCCCAAAGCCAACTCCTAACTGGCAGTGCTGGGAGGGGGAGCTTGAAGCTGGTTTGGAAGCCCAGGCCAGTGGGTGACAGGTTGCTCCTGACTGAGAAGGTTGCTCAGCAAGTCAGGACTGGGTTTCAGATCAGAAGGACCATGCCGAGGACGGCAGAGCTGTGCTCAGGGTTGCTCCCCTGGACCTGAGCTGGGATCCAGAGTTTTCAGGTGAGAAGCTCAGCAATGAACAGGATACATGCCTGCCAGCCTGGTCTCTCGGTTTGCTGAATCGACTAACTAGTTACCTTGCTAACTTCCTTCCAGCTCCCTACTTGCCTTCTTTCCTCTGTCCTTCCTAACTCCCTTCCTTCCATGTTTTCTTCCTAACTTCTCCCTTCTTTCCTAATTTTCTTTCTCTTTTCCTAACTTCTTTCTTCTCCCTCTGCTTTCTTCCTTCTTTCCCTCCCAACTAATGCTCTGAATTCATGGCTGCCTATTTTTCTTCCTCCCTAACTAAATGATTTACATTCTCACTTCCTTCCCACTAACTTCCTTCCTTCCTGACTTTTTCCTGGGCTTTGGAATCAGACTGCCTGGAATCCAGTTCCAGTTATATGATTTATTAGCTGTGTCTTGATGAAGTTATTTCACCTCTTTGTGCTTCAGTTTCCTCTTCCTTCAAACAGGGATGATAATTCCTAACTCATGAAGCTGTGAGAATAAAATCAGGTCAAGCTGGCATTTGAACTTGGTCGGCAGTGGTCTACATTGGGCACCAGCAGGCATGTAAATGAATAAATTACAGTAGCGTGAAAACAAGTGCAACAACAAAAACAGGCACAAAGGAGGGAGTGAGGGCTCATAAAGCCAGGAGGGGGTCTGGCAAGGTTTCTGGGGAAGGCAAACGAGGACAGCTGAAAAGCATTAGCCTGACGGGTCTGATGGGAGGGAGTGTTGGAAGGAGAGAGAATTGTTTAGAAGGCCTGTGGAGATGTAAGCGTGTCCATGGAGAAAGGAAGCGGGGGTATTCAAGTCTAGACCCCACAAGTTAGGGGGAGAGACAGCCTTGGGGGCTCATGGAGGGGCTTAGACCACCCCTTGGGAGATCACAGCCCTGAGCAAAAGTATCAGAAGACAGCGGAGCAGGAGAAAATGAAGGCTTAGGAGCTGAGAGCTGCTCAGGTGTGGGGCCACAGTCAAGGTGATGGGGTCAGTTGGTAGTAGACACCGGGCAAGTCAAAGTTTCCACCAGGGCCTTAGTCCCTAAGTGTTTCCTGAACAGCAACATCCTAAGAAATTTCACCCAACAGTACAAAGATAAAAATAACCTAGGATACCCACTGTTAACTCGGGTCATGGCCGTCCAGTCTTTTTTTGTGTCTATACACAAGTGAAGGAGCCCTGATGGCACAATAGTTAAGCTCTCGGCTGCTAACCGAGGCTAAAGGTTAAAGGTTCAAACCCACTCGGCTTCATGGGAAAAAGACCTGGCAATCTGCTTCTGTAAATATCATAGCCTGAAAAATCCTATGGGACAGTTCTACTCTATCACATGGGGTTGCTATGGGTTGAAATTGACTCGATGGCATCTAACAACATCAACAGTTACACAAATGTACATGTATGTCTTTCTTTTCCTTTTACAAAAACGTACCCTAGTATACCTACTGTTTTGAAATCCCTTCTTGACAGTGTATCATGTGTGTGTTGCCATTTTAATTACATAGGCTTATCTATCATTTTTTGGTCATGTAATATTCTGTTTCATAAATGTATGGTAATTACCTTATCAATTCATTTCTTGATTCATTAATCAAATATCTACTGAGCACCTAATATTATCTCAGGTCCTGCCAGGGATTCAATGATGAACACAAAAATCACGAGAAAATCCCTGCCCTCATGAAGCTGACATTTTAGTTAGGGGAAACAGAAAATAAATAAACATTTCATGATAAGGTGCCAGAGAGTCACAGGTACTAGTACTATGAAGGAAAATATAAAGCAGAGAAAATGAACAGGGAACGAGAAGGGCTAATATTGTCCGGTGTGCCCAGGACTGTCCTGGTTTTAGCAATGAAAGTTCCGCTTCCCGGAAACCCCAGAGTCCCAAGAAAACTGGAACATTGGTCACCTGTAGTCAGGAAAAGTCTCTGAGAGGTGACATTTGAGCAGAGGCTTCTGTGGCGATAGTGGAAGCCAGCCATGCAGATTCTGGGGGAGAGTGTTCTAGGCAGAGGGAAAAGTAAGTGCAAGGGGCCAAAGGCTAGTGGGCATTTGGTGCGTTTGAGTTGTGGGCAAGACAGTCAGAATGGCTGGAGGGCAGTAAGTGAAGGCGAGGGCGACAGGTGACCAAGGCACAGGAGCCAGATCAGATGGACTCTCCTAGATTGTGGTAAAGACTGGATTTTATTCCGTGTGTGATGGGGGAGCCCCTGGAGTGTTTTGAGCAGCAAAGTCACATGGTCTGATTTACATTTTGAAAGACTCATTCCGGCTTTTAGTGGAGAGATTGTGGTGGATAGAAGTGGAAGCAGGGAGACAGTAGTGTCTTGAGTTTCCTGTGGCTGCTGTAACAAAATTGTGACCAACTTGGTGGCTTAAAGCAACAGAAATTTATTCTCTTACAATTTTGGAGGCTAGAGGTCAGTTTCACTGGGTAGAAATCAAGGCGTCAGCAGGGGTGTACTCCCTCTGGAGTCCCTGGGGGACAAGCTATTCTTTGCCTCTTCCAGCTTCAGATGGCTGCCAGCAGTCATTGGCTTGTGGCCACGTTACTCCAGGCTCTACCTCCTTGGTCTCATTGCCTTCTCCTGTTTCACATCTAATCTTTCTCTGCCTGTCTCTTATAAGGACACCCGTGATTGCATTTAGGGTCCACTCTAATAATCTAGGACAATCTTCCCATCTCAAGATCTTTTATCACATCTGCAAAGTCCTTTTGTGCTACGTAGGTTCCAGGGATTAGGATGTAGATATCTTTTGGGGCAGGAGGCGTTCTTCAACCTACCACAGAAGAGACACTATTGCAATAACACACGCAAGTGATGATGGTGGCTCCAGCAGGGTGGTTGCAGCAGGGCAAGGGAGCAGCAGTGACTTCTGGATATATTTTCGCACTGGAGTGGAGGTGAGGTGAAGGGAGAAGCAAGGTTTCTAGAATGATCTCAAGGTGCTGGCTTGAACTTTTGAGTAGGTGGGAGTGCCATTTACTGAGACTAGGAAGACTGAGGAAGGGTCAGTCTAGGGCAGAGTAGGAGGAAGGCAAATCAAGATTCTTTTGTAGGCATCTCAAGGTCGAAATGGTTGTAGACATATAACTAGTGAATTGTTGAAGAGGTAGTTAGATATATGAGTCCAGAGTTTGGCAGAGAATCAGAACTAGAGAGAGAAATTGGGGGATTGTTGAGTGTAGGTGGTACTTAAAGCCATTAAACTGGTTGAGACCACCTAGGGAACAAGTATAGATAGAGGTCCAAGGATTGGGCTTGGGACAGGCCAGTGTTAAAGGATGGAAAGAGGAGGAAATCTCACATAGGAGTCTGGGACAGAGCATTCAGCAAGGTAGAAGGAAAGCCAAGAGGTCACAAAGCCAAGTGGGAAAAGTGACTGTCAAATCCTTCAGAGAAATGGAGTAGGATAAGGGCGAAGAATTCATCATTGGATTTGGTACATGGAGGTCACTGACCTGCTGTTTCAATGTTGAGTGTTGGGATGAAAGCCTGATTGGAATGGGTTCAAGAGAGAGAAGGAGAAGAGGGAGTGGAGACAAGTCCAGACAGTTTTCTAGAAGTTTAATGGAAAAGGGAACAGAGAAATGGGACATTATCTGGAGGAGGGATATAAGGTCAAGGGAGGAGCTTTTACAGCCCATCGGTACTCTGAAGTGCCCCACAGTGGGACACTTATGTTGTTATTATCACTATTATTTTGCTGTCATAGACACCACTACTGAACGGAGGCCCCATCAGGGTCTTGTTAATGAAAGAAAGGTCCTTGTTCTGGGTGTGTGTTTTGTCAACATGACATCTTGCCAATCTGTGCATTGGTTCAAACATTTCTATTTTGTTGAAATATGAACAGTTGTGATACTGTTCACTTGGGTTTTCTTTGGCCAACACCCCCCAGACCCTTACATTTCAGAGCCCTCAGAGACCCCAGAGGCCACTGGAGTCACTTTCCTCTCTGACCCACCCCCTCTGCTTTAGTCCCTGAGCCACTCATCTGTGGGGTGTGCCAGCCACAAAGAAAGCTCCAGGAGGATAGAGCTGAGCCCAACCTGTCAATGCCTTCATTCTTCAGAACAACTCATTACCCCATTAGGCAGCAAGGTCTTCATGACCCAGGGTTGAGGTTGGGACTCTTTTTCCTTCCCCTTACACAGCAGGATTGCTGTCACCCAATGAGGCCTGCTTCCTTGAGGGGCCAGTAAGGAAAGATCCAACAGGCTAAGCCAGAAACCAGGGACAGCTAGACAGAGCCGGGTGCCCGGGCTCTAGGCTCCTCTGAAAACATCTGCAGGCTCTTGGAAGGTGGAGAGGTCTCAGCTGTCATGGCTGAGATCTCTGAGACCTCATTTTCAGCCTAGGATGGTCCACACGGGGCCTGGGCAGGCCCTGGAAATAATATCTTCTTACAGGCAGGCCTGCTTCAATCTCTCTCCTTGTCTCTCTCTCTCTCTCTCACACACACACACACAGAATGCACTGCTATACACTAGTATATGCACAGACACACAGTGGCCTACATATACACGTGGTTACACTGTCGTACATGTGTATTAATAAACACCTATAGTCGTATGCAGACACACATGCAGGCATCCACACACAGACTCACACACAAGCACACTGACAAGGCACATTTAATATATGTAAAAATACACGACACATAGCCACATACTACACAGAAACACTGAAACCCATTCCTCTACTCGCCACCTGCATACACATCACACATACGCTGAGAATGCACGGGTGCACACCAACCAACAGAAACATACAGATGTGATCACGCTGACGTACAGACATGCTTTGGTAAACAACTATACTTATAAGCGGTCGTCTACATACATTCTCACACACACTGACACAAATTCTTTAGCATACAGGCACACTGACACCAGACCAACAGACACACTGAAGCACATCTGTGCATGAACCATGTGCACACATGTTACTCCCTGCTCCCCAGCACCCTGGCCCACACGGTCACAGATACATCCTAACAAGCCCCAAGGGTCTCTAGCCCTTGGCTCTCCTAGGGCTGCCCTGGGGACCTTGCACTGGGACATGGAGAGACCCTTTTCCCACCACCCCCAGGGGGAGGTGATGTCCCCAAGGGAACAGAGGTCTCCAGTGCCATCTTCAGCTCTGCTGGATCCCGTGTGACATCGACCAGCCCCCAGCCCCCTCGCTATTGCTGCGGGGAGCTCTGAGCTCTGCGCTGAGGCGGGCTGGTGGCCAGGCACAGACACATCGCCCTTGTTGGGAGAACAGAGAGCAGCTCTCTTGTCCACTGCCCATCCTCCGGCTCCAGCTGCTGGTCCAGTGCGCCGCCTCTTCTCGGGCTTTGGGCTTCACAGGTATGTGGGGCCAGGAGGCTGGGGCCTGGCAGAGGAGTGTTGGGGTCAGCCTGGGAGAGGGTGTGCAGAGTGTTGTGGGCTGTCTGTGGGAACACAGACCAGTGGCCTTGGCTAAGCCAGGAGGCACTCCCTACTGGGCAGTTCTGCAGCTCCCTCCCTTAGGGCTTGACAGGGCTGGGCCTCTCAGCAGCCCAGGCTGGGGGATTGCCTCCCGCCCCCTGTGGTCACTTCCTCAGCTCCCAAGAAGATCACAGGGTGAGGCTAGCAGGATGCTCTTATAAAGATGTGCATTCCTGCCTAGTGAGACCAGGGCGCAGCTGGGCCCCACAGTGGGCCATGGCTGCGGTCTTGGGATATGTAGTGCCCAGCAGCCCCTCAAGCAGCTGGTCTCCCAGGTGAGGCCTTGATTTTTGGCCTTGACGTTCCAAGCAGGGGTGGGGCCCTGGGGCTCTGAGCATCCTGAGCCAGGGGTTGTACAGCCAGACCTCCTCCACCCTACAGGGCAGGGCAGGGCAGGGGCAGGGAAGATACTGTGTTCCTGGCTGCATAAACCAGCTGGTCACACCCTCTGATGTTTGACCTCAGACACTGACCAGCCTTGGGTCTCTCCATGGCCCAGCCAAGGTCCCCAGGACAGCTGCCATTCCTGGAGTGCTGAGTGGAGGTCCTTCATTGAGGCAGGGAGATGATAGTCAGCAAAGGGCCCAGCCTGGGGCTGTCCACAGGAATTACAAAGCCTCCAACATACCTGTATGGAGTCTGGGGAGCTCAAACTGCCCCTCACAAGCTATGTGGCCCTAGGCAAGCCCCCTCCCCTTTCTAGGCCTAAGGCTCCCTACCTGTGAAATGGTAGGGATGGAGATGGGAGTGTTTCAGACTTTGTATTCTGCAAGGGTCTTTCCAGCCTTGGCCACCTGGATTTCTGGAGCTGCCCTGCATGACAGGGGTCTTGTTGCCCTGGCTGTCTCCCCACCCTTGACTCCCTGAAAAGGCTAGAAGGGGTCACCCTAGACCATCCTCCCTCCATTCCCGCTGAGATGTAGTTAGAAAGACTAGGCCCAGTAGTTGTAATTTCTTGCCCCATGCAGGGATTGCTGGCCTCTGGGGTAGGAGATACTCAGGCTATGGTGGATGCATGGAGTTGGGGAGCAGTGGAGAGGGTGCCAGTGGGCAAGGAGGGGAGAGCAGCAGCACCCAAAGCCTTAGATGGGTGAAGTTAACCCCTCAATACCAGCTCTCATGCCTGCTCCTCGCTATGCCCACAGAGCCCACCTGATCACTGATACAAAATGGACTCTAGCTCAGCCAGGACCCCCAGTCCACAGGTGAGTGGCTCTGGGTCCCCCACCCACCACCACGGGGTTTACCTTCTCTCAATGTTGATGAAATCTGTGGAGGCACTGGCCAACCCTGTGGGCCATCCCAGACCAGACCTGGAACTGATGAGGGTCACTGGGCTATTTGCAAGATAACAGACAAGAGATTTCGACAAGAGCTTCAAGAAGTAGATGGGGTGCAAAAACCATGAGATTGGTTGTGAGGACATCTGGGCTCTAATCCCAGCCCAGCTGCCTGTAAAACCTTGGACAACTCCTCTCTGGGTCTCAGCTTCTCACCCTTAAAATGGGCACAACAACCAGTAGCCTCCCAAGACTGTTGGGAGAACAGATGAGATGGTGGATGGGTGAGTGGATGGTTGGTTGGTTGAGTGGGTGGGTGGATAGGAGGGTAGGTAGATGGGTAGATGCGTGGGTAGGTGAGTAGCTGGGTGGGTAGGTAAGGAAATGAATGGAAGGGAAGAAGGAAGGAGGGAGGGAGGACACAAGCAAGCAAGTAAGCTAGCCTCATGGAGATGTTGGAAAAGGGAATCAGAGCTTGGGCCTGGGGACAGGGCGGGGCTAAGAAGTTAGAACCTGCTGATCTTAATCATGTCTTTCTTTAAATGCCTTTAGCCCCCGAGGGCCAATGGAAACATCAGCCTGGGGCCTTCAGCCAACCCAAAGTGAGTTCTGGTCTCTCAAGCAGCTGTCCTACCTGACTTCCCTTGCTTTGAGAATAAAATCGAAGTTCTGTGGTCTGGCATTCAAGGCCCCCTGCCAACTAGGTCCAGGACTCTTTCCCAACTTTATCTCCTACTGTTTCCTCAGCCTATGCCCATGCTGAACCCTCTGCCTTGAATGCCCCCACCACCACGGGCTTCACCTCCTCTCAAGGCTGATTAAACCCCTGGAGGTAGCGGCCAACCCTGTGGGCCATCGCAGACCAGAACTGGGGGCTGACAGGGGTCACTGGGCCATTTGGAAGATAACAGAGAAGAGATTTCAACGGGAGCTTCAAGAAGTAGATGGAATGGAAAAATCATGGGATTAGTTGCATTGTTAGCAACAACCCACTCTTCAGGGCACCCTGAGAGACTCCTGCACCAGATCCCATATCCTATGCAGTTGTGTCTGGTTTTATCTTTGCTTTATCTGTTGTTAACTTGATGGTGAGCTCTCCAGGGGGCAGAGCCGAGCCTTATAAGCCCTCTCTTAGCTGTGAGAACAGGGCATTATTCTTCAGCAGCAAGGAACCTAGGAAGCTCCCTGTATTTCCCAGCTTCAAAGTTACAAAGAAGCTAGGGTTTGGTCTCAGACACCAGGTTTCCTGAGCTCACCAATGCTGAACTATGTTCTTCCCTCTTCCCCCAGTGCCCGGCCCACTGACTTCGACTTCCTCAAAGTCATTGGCAAAGGGAACTATGGGAAGGTGAGTGATAGGGGTGAGGGTGAGAGATCTGGGCCTTACCTTCTCCAGCTCTCCATCTCCTGCCTGTCACTTGCATGGGCCAAGAGCGAAAGGGGACTCAACATTCCTGCAGAATCATGGAACCAGGGCTGGGGCTAGAGGTCCTGTGCAGCCATTGGGGCATCTGAAGTTTGGATGGGGGGTGATGGGCCCCATCACCCACAGGGCCTTCCAACTAACTGTACTTCTGCTCAGGTCCTACTGGCCAAGCACAAGTCTGACGGGACATTCTACGCAGTGAAGGTGCTACAAAAAAAGTCCATCTTAAAGAAGAAAGAGGTACCAGAGCCCTTCTCCTGCCCCTCAGGCCCCAGCCTAGGGTGGCCTCCAGAGATGGGCTCCAACTCTGAGGGGTCCATGGGGCTGGGTGAAGAGGGTACAGAGGTGGTCACAGCCAGGGGCCAGATGGTGCCCAGGATGCTGCCGCTTCTCAAGGAGGCAGGCCAAGCCTCCTTGCCCATAGGGGCTTCAGGAGAACCCAGTCCTGGCCTTCTGCTGTTCCCTGGGAGATATAGGTCTCCACGATGAGCAAGACTCATAGGTACCAGGCCCCCCATCCATGCAATGCTAGGGTCACACTGTATACTCTCCAAGGGACTGCCAGGCCCTGGGCTTCTAGATACTCCAGCTGACTTGAGTCTCTTTAGTACCCAGCCCCATTAGGAGGACAGAGCAGACCCTGAGAGAGGACTGAATAACAAGTCAGCCAACTCAGGAAAGGAAGTGGTCTATGTTAATAAGGATATCTCAGGAGTAGGGCGGGGAGTTCTTCCCAAGGGAAGCAGCCTTGCAGCTGGCCTTGAAGGTGTGATTCTAATGGTCTGGAAAGAAGGTGGGGCCATCCACGCAGGAGAAGCAATAAGAGCAAAGGTGTAAATGTGAGTAATGCGTATATGATGCATGGCTCTTCTTTTCTCTTAAAGGCTTTCCTGGGGACACATTTATGTAACTAGTCATCACGTGTGCTTTGCTTATCACTTCCAGGGCAGGGGCTTCTGATCCAGGGGCTGGAGCTGTCACTACCTAGACTGGCTGGGGATGAGACTGACCATGCTGAACCCTGAATACCAGGCAGGGAGCTTGAGACTGGCTCTGAGGGCAATAGGGAGCCACAGAGGGTCTTTGAGAAGGTGCATGAGGCGGTTCTGGGCAGGGCAACCCCCACCAGCAAGGCCATGTGGGCTGTGCCAGTGTAAAAGGGGCTGTGGTGGGCTGTGACATGGACCCCTATCTGTGTCACCCACAGCAGAGCCACATTATGGCGGAGCGCAGTGTGCTTCTGAAGAATGTGCAGCACCCCTTCCTCGTGGGCCTGCGCTACTCCTTCCAGACACCCGAGAAGCTCTACTTTGTGCTGGACTATGTCAACGGGGGAGAGGTGGGTGGGCCCACAGGGAGGCTCCTGGGCCGGTTTTTCGGCAGGGAGCTCTCTACTCCACATACTCACTGTGTCCCAGGAGCTGGAATGACCTCACCTTATCCTTACAACAGATCCATTTTGTAGCTGAAGAAACTGAGGCTCAGGGAGATGACTCACTTGGTCAAGGCCACCAGTTGATACCTGGCAGAGCTAGGATTTGAACGCAGGTCTGTCTGGCTTCCAGCCATAATGCTTTCATGCCTTCCCCAGAGGGAGCTGCCCACAAACTCACTTTGATGAACCTGGGAAAGGTCAATGCTAAGAGGAGCTCTCTGATCAAGATTTCCAGTGTCCCCATTTTATACCAGAGCCCTGGTGGCTCATGGTTAAGAGTTTGGCTGCTCACCAAAAGGTCGGCAGTTCAAATCTCCCAGCCGCTCCTTGGAAATCCTATGGGGCAATTCTGCTCTGTCCTGTAGGTCGCTACGACTTGGAATTGACTTGACGGCAATGGGTTTTTGGTCATTTTATGCCATAGGCCACAAGGGTAGCAGTGACCAGGTCACTGTGGTAGACACATGGTGACCCAGAGGTGCAGCTAGGACAAGCCAGGTTTGTCCCTCCTGGACTTCATTCTGTCCCTGAACAAGATGACAGAGTATAGCAACTCCAGACTTAACCTGGGTGATCTCATGCCTTTCAGCCTAATGCTCAGAGGGGAGTTTTTGTCCTTTGTGCCCCTAAGACCCCCCCAAGGGGGATGAAGGCCCTTCCATGCCAGCAAAATAGACCCAACTGATTGTCCCATGGGCAGATCTAACCTGGGCTCAGTTTGACCACGATAATCACGTCATTGCCTGGGCTGGAAGAAAAACACATCTTTGAACCGCCCAGGTGTAAATTCCAGCTCTGCCCATTATAAGCTCTGTGACCTTGGGCAAGTCACTTAACTGCTCTGACCCTCCCAGTTTCCTCTTATATGAAACTGGCTTAATATTTGATACTTTGAGGGTTGTCCTAACAATTAAATGAGAATGTGTGACAGAGCTTGGCTTGGAGCCTGGCACACAGTTGGTACTCAATAAATGCTATTTAGTCTTTCTTCCTGCTGACACTTGGGACACCTGCAATTGTTCCGTGGGGTGGGGTGGGGGCTGGCATGCTCTTTTTTGGTCTGAGTACACCCCAGCTCAGAGAGGAGGTGACCTGGCCACTGCACAGGGTGAGGATCATGTGGACCCCACCTGTACCCTAGAAGCTTGGAGCACCCCAGGAAAACCTCTCACATGTGCCTCCTCCTCCAGCTCTTCTTCCATCTGCAACGGGAGCGCCGGTTCCTGGAGCCACGGGCCCGGTTCTACGCTGCAGAGGTGGCCAGCGCCATTGGCTACCTGCACTCTCTCAACATCATTTACAGGTGAGGCCTGCGTGTGGCTCCGAGCCAGGCCCACGCCTTCCTGCCTCAACAGCAAGAGGTTGTGTGAGCCCCTAAATCCTGATGAAATCCTGGTGATGGACTTGATCCCTTGTCAGAGGAGGAGGACCTACCAGCTGATGTGGGGTTGGAGGCCCCTCTCCCCAGACCTAAATGCCTGTCCTCCTTGGGCCTCCATGAATGGTCCTCCTGCCAGAACCCTGGGTCCCCAGTTGTCTGCACTGAATGACTGAGGCACCACAGGGCTCTTGTCTCTTATTTTCTGCAGGGATCTGAAGCCAGAGAACATTCTCTTGGACTGCCAGGTTAGTGTATGTGTGTATGTGGGCATGGCTGTTCGTGTGTGCTGCGTGTCATGAGTATGTATGTGTACGTGTGTGTGCATATGTGTACGTGTGTGTGTGTATGTGCACATTGTACATGCCTGCATATAGGTAAGGGAGGTATTCAAGCATGTGTGTGCACGTGTGCCCACATATGTATACATGCATGAACATGTGCATTGAGTGCACATGAGACTGTATTACATGGATATGTATGTACACGTGTGTAAAGAGGCCTGTGTGGGGCAGGGGCAGAGCCAGGGGGAGGTTAGTAGATTTTTTAGTCCCTCCGTATCTTAGATTGGCTTCCTTGGAAGCAGACTCAGAGATGGAAAGTTGAGTACAGAAGGTTTATTGGGGAATGCTCAAGAGATTTACCTTTAAGATGGTGAAGAAGGCAAAACTGGGCAGAGGAAGCAGCTCACCTGCGTTGTGGCTGCAAGCGAGACCTCGGCTGGCCTCATAGGGGTTGGGAAGGCCTGGAGCAGGGATGACTCTTTAGAGTTATCCCAAACTGAGGCAGGGAGGCTGGACCTTTGTGCCCCAGCATCAACCAGTTGTTGGATATGGATTGCCTGTAGGGAGGGTATAATGTTGCTTGTCCCAGCAGTAGGGGGAGGATGGGCATGTCAGCCCCAGAAGGGCTCTGGGCAGAGGTCTGCAGTATCCTCTAACTCCATTACCTCCATCAGCCACCTTCCCGCCAAGTTCCTAAGTCCCCAGGCATCTGTCAGAGAAGTTGCTGCCACCGGGTTCCTCTAGCAAAAACAGTCTGAAGCTGTTGATGTCATAGCCGGTGGGTCTGAGTCTGTGATAAGCTGGGGGCAGCCCACGGAATGCCATATGATGCTCCCCGTGGCGCTCCTAGCATCCAATCCTGGGTCTCTATGCCTGGAGCATCAGGCCCCCTAGCCCCTGCTCTGGGGTATAGTGTCTGGGCTTTAGGGTTAGGCCTGGCCATACCCTTGGCCAGCTCCTCCCTCATCCTCAGGGACACGTGGTACTGACCGATTTCGGCCTCTGCAAGGAAGGTGTAGAGCCTGAGGAGACCACATCCACGTTCTGTGGCACCCCTGAGGTAAGTGAAGTCTTCTAGGACACATCGGGTAGTTGAAGCCACAGCTCCTTTTCAGAGCCGACAGATTAAGGCTGAGAGGGCTCACTCCTTCCACCCAAGTACTTCCGTAGAGGTGGCTGTGCCCTGGGCCTCAGTTTCCTCATCCGTGTAATGGGGACACTGGCTCTAGGGGCTGCTGGGACCAGCTGCTGGTGATGCTCTGCAGCAGTGTTGCAAATAGAAATGTAAGCCACATACGCAGTTTTAAATTTTTTAGCAGCCACATTTAAAAAGTAAAAAGAAACAAGTGAAATTAATTCCATAATTAATTAATAACGCAATACATTTAACCCAATATATCCAAATATTATTATTTCAACATATAATCAATATAAAATTATTGAGATATTTGATATTCTTTTTCTCTAACCTAAGTCTTAGAAATTGGGTGTGTATTTTACATTTCATCTCAGTTTGGGCTGGGCACTTTTCAAATGTTGGACAGCCACACGTGGCTCCTGTCTGCTCTATCAGACAGCACTGCTCTACAGGGTGAAGTCCATATGGCCTGGCCTGAGAGTTCAAATCAAGGCCTGCAAGTGTGAAACCCTGGTCTACCCCTCTGAGGGTTAATATTTGTGGGTCAGCAGTAATTCACACCTGTCTGTCTGTTCTGTCAGTGCCTGCCCACAGCCTAGGGCTAAAACCTTTCCTTGAATTCT
This sequence comes from Loxodonta africana, assembly GCF_030014295.1. Taxonomy (NCBI): domain Eukaryota; kingdom Metazoa; phylum Chordata; class Mammalia; order Proboscidea; family Elephantidae; genus Loxodonta; species Loxodonta africana. Next base: position 42,981,683 of record NC_087365.1, read on the forward strand.
CACCAGTGCTGGACCTTGGACCGGAAGGGGTTCCTAGTGGCTTGGACAGACGTCAGGGTGACCAGAGTTGCTGAGGCTGTAGAACTGGGACATTCCTCCCAATCTGACATGGGGCAGGACTTCAGCTGATCTGCTTCTCCCCATGTGATTGAAAAGCTGTGTCTGGGATCTCAGTTGGGCCTCCTCAGTTTGGTTCCAGGCTAGCTGATGGACAGATGATTTCTCTGAGCAGGAGCCAGTGTCTGTGTTTGCATATGGACACAACTGGCCCCACAAAGCCTGACAGCCCAGCCATCCCTTCCTAGCACGCTGCCAGGGGTAGGGAGCAGGGAACAAGCAACCTTGCCTCCTGCAAGTCCCAACACATTACCTCTCCCATGACTCAGCCACTGCTGTGGTGCCAGAGAGCACAGACAAGAGGAACCACAGCTGCTCCCATTGTTTGAAGGCTGGCACATATATTAGGACATAGTCTTAAAACAGCCCCCCTGGATGGATTATGTACCCCACTTTATGGACGAGGAAACCAAAGCCCTGGAAGGTTAAGTGACTGGCCTAGGATCACACACCAAACAGGGCCCACGTCTGTGAGACTCTGCCCTCACCCAGACAACACACCACACAGTCTCTCAGGGTGGCTCTGTCTGTTGCTGAGACACCTCTAAGAGGTCACCAAGCCCTTGGGTTTGGCAGAAAGTATAAGCTCTGCCTCAGGTCCTCTCCTCTTCCAAGACATAGACGCACGGTGTCTATTCATCTGCCAGTACGAACTCAAGTGTCACTGCCTCTCTCCTGACCCTGCTCTATCCCTCTGTTGCTAAGATTTCCCATACAAGTAAGTGCCACATAAGCTTTACCTGTCAGTCTCCCCACTGCACTGAGTGCTCCCAGGGCTCCTATTCCCAGGGCATGGAAAGCCCAGTGGATGCCTTTGTACAAATTAACAAGTCACCCTCTCTGGGTAGACTAATTAGAAAAAGTGCCCCTTTAAGCAAAAATAAAGTCAGCTGATGTAGCCCTGCACTGGGGGTCATGGCTTGGTGAATAGGTCACAGCCAGGATTTCAGCCCCCTTTGCCCCTTTGGCTGGTACTTTTGTGCAGTGCACAACATGTAGAACTGTACAGAGCAGCCCTACCGGATCTCCTCTATATCCCCAGCACGTGGCAAAGGGCCCTGCACAAAGCAGGCCTTTGGCAAGTGGATGCTGAATGAACACATGCACAGTCAAGTGACTGTCACAGCAGGATCAACCCTTGTGATCTTCTCCTCCAAGTGCCTTGTTTACAGATGGGAAAACTGAGGCTGGGGGTCTTTCAAATATGTGTGTTTGCCCCCAACAGTACTTGGCTCCTGAAGTGCTTCGGAAGGAGCCTTACGATCGGGCAGTGGACTGGTGGTGCTTGGGGGCAGTCCTCTATGAGATGTTACACGGCCTGGTGAGTGGGGTATAGCTATCTGCGAGGGACACCTCACTCTGAGGAGACTTGGGGGTGGGTCTCTCCTTCATGTGGCCTGCTCAGGCTCTGCTCAGGGAACCAAATGAGCCATCTCTCCACTCCAGGCTAAAAAAGATGATGCCGAAGTGAATACAAGGTTTTATTTTTATTTTCAAAAATCCTCACAGTTTAGAACACACCATCTAATGTATTGTTTCTTTGGTGCCTCAAACAGCCTTTGGGCAAATGCATAGAGACAAACGTTGATCAGTGGCTACCCAGAACTGGAAGAAGGGGGACATGGGAGCTATGACATAAGGGATACCGAGTTTCTGTTCAGGGGGATGAAAAATATTTGGAAATGGATAGTGGTGTTGGCTGCATAACATGGTGAGTGGAATTAATGTCACTGAATTATATACTTCAAAATGGTTAAAATGACAAATGTTATATATCTTTTACCACAATTTATTTTTTTAAGCCTTTGGAGGCTGCCATTGCAGGAAATAGAGTTGTTCGTATTTTACTGAGAGGGAAATCGAGGCTTGGCGAGGTCACAGCCCTGGTAGTTTGTAGAACCAGCCCCTAGGCCCAATCCTAACTGCCTGCTTAGGTCTTAGATTCACCCCAGGCCATGCTTTACTCTGGGGTGGTTTTGCTTACATAGCTTGATGGAGATGAAGGAAAAGCATTGCAGAGCGAGGAAGAGTAGCTGGCAAAGGTGGCATGAGGAAGAATGTCAGGAGAGAGAAGTGAGCCTTGAACAAGGTTTGGGGCCTGGCTCTCTTCCTACCTGCCTGACTTGACCCCTCTGGGCCTCAGTTTTCTCATCTGAAGATTACAACCCGTCTTGGGGGTGGTTGTGAGGCTGGGCTGTGATGACGGAGGTCATGGTGTAAGCTCGCAAAGTGCAGTGCCCAAGCTGGTATCATATTAAGAGAGGTGGGACAGGAGAAGCTCCTGGGAGCCACACACCTAACCTGGTGGGAGAGACTTCCTGGTCTTCCTAGCAGCCATCTCAGCTGTGCCGGAAGTCTGGGGGTCTCTGTCTCTTTCAATCTGCCCTGCGAACCAGTGCCCAAGACTTGGGTCTGGCTGAGACCCCCAGCTACCTACCTTTGTTTCAGGACTCCCTGAGACCTATGTCCACATCGGCATGAATGATCCTCTAGCCTCTCTCCCTGTCTCACCAGCCACCCTTCTATAGCCGAGATGTGTCCGAAATGTACGAGAACATTCTGCACCAGCCACTACAGATCCCCGGGGGCCGGACAGTGGCTGCCTGCGACCTCCTGCAAGGCCTTCTCCACAAGGACCAGAGGCAGCGGCTGGGCTCCAAAGCAGACTTTGTAGGTAACCTGTCCGGAGAGCACTGTCCCTTTGTGGGGCTCTCGGCCCACATGCGTGTTAACAGGCATCCAGTTGTCCTCTAAAACCAGGCCCTGCTATCTTGTTCATTTGGAAATTCACTGCTGTGGCTAGTTGACTGCTTTCTTTGATCAATCAATTCTTGTATTCAACCAATACTTACTGAGCATCTATTATGTGTTTGGCATTGAGCTAAGTGCTAGGAATTCAGTAGACTGGGTCTCTTAATCGCATGGCAGACAAACAGCATTATATACAATTATTATGAAGTGTGACAAGTGTCAGGAAGGAAAGGAACAATGAGCTGAGACAGACAATAATGGGGCGGCTTCACACTAAAAAAAAAAAAATTTTTTTTTCTTCGCACTGGCATGGTCAAGGAGGTCCTCTCTGAGGGGGTGACAGTTAACTTGAGTCTTAAAGGGATGAGAAGGAACCACTCATGCAGAGAGCTGGGAGAAGGCATCCCAGACAGCAGGGATGTGCCAACGTCCTGTGGTGGGAACAAGGAAGGGAGTGGTAAGCTGTTGAGTGTTTTGAGTAGGGACGTGGCATGACCTGACTTAAATTTTAAGAAGATTCCTCTGGCTTCTGTGCAGAGTGGCTCAACTTGACTTGCTTTATGTATTTTTTTTACAAGTGTCTGTGCTCTTACTCCTTGCTAGTCCCCAGGCCGGGCACTTAGAATATAGAGATGAATAATTCATAGTCTGTTCCCTTAACAAGTCCGTGATTTTTTTTTTTTTTAGTTCGTGACATTTTTAAAGTAGCTCTTTAAAAATAATCTTATGTTCTTTCTCCCCAAAAGATAATTTGGATTTAGAAAAAGATCACAGTACTTTTCTCCTTAGAAGTTTCTTTTCTTTTTAGTATAGTAGTTAAGATGCATGGACAGTGAGGCCAAACGACCACGGTTCAAATCCTTGCTCCCCTACTTGCTAGTTGTAGGACCTTGGGCAAATTGCTTAATTTCTCTCTGTGAGCCTCAGTTTCCCTATCTGTAATAACAGTACCTATCTCATACAGCTGTTTTGAAGAGCAGATGAATTAATACATGCAAAGCACTTAGAACAGTGCCTGGCACATGGTAAGTGCTTTCTGTTTGTATCAACAGCCCTACATGCCAGAGACTGGGAGGTTTAACAGCATTTAGGGCATTTGCCCACTCATCCCTCTCCAGGTTAAAGAATGGGTGTGGCCTTCCCTGAAGATAATCCCCCTCCTTCTAAGCAGAAATTTGCATCTTAAAGTAATATATGACTTTTAAAATAAGTTATATATTTACATAGATCAAAATTTAGAAACTATCCAGAATAAGTCCCTCTAGCTACCCAGTTGCTCAATTTAGAGACAGTCAGTGTTAGCAATTTCTGGGGTATCCTTCTAGAGATATTTTTGCTTTTTAACAAGTCCGCTGGTACAGGGGTCAGGGAAGCTCTCTTTGACAGGCACAGATAGAGGGAGAGTCCCCTGGGATGGGAGGGTATTGGTGCCAATTGTGGTTTTGATTAGGAAAAAGTGAGTCAAGCCCAGGGATGAGTCCTAAATTCTGGGTCTCAGGATCTGGAGCTTTGCTTGAGACTTCATTTCCCTAACCTTCCTTGGAGAGTTGATTGGGTCTGTTTCTCTGGCTTGCATTCTGGAAGACTCAAGATGCACTGAGGCGGTGTTGGGAGAAGGAGTCCCCAAGCTACCCTGGGACCCCCCCCTCCAGGCAGATTCTACTGTCTTGTTCTGACATACCTCCAAAGCCTAGCACGGTGCTGGCACAGAGTCCTGCTGCAATTGAGTGGATTCCAACTCACAGCAACCCTATAGGGCAGAGTAGAACTGCCCCATAGGGTTTCCAAGGCTGTAACCTTTATGGAAGCAGACTGCCACATCTTTCTCCCACAGAGTGGCTGGTGGGTTTGAACCACAGACCTTTCAGTTAGCAGCCAAATGCTTTAACCACTGCACCACCAGGGCTCCTTGGCACAGAATAGGTGCTCAGTAAACAGCCACGGAAAGAACAAATGGTATGGGAGAAGGGTTTGGATTCTAGATGATGGCACAGAGGAGAGAACTGGCTGCGGAATGTCCTCTTGTCCTAGGAAACCAGCCAGAACTGCAAGTACCTTTTTCCCAGTAAAGGTTCTAGGGCTTGACAGCTAGTTGTGGGTAGAGTTGGGACTCTGTGGAGTATGGGGGTAGGGCAGGGACATTTATGGGGCGGGCTACTTCTGATCTGCATCTTCTTCCTACAGCTTGAGATAAAGAACCATGTATTCTTCAGTCCCATAAACTGGGATGACTTGTACCATAAGAGGCTGACTCCACCCTTCAACCCAAACGTGGTAAGAGGTCATGACATCTGGATCCTGGATTCCCAGGGCTGGTGGGAGCTGGGAGGGTATCTGGGCTGGCCCTCTTTGTACAGACAGGGACCGAGAGGCTTGCTGATTGTCCATGGCCACACAGTAAGTTAGAGGCAGAGCTGGGTCTGGGGCCCAGAAGGCCTGGCTGTCAGTTCAGCTCTGTGTGAGGAACCACGCTTTCATTCCTTTATCCTTAGCACCAATAACTCCCCTTGTAGAGCACTTTACAGTTTTTAAAGTGTCACGTAGCACACCCACACAGAGCCAACCCCTGTAAAGTATTTTTATCTTTTTTTCCTAAAAAAAAAAAAAAAAAAAAGTTTAAAGCAGCGGGGAAAAATGCTTATTGCCTCACTTTCCAGGGGAAACCACCGTTAGCATATTTCCTTCCAGTCTTTTTTCTTCGTGTTTTTTACGTACTTAGGTCATATTTATAGATCTATATCTGTATCTACCCCCCTTTTATATTTTGCTAAAAACTATGTCATTATTTCCCCGTGTCTTATAAAACTTTATAATTTTTGTTGGCTGCGTATTTCAGTCTTATTTTGATTACGTAATTGACTCAACTGTGCGTATTTCAGTCTTATTTTGATTACGTAATTGACTCAATGGTGGACTTCAGGTTGTTACTATTTTTTTCCTCTGTCATAATATGCTGGAGGACTTCTTTGAACATATATCTTTGCCCAGAGTTCTGATTATTTCCTTAAGATGGATTCTCAGTGGAAACTTACTAGGTCAAAGAATGAACATTTTTAGGTTCTCAGTTCATACTGCCTGTCCACTCTGTGTAAGGGAGTCCAATCTACTTTCTACTAGCAGGATCTGCTGGAGAGTTTATTCTTACCCCACCTTCAGCAGCATGTACCATTGTTCATTGTTTTCTACTTTGCAAATTTGATAAGTAAAAAATGTTATCTCATATTGTCTTAATTTATATAGCTTTGATTTATGGTGAAGGTGGTTATTTTTTAATAATAGTTTGTGTCTATGGTGAAGGTTTACACAGCAGTTTAGGTTCCCATTCAACATATCTACACAAATTGTTCAGTGACATTGGTTACATTCTTCATGGCACGTGAACATTCTCATTATTCCCATTCTTTTGTTTTGTTTCCATTAATCTAGTTTCCCACCCCCTTACATTCTCATCTTTGTTTTAAAGTAATTGTTGACCATTTGGATGGTGAAGGTGGTTATTTTTAAGTGTTGATTAGCAGTGGTAGTACGAGTGAAAGGATCCCCATTGAGGTGGACATTTGAGGTTCCCTCAGCCATCTGCAGGGGGTAGTATCAAGCCTCCTGCCTCCAAGCAGTCTGCACGCTAAACACTGCCAGTGTTAATTAGCTTTTTGCATTCGTTCTTTGATGAATTACCTGCTCCTGAACATGTCCTTGAGCACCAGATTCTTGACTATAGTCAGATAGGGTACACTCAGTCCGTATATCTGAAAAGCCTCTTTACTTTGAGATTTTTAAAAAGATTTTTAAAAAGTGAGGATAATATTGAACATACACATTGGAGAGAGAATGATACACAGGATACTAGATAGGGAAGCAATATAATGCGATGCCTGGACTTCAGAGTGAGGCATACCAAACCCATTGCCATCAAGTTGATTCCGACTCATAGCGACCCCAGAGGACAAAGTAGAGCTGCTCCATAGGGTTTCTAAGGCAGTAATCTTTATGGCAGCAGACTGCCACATCTTTCTCCTGCAGAGTGACTGGTAAGTTTGAACTGCCAACCTGCAGCGAGCGCTTAATCACTACTCCACCAGGCCTCCTTGCCTTTTAAGATTAAAAACAAAACAAAACAAAAATGTTGCTTTCGAGTCAATTCTGATTCATAGCGACCCTATAGGACAGAGTAGAACTGCCCCACAGGGTTTCTAAGGCTGTAATCTTTACTGAAGCAGAATGCCTCATCTTTCTCCTGTGGAGGGGATGGTAGGTTCCTTTTGGTTAGCAACCAAGCACTTAACCACTGTGCCACCAGGACTCCCTAAAGTGAGACATACTGGGAGTAAATTCCTGGTTCCTACACTGACCCGTTGAGTGACCTTTAGTAAGTTTCTTTGGCATCAGTTTCTTCGTTTGTAAAACGTAGAAAATACCTACCTTGTCTAGGGCCACAAAGCTGACAAGGGCCAGGGCCAGGACTCATATTTTGGTTTTGGAACTCTGAGCTGTGAACTGGCACCACTGCACCTCACCGCCTTTTTGAGAAGCTGGAAACTATGTCTGTTGGTTCCACAGCTCAGGACTGCCATGCTAAAGCACTTCTGCAGACCCTTCCTCCGGCTACCTGCTTACAGATCTCAGGGTTGCAAGTGCAGCAAGAGAGGACAAGCTCCAATATGCAAGCCCTCTCCCCCTTTTTTTTTAATCAGGCTTTAGGTGAAAGTTTACGGAGCAAATTAGTTTCCCTTTCGATAATTTATACACGAAGCGTTCTGTGACATTGTTTGCAATCCCGGCAACATGTCAGCACTTTCCCCATTTCCACACTGAGTTCCTTGTTTTCCTGCCCTTCCTGCCTTCTCACCTTTGCGTTTGGGCAAATGTTGTCCTTTTGGTCTTCTATATATAGTTGATTGTTCTAAGGAGCGCTTTCCTCACAGGTGTTATTGCTTTATAGGCCTGTCTATTATTTGGCTGAAACACGATCTCTGGGAGTGGCTTCAAATCCACTCAGAAGGGTGACTAAGGGCCACAGTCTTGGGAGTTCCTCCAGTCTTTATCAGATCAGTATGTCTGGTCTTTTTTATGAATTTGGATTTTGTTCTATATTTTTCTCCCACTTTGTCTGGGACCCTCTATTGTGATCTTGGTCAGAGTGGTCAGTAGTGTGCAAGCCTTTTTCAAGCCTCTGCTTGTGTTTCATTTGGTCATGTGCACTGGCGTAAGCAAGTCACATGGCTAACACATATTCAAGGGATGTTTTGATGGGAGATGAAGAATTTGTGGCCATTTTTGTAGTCTCTCACATAGGTCTTCTCCAGAGCTAAAGCAGCCTCAGTCCCTCTCTTGTCATATTTTATCTTCTTCATATCACCCATCAGCACCCTAAATTATGTCTTTATCTATTCGATCACGTGCTTATCATCAATCTCCCTGTTGTTTTTAGTTGCCATTGAGTAGGCACCGACTCATGTCCACCTTATGTAACACAGGACAAAATGTTGCCCAGTCCTGTGTCATCCTCATGATGTTTGATATGTTTGAGCCCATTGTTGCGGCTATTGTGTCAATCCATCTCATCGAGGGTTTCCCTAGTTTTCACTGACCCTTAATGTCCTTTTCTAGCGATTGATCTTTCCTGATGACTTGTCCAAAGTAAGTGAGCCAAAGTCTCCCTGCATAATGTAAGCTCCGTAAGGACTCACTATATTTTGTATTCCCAGTGCCATGGACAGTGCCTATTAGGCATTCAGTAACCATCTGTTGACTGAATGACTTGCCTGAGGATTGGTGTGGAGAAGGCAAATTAGCAAGGGGTTAGAGGAATGGATGTGAGATTAGTGGACCATGTGGAATAAAATGACTAATGTAAATCCACGGGTGACACTTAAGTAAGGGTGTCCAGGAGGTAGTCAGAGGGAAGGCCTGCCATTCCTCTCCAAGGCATGTGTGCTCTTTTGGCAGCTCTGACTTGTGTCCCCTTCTCATCATTGGCTTATATTCACAGGCAGGACCTGCTGACTTGAAACACTTTGACCCAGAGTTTACCCAGGAAGCCGTGTCAAAGTCTATTGGCTGCACTCCAGACGCTATGGCCAGCAGCTCCGGGGCCTCAAGTGCATTCCTGGGATTTTCCTATGCCCCAGATGATGATGACATCTTGTATAGCTAGAAGGCACCTGCGAAACCACTGAAGACAGCTGGAATCAGTAAGGAGTTACCTTCAGCAGCTAGTAACAGAGACTCAAAGTAACAATGGCTTAAAGGAGAAACAGGTTTATTTTTTTTCCCCACCACATAAGAAGAGTGATGTTAGGTGGTCCAGGGCAGGTATAACAGGTCCATGGTCATCAGGTACTGAGGCTTTTCTGCTCTGCCACCCTGGGCAAATGGCTTCCAATATTAGGGTTTCTTGATTATCACAAAATGGTTGCTGGAGCCCTGTGTTCTGGGCAGGGAAAAAAGAGGAAAGGGAGGGGAGAAAGCAAAAGGGCACTTTTAAAGAGCTTTCCTGGAACCCTTAAATAATGACTTCTGCTTCCATGTCATTAGTCACCCAACCCTACCTGTAACGAATGCTGTGCTATGCAGTTTATTAGCTGGGCACATTGCTACCCCAAATAACATAAGGGTTCTGACACTAGGGGAGAGGGGAATGATGTTGAGTAGGCAGTCAACACTCTTTACCAGAGGGTATCCTGATGTCTGGATTTTGATCTCTATGTGTAAAATAAGAGAGATTTAACAAGCCTATAGGGTATTGCCCAAGATTTCCTTATTAGTCTATGTTGATATTTTTGCTGTGGGTAGTGTTGGACATTTGTTATTTTCTTTGGTTGCCCAACATCTGAACCCCTTCCTATATTCCGGGAATTCTCTACTTTATGACCCTTGATAAAGGGCACTAACTTTATATAGCTGGAAATGCTAGATACTGACTTTCCCAGCCTCCCCTGCAGCTAGGGCCAGGCATGTGGCCCAGGGATGCACCTGTGTGGGACTTTGACTCAAGAGCTAGTGACACAGGAAGGAAGGGACTAAGGAGCTCTCTTTCACACCACAGTAGTGGTAACAGTACCCACCAAACTGAGTTCCTGGTGTAGAAGTGGCAACAATGAACATTGTAGCAATCTACTCAGGGGCAGCAACAGCAGCAATTTCCCCATCAGACCAGTGCTGTGGTGTCATTCCTGGAGGTGTAGTCTTAAGCCTGATTCTCCAGCTTTCCCAATGATGTAGAGAACTTCTGATCTTTTTAACACACTCCTTTTTATTTGGCCAAAGTCAGCTTTGTCACCTGCCATTCAGAACAGAACATCTGCCTATGCCAAGCCATCTGACTGTCAAATCACTAATGAGGGCCAAGTCAAGAACTGGCTACAACAAACTAGGTGGTTGGAAACTGGCGTCTTGAAGAGGAAATGTTCAACTGGATGCTCACGGCCTGAGCTTCACTGCCAAGTTCATGCTGTGCTCCACTTCACATGCCCTTGTATGCCTGGCTGGTCCAAGGCCATGGGGAACATGGGGCTTGGACAGAGCTGGAGGCAGGTACAGGTTTGGTGACTAGTACTTCCTGGCCAGCTATGGAACTCCATGTTTCAAGATTAGTCATTTCTATAGGTAATCCCACAGGACAGAACATGAGCATGTTTAAGATCTCATGAATTCAGGACACCCTACACATGTGGGATGGATCATGGTACCTTATTTCAGTGGAGAAGTAGTTTCTTTTTCACAAAGCTGTGGCTCATCATCTACTTCATGGTGGCCTTATTGCCTTTTAGGTTTGGGGACATACGGAGGATTTTCTTAGAGGATCAATGTGTGCCAGTAATTTTTACTGCCTTTCATCCTCACTCAGTCCCACTCAATTTCCCTTCCGTTTTTTGTGTACCCTGCTCCCCCCACCCCAGGAATTACAGGGGGTGAGGCTAGGAGACCATGGAACTGACCTATCAGAGATCAAAGCTGGGTCAGGAAGAGCTAGTGTTAACCTTTGACATGTGCTGAGAACTCTGAAAGAAACATCCTGATTTCCATTTTAATAGCACCTCTTGATTTTTGAGGGGGAAGACAAAATCCTTCATAAAAGGCATTAAAAAAAAAAGTAACTGTCGGAAACATGAAAATACAAAGTACACAATCAGCTGTGGGTTGTGAAACGCCTAATGGTTCCATCTGCCCTAAGACTGTAAAATCACGACATTTTCACCAAGATAGAAAATAAAAACAAAGAAAAACCATGTTACTGAATTGATCATACCATGGCTATGTGTACTGAGCACATTCTGAGTTTCATATGCATTGTCTACAATCCTACTAACCCAGCACTTCGGGAAATTACTAACATCGCTTTATAGATAAGAAACAAGACTCTCTCAATCGGAGAGATTATGCAACTTGACCAAAGCCACCCAGCTGGACAAGGCACAGCCAGGGACTGAACTTGGTGGCAGCTGATTTTAAAAAGCTTGCTCTTTCTTGGACCTCCAACAGTGGGAGAAGAGTTCTGGGCAGATACTCTTTTGGTTTTCTAGCAAGAATCCCAAGACCTGTCCCAATTTTCAACCCTTCATTTTTATCCCTAACTACAGTGTGTATTCACCCAATTTTGCACCAAAGTACAACACCCCCAGGAGTAGAATTCTCAATCACCCTGCTCTCTACTTTTTAACTTTGCAGTGACAGGCAACAAGAGTTTCATGTATTTTAGTATTTTAAAACTCCTACTACCATGGACATGTTGAAGAGTGTAACACACATAAATGTAAATCAAAATGGTCAAATGCCTCTGTTCTCAGACGCTGCAGTGGCACCGCACCCAAGTCCACAGCCTGTCAGGGCTGGCACAGAGGACTCCCCCGTGGAGAACGGTGGCCTGTTTGTGATCACAGACGTCCGGGTCCTCATTTTGACGGCTATGACAGGACAACCCGTATGTGGCCATGGCTCTTTTCACAAGGATTTTCCTCCTCCTGGAACGTCCTTCCCCAGCTCTTGCCTAATGAATAGCACTCCTCTTCAGATCTTTGCTCGAGGTGCGCCTTTCCTGGCCAGCTCCCGGCTCTCCACACCAAAAAACCCCACATCCTTAGTCGATTTGGACGCAAAGCGACCTTAGACCTTACAGGACAGAATAGAACTGTCCCGTAGGGTTTCCAAGGCTGTATATCTTTCTTTATGGAAGCAGACTGACACATCCTCCCGCGGAGAAGGGTTCCAACGGCGGACCGTCGGTTGGCAGCCAAGCGCTCTAATCACTGCGCTGCCAGGGCTTCTTTGAGGCCCTCCAAACCCGTTGCCGTCGAGTCAATTTCGACTCATAGCGAGGCCCTCACGGCTCCCTTAATACAGTTAGTGTTTTTACATGTTTGCAGGATCTGGCCAAGGTCTAACACCCCACCTGTTGACGCCTAGAGGGCAAGTTCACCGCAAACTCCCTGCGCTCAGACTAGGACATGACGCTGTGGGCGCTCAATGATGCGGGACTAATAAAAAAGAAGGAACTTGCTCGTGCCACCATTGTCACCACTAAAGCCGCCCATCCTCTTCCTCCTCCGCATCCTCCGGGAAGCCTTCCCTGGCCTCCTAAAGCGCCGATCTCCTCCGGGGACAACAATTCGGCCGCCGGCCCAGCGCCGTCCAGCGCGCGCCACCACTCTGCGCCTGCGCTCTTCGGCACGCGGCTGGGCGTTCCCTTCCTCCTCCCCGCCCCCCGCCGGAAGTCTTCACTATCCTCGGAGTGGAGCGAAGTTTGGGCCTTTGGGGTTTACTGTTTTTATAAGTTTGCAAAAAGCATTAGTATTAAAGAACAAAATGAAATGGGTTTACATATGGAGAAAATACAAATCCATCTCCTTGTGAGATTTACTGTCACCCAAAATAATGGTATAGTCCCACATTAGCCCCGCCCCCTACCACACGCTCACCTCGTGACGCACTTTCCCAGCGCCAAAGCCCGAGGCGACTCGGCGCCTTTCTTCCTGACGTCATCACGTCTCTCCGGAGGTGGGTCCACGTCCCGATCCACGCCCTTCCAGCGCTTCTGAGCGCTTACACCGTTGCTAAGCGTCCTTTGGGTACCTGGTGTTAGGATGCTGGGTGGCGTCAGGTGAAGATGGTGGTCACTGTGTCTCAGGTGAGGAGGCCTCCGACTGCGATGGGCCGGCCGGAGGGTTGGGCGGCCTTGGAGCTGGCGAGCGCCTCGCCAAACTGCCCTCGAGGCCTCTGGGCCGGTGTTAAGGAAAGTTCGGAGTCGGGAAGGGTAAAGTAAGCTGGGGCGCCGATGTAGGCCCGGATCCTAGACAGGGGACTGGGTCAGAATTTCCGTCGTTTCAGGCTGTGCTGAGTTTCAGCCCTGCTGCTGAGTGTGAACGAGCAGTGGATGAGGAATCCTAAGATTTTAGTCTGTGCTAGTGAGACTAGCCACATTGCTACGACCCATGGGCTTCCCATTCATCTTCTGGAAAAATAAACTTTTGATCCTCAAGGCTACTGAAGAGAAAATGACTGGACAGTGCTAGGCAAATATTGATCTTTTTTTTTTTCCCGACACTTCTAAAAAAAAAAAAAAAACCCCATTGCTGTCAAGTCGATTCCGACTCATGGTGACCCTATAGAACGGAGTAGAGCTGCCCCATAGGGTATACAAGGAGCAGCTGGTGGATTCCAACTGCTCTTAACCACTAGACCACCAGGATTTCCAGGAGCTATGAGTCGGAATCGACTCGATGGCACTGGGTTTTTTTGTTTCTAGGGCTAAGGAAACTAAGTTCTGATTCATTCTGACGCCGGGAATCCAGATCTGCTGCTCTCACCAGAAGGCTAAGATGTTGACTTGAAGTGTGGTTTTTATTACTCCCTGCCATTAAGAACCAGACAACGACAAAAGGAGTTCTTCACCTTTTCCTAGGAAGCATGGTCCTAGGAATCTGTCCTACAGGAATAATGTATCAGTGGCAAAAGCAGAAATAAGTAAATTCCAGTAGAATCTATGATGGCAGAAATTTGAAAAGATGCCCAGTGAAGGCAGTAGTAGTTTATTATGGCACAACCATGCATGCCATAGATCATGTACCCCCTAAGCTAATCATGGAGACCTTCTTTCAGGAAACTGGCAAAAGCGGAGTACAGCGTTACATGTTATATGCATGTGGGTGGAATAGAGCATCAGAAGATAGCTGTCACAGTAGTGAGACCATAGACGGATTTTTTTTTCTCAACCTGATGAAAAGATTTTAAAGTTCAGCTGGAGGAATAAATATTTGAGATGAACCAGGAAAATTCTAAAAGTTAAGGATGATAGGGGGATTAGCTCTCCAGCACCACCATGTATTATAACATAAAACTATAGTAATTAAAATAGTATGGATCTGAGCAGGAACTTACAGACAGATAATAGAGTTCTGGATAAGACAAATACAGTAAAACCTGTGAAAGCTGGAGCCTCTGTAAGGTGGAAACCTGTCAGAGAAGGAAAACGCAAAACTTTTTGCACTAATGGCAATAGTAAAGCGGTAAGACTACACGCTGTTCAAGGCGGAAAACTTGCAAGACCTAAAAAAACAAGGCTGTCGCATCAAGTTCCCGTTCTCACAGGTTTCACTGTATATATGGGAATTTGTTATGTAGTCAAGATGGTACCTCAGATCAGCATTGAAAAGGTAGAGTGGTGTTGGGCAGCTTTTTAGTAATTCTGGGGGGGTGGGAGACTTATTTTAACCATCAGAATAAGTTCCAAAAAACAAAACAAAACCAGTTGCCGTCAAGTGGATTCTGACTCATGGTGACCCCATGTGTTACAGACTAAAACTGTGCTCCATTGGGTTTGTTTTCAAGGTTGTGACCTTCAGAAGCAGTTTGCCAGGCTTTTCTGAGGTGCCTCTGAGTGGGTTCAAACTGTGAACCACCAACTTTTTGGTTAGTAGTGAAGTGCTTAGCCACTTGCACCATACAGTACTCCAAATAAATTCTAGATAGGCGAAAATTCAAATGCTAAAAATTATGAAAGTACTGGAAAAAAGTAATGTTGGGTATATGTATAACCTTAGCATGTAAAAGTCTTTCTAAATATGCAGTCCAGAAGCCAGAAAAAAAAATGTTAATACTTTTGATTATAAAATTTAAAACCTTGTATATGGCTCAGAAAAAAATCAACCAGACCAAACAAGCTACCAGAAGGTAAGTCTGAAGACTGACAGAAGTACTTGTTTAAAGATCAGTTACAAAGATATGAAACCCAGTAGAAAAATGAGCAGAGTACATGAACAAGAAACTCAGAAGAGATACGGGTGGCCAATAAACATAGTGAAAGATGGCCATCTCAGTAATTTAAAAGTGAAAATTAAAACAATAATAGTTTGAGGTTTTCGTTGTTTTTTTTTTTTTTTAACTGTTTTATTGGCAAAGATGGCATAGGTTGGGAATAGGATTGTGTGGAAACATACCTAGTGTTAATGGAAATATAAGTACAGTTTTTTTCAGGGCAATTTGAAAATAATTTTCTCAGCTGTTCAACACGTAGAAATTTATTCTCTAGCTATACAGGGTGCACAAAAACTTGTCCAAGAATAATGTTTTTAGCATTGCTCTACTAGCAAAAATTTGGAAAGAAAAAAGATGTCAATCAGTATATAACTGATTAAATAAATTGTGGTGCATTCATACTGTGCAGCTGTTGAAATGAATGTGGTGGATACATAACATATGTACTGGCAAGGAGAGACATCAGAGATACAAGGCTAGGTGAAAAAAGTGTGTTGCAGAACAGCGCATATGGGAAAAAAAAACTCGTTGCTGTTAGGTGAGTTCCAACTCAATAGTCACCCTATAGGACAGCGTAGAACTGGCCCGTGGAGTTTCCAAGGAGTAGCTGGTGGATTTGACCTGCCAGCCTTTAGGTCAGCAGCTGAACTCTTAACCACTGTGCTATCAGGGCTTGTAAATTAATATATGTATGAAAAGAATCTAGAAGGCTATTTCCCAGACTTAATGGTAGTTGCCCATTGTGGTCAGCAGTGAGGAATCCGATTGGAAACATGGCCTGAGGGAACAAGGGTAGGATGATAGTGGGGAGAGCCCTAGGGGTAGGAAAGTGGGAACCCCAGCATGAGAGACAGGAGGCAGAAGCCAGGGTGGACTGGGTTTGGCCTTAGGTTTCTGCATTATGATTATGTGTGTCACTGTCAACCTTTGAGAATTCTAGGGATTTCATAGCTAGGTTGCAGCTGTATACTCTTTCTTGATAGATTAGAGCAAGTGAAGGCAACTATTCCTTCGGAGGTCTTTCCTTTGGAATAGTGTGTATTGTTCTCCGTTTTCATATCCCTTATTTTTTCCTTAAGGTAACCATGGACAGAGAGCTTCGCAGCACGATTCTTTTCAATGCATCCAAAAAGGAGATATTTACCACCAACAATGGTTATAAATCTATGCAGAAAAGACTTCGGAGTAATTGGAAGATTCAGAGGTGACTGTATTGTTTTTTTTTCTAAGTTTCAACAGTAGTCTGCTGGTAACACTGAAACATCTAAACACTTCAGATGACAGGAGCTCAGTTTAAAGATTGTTCAAAGTAAATAAATTATTATTAAAATTTCTCTTTTGTAAATTGGCAGTCAACGTACTAAGTTGTCTTCCAAAATGCAAACCAAAAGATTATTCTAATTACATCTGTAAATTTTTTTTTAATGGTTAAAGCTCTCTTAGGGGCTTTTGGTAAGTGTTAAAGCTGTGCAGTTATTTTAATGTGGGTTAACACTTCAGATTAGGGAAAGGAAAAATGCAAATAAGATGAGAACGTTTCTCTGTTTGTGTATACATTTCCTTTTTAATGGTAAGGCTGTATAATCATATGAGCTAATTGTAGAGCTGAATTGTAATTGGTTTAAATCATGGATCTAACAGTTGCTTTTAAAATCCCCATATCTCTAGCTTAAAAGATGAAATCACATCTGAGAAGCTAATTGGGGTGAAACTGTGGATTACGGCTGGGCCAAGGGAAAAATTTACTGCAGCTGAGGTAAGAAATAAAGAGGTACAGTGAGATGATTAAGAGTTGGGCTCGGAAATCAGAGGTCCTGGATTCAAATCCCATTTCAGCACGTGCTAACTATACACCCTAAAGGGAGTCATTTTACCTCTCTTAGCCTGTTTCCTCGTTTGTAAAAATAGGATATTAATTGTAAATATATTGTAGGGTTTTTGTGATGATTAACTGAGATGATCCTTCCAAAGAGTTAGCAAAGTGCTAGACACGTACCCGTTGCTGTCTAGTCGATTGCAACTCATTGTGACCCTATAGGACAGAATAGAACTGCCCCATACTGTTTCTAAGGAGTGGGTGGTGGATTCGGACTGTCAGACTTTTGGTTAACAGCCCAGCTCTTAACCACTGTACCACCAGGGCTCTGCCAGACCACCAGGGCTCTGCCAGACCATAAAAAAAAAAAAAAAAAAAAAAAAAAATTTTTTTTTTTTTTTTGGTCTGGGAGGTCTAATTAAATATTACCTAGACTTAGCTACTATATTTTTGCTCTGAAGGTAGGAAAATTCCACTTACAATTAAGCTGTTTATTGTTTTATTTCATGAAACAGACGAGGAATGATAAAGCAAAACCCAGAATACAGCAAGAGTCTTTCTCACAGAGACTTGTAGGAAGTGCCTTGGTGTTCAGGAAGGCTGTGGGGAGTAGGGAGAGTGAGGTGGGACAGGGCCAGTGTGGTCCCTAGACTGAGGCAGGCCAAGGTCTCCTGCCTTTAGGATCTTTCAAAGAACTAGCATTCCCTTGCTTTTTATTCTTCCACTTGGCCTATCTCAGTGGCTAATAGAGGTCTTCTGGAAGGGAGGAGATCACTGGTTCCCTGGTCATTGCTTCTGGTCTCCTAGGACCAATAAAGGGATCAGTTCATCCTTCTTGGACTATATGATGCCAGTTAGGTGTTGTCCTGCAGAAGCTTCTGTGATGGGACAGACATTATCTATCTGACACTAAACACTTAATCAATCTCTATGTCATCGCATTGCTTTCTTGCCTTCATGGTTTCTGTTGAGTAGTCCAAGGTTAGTCTTATTGACTCTCCTTTGTAGTTGACTTTTGGTTTATCCCTAGCTGCTCTTAAAATTTTCTCTTTATTTTTGGTTTTGGCAAGTTCGATTATAATATGTATTGATGACTTTCTCTTGGGATCTACCTTATGGGGTTCATTGAGCTTCTTGGATAGATACCTTCTCATCTTTTATGATAAAGGGAAGTTTTCTGCCAACAAATCTTCAACAATTCTCTCTGTATTTTCTGTTATCCACGTCTATTCTGTTACTTCAGTCACTCGTAGGTTATTCCTCTTGATAGAACCCCACATAATTCTTAGGGTTTCTTTATTTTTTTTTATCTGATTTTTCCTCAGATAAGTGGTGG
Source organism: Loxodonta africana (assembly GCF_030014295.1). Lineage (NCBI taxonomy): Eukaryota > Metazoa > Chordata > Mammalia > Proboscidea > Elephantidae > Loxodonta > Loxodonta africana. Next base: position 42,999,952 of record NC_087365.1, read on the forward strand.
CAAGTGCATTATCTTCAGTCTCACTAATTCTGACTTCCATTGCCTCAGTTCTGCTCCTATGACTTTCTATTGAGTTGTCGAATTCTGAGATTTTATTGTTAATCTTTTGGATTTCTGTTTGCCGTCTCTTTATGGATTTTTGCAGCCTATTAAATTTGTCATTATGGTCTTGTATAATCTTTTTAAGTTCCTCTATTCCTTTGTCTATGTGTTCCTTGGCTTGTTCTGCATTTTGCCTGATGTCCTTCCTGATCTCTTGAAGAGCTCTGTATATTAATCTTAATCCTACCTCCAGTAATTCCAAGAAGCTCTCTTCCTTCAGAAGGTTTCTTGATCCTTTATTTTGGGCACTTACCGAAGCCATCATGGTCTGCCTCTGTGTGATTTGATATTGACTGTTGGCTCTGAGCCATCAATAAGTTACTGTATTTTTTTAATGTTTGCTTACTGTGTCCTAGCTTCTTGTTTTGTTTTGATATGCTCAAATATGCTGGTCATGTGAACTGGTTTGATTATTGGTGCCTTCAAAGCTCTCATATCCTGTCACCAGGTGATTAGAGCTGTTACAAGGTACATGAGCCCAGGAGTCCGATTACTTTTCTAACATGGATTCAGCTCAGGTGTCTAGGTAGTCAGTTACCAGATGTGTGGTGCAGGCTCTCACCTACAATCCTAGATGGACAGGAGTGATTGGAGTAGGCACAGGTATCTAGCTGCAGTAGGGTGTCATGCACTGAGCAAGGCAGGGGGCTGATGGCTGCCCCTGAGTGTCTGGGAGGAAAGCATGTCCCTGTTCCCTAGAGCGCATAGGTGGATGGGTTTTGCAGCTGGACTATGGGCAGCCAGTGCTGTTGGCTGTAAGGACTGGGAGGCACCACTTATTCTTGGACTCCTGTTGCAGGTGGCTAGGTGGCATGGGTGGGGCCACCAGTCCTCAGGCCCCTGATGTGGGTAGGTGAGGACCCTGCTTAATGGTTAGAATGGTGTCAAATGTCATGAACCTGTCACTCCATCTTATAGCCAATATAGTTGAACTTAGGCTTCAGGTATATACCCTGTTGTAAATACTTGTGGGTCAGTTCTGCACTGTGTGGCACTGTTCTAGACACTAGGCTAAAGAATCTTTCTCTGTCTTGCAGCTCAGTTACATTGGTTCATCAGACTTGCTTGGCGGTGGTGTTCATTTACCACTAGATGATCAAGTGACCCAAACCATTGCCTCCCAACTGTATCAGACCAACATCCACCTTCGTTATAAATACTGCCTTTATTCTGAATTGAAACACATAGATAATATAACCCGCTACCATTTAAAAAAAAAAAAAGTCAATATAATGTCCTAACTGTAAAGAAATGGAAGATGATTTATGAAAGAATATTGTCTTAATGTGGATTCTCTAGAGGAGCAAAACCAGTGAAGTGGATATATAAATATATAGAGAGAGAGATTTGCTTCAAGGAAATGGCTCACGCAATTGTGAGGGCTGGCAAGTCCCACATTCATGGGTCAGGAAGCAGGCCGAAGATTCCTCCTGGCTCATGTGGTTGCAAGGTTTGAAGAACCCGAAATCTGCAGGTCAGGTGGCAGGCTAAAGACTTCCCAAGAACCAGAGGTCAGGTGACAAGAAGAATGCTGGGTAGAGAGAGAGAGCAGGTGCGAGAGTGAGCCTTACCTGAATATCCATTTATACACTGGAGGCAGCCCACATCCTCAAGGAAACTCCCTTTTCAACTGATTGGCTGATCACATCAGATCCCATCATGGAGGTGATTGCATTATATTACTTATGGAAGTCTGCCAAACCACTGAGAATCATAACCTAGTTGACATATAACATTAACCATCACAAATATACATACTTCAGATTATAAGTGTTTGAGCATACATACTCTGGAAGAATATGTGTATTTCAGTTTGTCAATACTTGAGCATACATACACTAGAACACTTTTCTTTATATTTGACATTTTGAAATAAGGGCTAAAAAGCACATAAAAACACCAAGAATGGGACAGGTACAAATGCAGGCTGATGCAGGTGTGTTGTACTGGTGACTCAGATCATGAGCTGCGCTGCCATCGGTGACATGATTTTCCAAAATACTGAACAACTCTTGTAAAGTTCTGAACAAAAGAAAGTATAGTCTTCCCTCAATTTACATGGTAGCTGTATACCTGGAAATTTGGCGTATACTAAAACCATGTAAAAAGTCTTTGTATTTATATGTAAATTGGAGTTAGATTCTAGATACGTTTTTTGCTAGTTTAATTTTCCCTGCATGACTATCTGGCACAGCATTCAAAGGTTGTGGGTCAGTTATGCACTATGTGGCACTGTTCTGAACATGGCAGGACCTTTAGTATCCCTGATCCCCGCCCACTAAGATGCCCCTAAATATTAATGTTTGACAATCCAGAACACCTACTAGATGGCTTAACTGCCTCCAGTGCGAGCCAGTGGCTTGAATAATACAGTGTCAGAATATAAAATACCCCAAGTTTGCTGTCCTAGTACATAAAATCTAATGGTGTGAATGCATTCCTCGTATGAAGTCAGCCTCCAAAATGTGTAAGTCTGCAAAATTACTCTTCCTTCCTGTTTTTGCCGTGGAGAAATAAGGAGCTATTAATTCAAACCGAATATCTGTTCTTTAACCAGAAGGGTTTCACGTAGATGTCTAGGTGAAGCCTGTGGGAACTCCTTCAACATCTGAAAAAGTGTCATTACGCACCGAATCCTTGGTGTGGCTCTTTTTCCCATACTGCCAAATGGACCAACACCATGTTCACCATGCTTAGAAAACAGGCAAATCCCAGAATAGCACAGTCATAAGTGCCAAGTCCCAGTAGACTTTCCCAAGCAAAAGCTATGTTCTGAGAACATATATGCTGCATACTAGACCTGATTTGCTGTTCCCTGTTGAGCTCGGTAAGAGCTCAGCTACTAACCAAAAGGTTGGCAGTTCAGATCCAATGGTCGCCCCTTGGAGACCCTATGGGGCAGTTCCACTTTGTCCTGTAGGGTCCCTATAAGTCGAAATTAATTCAGTGCAAACAGGTTTGTTTGTTTGTTTTTAGTCATAGAACACAGCAGACATTTAGGATTATGTAGGAAAAGAAGTTCAACCAAGTCGGGAGAAAAAGAATTCAGTCTGTTGCGCAGAGCTCGGGATTCATGAAGTTCCACTTCATTTGGGAGAAAGTCCCCTTGGTGATGTTAATTGTAGCACTGTGCTTTCTGTATCCTGGGGGAAATCTAGGGAGTATGGAAGAGCAAGAGGCGCATGTTCACAGCAGAGCTGGTCAAGGCCAGTGGTTTCCAAAATGGGCTGCATGTGACGAACCACTGGGTTACCAGAATGAAATTTATTTGTAATTTTTTTATCTTTAAAAATTTCATTTTGGGGAGTACATTTTGTAATTATAAGTTATTACAGTATTCCATCTATACACTTTATATACATGGACCACCCACCCCAGGTTTTCCCAGAACGGGTCAGCAAGGGGCAGCCCTAAACTTTTCTCCCCTCCCTGGCTTTGTGAAGCAAGAAAGAGCTACCAGGAGAGATGCAGACAACATGCATAACTCACTAAGGCTTGGTCAGTCCGTGACTTTGAACAGAGTTCCTCCCTTAGGGTGGTATGCAGTGATTTCATCCTGACCTCCTTGGGGTTGGGGGAGCAGTAAGGAGAAGGCAAAACTGTGAGCTTCCTTTAGCTAATAGTTTTCCACTTTTGGTTTGCTCTTCAGAGAGTCAACTTTGAAAATAGCAATTCAATTTGAACATTTTGGAGCTTTATGCATTTAAATTTGAGTGCCATGTAGGTTTAAAATGTTTACTTTTTAGTTACCTAAAAGGTCTTATTTATAGTACTTTGGCCAAATGTCTTTTGGGTATATTCATAGTTTGTTTTTTTTTTTTCCTTCGTGTAGTTCGAAGTCTTGAAGAAATATCTTGATAGTGGTGGAGATATCCTTGTGATGCTAGGAGAAGGTGGAGAGTCCAGATTTGACACCAATATTAACTTTCTACTAGAAGAATATGGAATCATGGTTAATAATGGTAATTTTTTTTTTTTTTTTTAAATACAGGCAGTAATTCCCTATTTACTACCCACATCATAGCCCTCTGGGCCCAGTGGTACAGTGGAAAAGGCCCTGGGCGGAGGGTACATGATCTTGGATTATGATCTGAGCAGCAATCTGAGCCTTCTGGGCCTAGGCTTCTTCTACTTATAAAATGGGAGGGATTGAAACAGAGATTCAGAGGTCCTTCCAGGGCAAAGTTTATGAGTTTATAAAATCAAACTTATTTCTAATCTAAAATGCACCTTTCCCTTTTTTCTCCTTAAAGATGCTGTGGTTAGAAATGTATATTACAAGTATTTTCATCCTAAAGAAGCCCTAGTTTCCAATGGAGTCTTGAACAGGTAAGCATGTTGAAAGCAGAAATGTTTTTACAAATGACTCATCTTTCTTACGTGATTCTTCCCTCATCTCCTCTCATATTCTCTTCACTGCCCCTTCCGCCTTTCTCATCTTTTAATTTTATGATTGTATTAATTCTTTCCATTTATCAATTATATTCCTCCCAGTTTTTGAAATCATATACAACATTTACCTTTTTTGTCAGAGTACTTTTAGTTGCAAGTAACAGAAAACCTATTCAAATGGAATTAAACGATAAACGACTTACTGATTGATGTAATTGGAAAGCCTAGAAATAGGCCAGAATTAGGGTGTGGATTGATGGAAAGATATGATGTCATCAGGGCTCCAGCTCTGTTTCTGTGCCGTTCTCTTGGCTCTGCTCTCCTGTGTGTGTAGGCTTCATCCTCAAGATGGAGAAATAGTTTTAACAGTTCTCAGATTCCCCTCTTTGTGCCACAACATCTAGGACGAGAGAGCATGCCTTGGTTCCAGCATTTCCAGCAAGAGTGGTCCTGAGATTTCACTCTCTTTGAGCTGGCCAAGGCCATATGTCTATTCTAAACCCATCACTGTGGCAGAGGGCATAGAATGCCCTGATGGTGTAGCTAGGCCTTGTCTCCCCCACTCCCCCAAAGGCTGGGGTGGAGTCAGCTTTCTCTGATCCCCTGGATCCCTAAACATAAATAGGGGCTCTTGGGAAGTGGGAGATGAATGCAAGAAGAGGGTAACATCAGATGCCCTCTGGGAACTCTTCTCCATGTCCAAAATTATTCATAACACACTTAAACTTCTGTATGCCTGGCATTCTACTCGGTGTGAAGATACAAAAATAACTAGAATATGGACTCTGCTGTTAGGACTCAACAAAGAAGAACTGATTCTCATATTTTAACGTTCACACCTGTGGGTTGGATGTGTTTGTTAGTGTCATCAAGTTGGTTCAGACTCATAATGACCCTGTGTACAACAGAAACACTGCCCAGTCCTGTGCCATCCTCATAATTATTACTATGCTTGAGCCCATTGTTGCAGGCACTGTATCAGTCCATCTCATTGAGGGTCTTCTGCTTTTTTGCTGACCCTCAAATTTACCAAGCAAGATGTTCTTCTCCAGGGACTGGTCCCACCTGATAACATGTCCAAAGTATGTGAGACATAGTCTCGCTGTCCTTGCTTCCAAGGAGCATTCTGGTTGTACTTCTCCTAAGATAGATTTGTTTATTCTTTTGGCAATCCATGGTATATTAAATAGTCTTTGCCAGCACCAAAGTTCAAAAGCATCAATTCTTTTTTGGTATTCCTTATTCATTGTCCAGCTTTCCATGCGTATGAGGCAGTTGAAAACACCATGGCTTGGGTCAGGCGCACCTTAGTCCTCAAGGAGACATCTTTACTTTTTAACACTTTGAAAGGATGTTTCCCAGCAGATTTGCCCAATGCAGTGCATCTTTTGATTTCTTGACTGCTGCTTCCCTGGGTTTTGATTGAGGATCCAAGTAAAATGAAATCCTCAACAACTTCAGTCTTTTCTCCATTTATTATAATGTTGCTTATTGGTTCAATTGTGAGGATTTTTCTTTATGTTGAGGTGTAATCCATACTGAAGACTGTGGTCTTTGATCATCATCAGTAAGTGCTTCAAGTCCTCTTCACTTTGAGCGAGCAAGGTTGTGTCATCTGCCTAATGCAGGTTGTTAATGCTTCTTCCTCCAATCCTGATGCTCCGTTCTTCTTCATATAGTCCAGCTTCTTGAATTAGTTCCTCAGCATACAGATTGAATAAGTATGGTGAAAAGATACAACCCTGATACACACCCTTCCTGACTTTAAATCACCCGGTATCCCCTTGTTCTGTTCGAACGACTGTCTTATGGTCTACGTACAGGTTCCTTATGAGCACAATTAAGTGTTCTGGAATTTCCATTCTTTGCAGTGTTTTCCATAATTTATTATGATCCACACAGTCAAATGCCTTTGCACAGTCAATAAAACACAGGTAAACATCTCTTTGGTATTCTTTGTCTTCAGCCAGGATCCATCTAACATCAGCAATGGTATCCCTGGTTCCGCGTGCCCTTCTGAATCTGACATGAATTTCTGGCAGTTCCCTGTCGATATACTGCCGCAGCCGCTTTCGAATGATCTTCAGCAGAGTTTTATGTGTGTGTGATATTAATGACATTGTCTGATTATTTCCACATTTAGTTGGATCACCTTTCTTGGGAATAGGCATAAATATGGAGCTCTTCCAGTTGGTTGGCCAGGTAGTCATCTTCCAGATTTCTTGGCATAGATGAGTGAGCGCTTCCACTGCTGCATCCATTTGTTGAAAATCTCAATTGATAGTCCATGAATTCCTAGAGCCTTGTTTTTTGCCAATGCCTTCAGTGCAGGTTGCACTTCTTCCTTCAGTACTGTTGGTTCTGGAATATATGCTACCTCCTGAAATGGTTGAACATCAACCAATTCTTTTTTGGTACAGTGACTCGGTGTATTCCTTTCATCTTCTCTTGATGCTTCCTGCGTTGTTTAGTATTTTTCCCATAGACTCCTTTACCGTCGCAACTGGAGGCTTGAATTTTTTGTTCAGTTCTTTCAGCTTGAGAAATGCTGAGCATGTTCTTCCTTTTTGGTTTTCTAACTCCACATATTTGTACATGTCATTATAATACTTTGTCTTCTCAGGCTACCCTCTGATATCTCCCGTTCACCTCTTTTACTTCATCATTTATTCCATTTGCTTTAGCTACTCGACATTCAAGAGCAACTTTCAGAGTCTTCTTAGGCATCCATTCTGGTCTTTTCTTTTTTTCATGTCTTTTTAATTACCTCTTGTTTTCTTCATGTATGATGTCCTTTGATGTCATTCCACAACTTGTCTGGTCTTCAGACGTTAGTGTTCAACGCATCAAATCTATTCTTAAGATGGTCTCTAAATTCAGGTGGGAATTTAGAGCTGAGGGTGTACCTTTATTTAATTTTAAAAAGTTGTACCTTGAAAACTGCAAAGTCCTTGCATCTAGTTCATGCTTACTATTAATGAATGCATTGTAAAACTCTGCAATTTTTTAAATAGATTTTTATTTTTCTCTTCAAGGGAGATTAGCCGAGCTGCCGGGAAGGCTGTGCCTGGCATCATTGATGAGGAGAGTAGTGGAAACAATGCCCAGTGAGTATGTTTTCTGAGGCCTGACGAGGATTTATTTGTCATTTTTAGGAATTGGGTTGTTTTTCTCTCTCTTTTTCAAAATGAAGAGTCTTCTTTTCTGATTACAAAAGTAATTCTCATGAAAGAAACAGTTTAAACAGTTCAAAAGATAGAAAGTATAAGTCCTCCATTGTGAATCCATGCTCCTTCCATCAAAAAATAACCAGTCTTAACTGTATGGTGTTTAGATTTCTAGATTTTTTCATATATAACAACCTATACAGATCCTTGTTCTGTTTGACGACGGGATTAAATTGGATGTATCCTAGTTTATCCAACCAGTCCCGTATTACTGAACATTTAAGTGGTTTATAATATTTTGCTTTACTGATAACACTCTCTAACATTTACTGAAGGAGCCCTAGTGGCACAGTAGTCAAGCGCTCAGCTGCTAACTGACAGGTTCACGGTTCTAACCTACCGGCAGCTCTGTGGGTGAAAGACGTGGCAGTCTGCTTCCATAAAGATTACAACCTGGGAAACCCTGTGGAGCAGTTCTGCTCTGTCCTATAAGGTTACTATGAGTTGGAATTGACTCGATGACAGCAGGTTTTTGGTTTAACGTTTATTGGGCACTTACTTTGTGTCAGGCAGATAATAGCACATTTAATTCTCACAGTAACCCTAAAATGTTATAGATGAGATACAGAAAGGTTAGTTGCCCAAGCTCATACGACTAAGTGTCAAAATTAGATTCAAACCTAGGCAGTCTGCTCTGGAGCCTGTATTCTTAACCTCCGTTCTGTGTTATTGTAAACAAATCAGACTGATTTGTGTAGATACCCTGGGTCTTTGCTGCGACAGTGGAAAGTAGATGGACTTCAAGGCAGGTTTGCATGGAAGCGTCCCCACCAAAGTGGGATAAATATATGCCTCTTTATTTATGTAAGCATTCAACTGGTAACATACCCTTCCAATGACTGACATTACTTCTTAGAGACAGCACCAGCCAAATCTATGAGGAGGGGAGACTATTTACCTCTAAGACCTTATTTTAGGGCAGTGGTGGTTCTGTGGTAGATTCCTTGCCTTCCATGTGGGAGACCCAGGTTCAGTTCTTGACCAGTGCACATCAAGCATGGCTACTCCTCATCTGTCAGTGGGGGCTTGTGTGTGGCTGTGGTGATGAGCAGGTTTCAGTACAGCTGGAAACTAAGATAGACTAGGAAGAAAGGCCTGGCAGTCTGCTTCTGAAAATCAGCTAGTGTAAACCCTAGGGGTCACAACACTCCAATCCAATTGTGCACAGGGTCGCCATAAGTTGGGGGCTGACTCAATGGCAGCTAACAACAACAGCAAGACTTATTGTTCAGAGCAGCTAAAGTTCTTTTATTTTCTCCCTACCCACCTCACCTTTTCTTTTCCTTCACCAAAATGTGGCTGTGGGACCAGCTAGGGATAAGAAGCTGAAACCCTGAAATTCCTGCTCATATATAGTTCTGGTTCAGTTCTCAGAAGAGGCCCCATCTTCTTCCTCTCCCACCACACGGGCTGGCTTAGTTATTCTAATTACAATCATGTATGCTTCCCTGTTAATTTATATCGGCATTTTTCAAAATGCCTTTTTAAACTTGCAGCTAGACTTGTCCTAGGTTTTGAGTTATAAAACTGAAGCTTAGAGGAAATTTTGTTTGATGATGAATTGTTCAAAATATGTTCGGATTATCTACAGAATTTTTAAATATATTTAAAAAAATTTTGTGTGTTTTTAATTTCTTACAGGGCTCTCACCTTTGTCTATCCTTTTGGTGCCACATTGAGTGTCATGAAACCAGCAGTGGCTGTTCTGTCCACAGGCTCTGTCTGCTTCCCACTTAACAGACCCATTCTGGCTTTCTATCACTCTAAGGTACAGCCTTTCTTAGATACGAGGATATATGCAATTTTTATTATTGGAATAGTAAGAACTACTTTACCATTTCCAAAGAGGTTTCATCTATTTTCTCATTGTTCTTCATGACAATCCCATGAAGAAGTGTTTAATTATCCACATTTTACTTACTCAGTGGAGTCAGGGCTTAAACCTAGCTTGTGTATTTCTAAATCCAAAGCTTTTCCACTCTCACATAGGACTGCCTATATTGTAACTTTTTTTTAATTGTAGTAAAATATATATAACAAAACATTTGCCATTTCAACTTTTTTTATGGGTATGCATCAGTGACGTTAGTTACATTCATCATGTTGTACAGCCATCGCCACTATCCGTTTCCAGATTTTTCCATCACCCTTAACAGAAGCTTAATAACCCTCTAATCGTTGATTCCCCTTGTACTGTGACTCTGTGGAATGCAAAAGTTGGAAACAAAGAAGAAAGATCAGTAGTTGGGAAATATGGCCTTGGTGACAGAAATGATGCCGGAGATCACATGATAGAATTTTGCAAGACCAACAACTTCTTCATTGCAAATACCTTTTCTCACCAACATAAACAGTGACTATACACATGGACCTCTCCAGATGGAATACATAGGAATCAAATCGACTACATCTGTGGAAAGAGACAATAGAAAAGCTCAGTATCATTAGTCAGAACAAGGCTGGGGCCAACTGTGAAACAGACCATCAGTTGTTCGTATGCAATTTGAAGTCGAAAAAAAGGAAAATTAGAACAAGTTGACGAGAGCCAAAGTATGACCGTGAGGATATCGCACCTGAATTTAAAGACCGTCTCAAGAATAGATTTGACGCGTTGACCACTGATGTCCAAAGACCAGACGAGTTGTGGAGTGACATAAAGGACATCATACGTGACGAAAGCAAGAGGTCATTAAAAAGACAGGAAAGAAAGAAAAGATCTAAACGGATGTCAGAAGAGACTCTGAAACTTGGCTCTTGAATGTTGAGTAGCTAAAGCAAAAGGAAGAAATGATGAAGTCAAAAACATGAACAGATTTCAAAGGTGGCTCGAGAAGAGAAAGTACTATAATGACATGTGCAAAGACCTGATGATAGAAAACCAAAAAGGAAGAACATGCTTAGCATTTCTCAAGCCGAAAGAACTGAAGAAAAAATTCATGTCTCTGGTTGCAATATTGAAGACATCGATGGAGAAAATGGGATGATGAAAATATTAAACGATGCAGGAAGCATCAAAAAAAGATGTAAGGAGTCACTGTACCAAATAGAATTGGTCAATGTTCAACCATTTGAGGAGGCAGCATATGATCAGGAACCAATGGTATTGAAGGAAGAAGTCCAAGCTGCACTTGGACTTGGCAAAAAACAAGGCTCCAGGAATTGACAGAATACCAATTGAGATGTTCCAGCAAATGGATGCAGTTCTAGAAGTGCTCGCTCATCTGTGCCAAGAAATTTGGAAAACAGCTACCTGGCCAGCCGACTGGAAAAGATCCATATTTACCCCTGTTCCCAAGAAAAGTGATCCAACTGAATGTGGAAATAATCGAACAATATCATTAATATCACACACAAGTAAAATTTTGCTGAAGATCATTCAAAAGCGGCTACAGCAGTGTACCAACAGGGAACTGCCAGAAATTCAAGACAGATTCAGAAGAGGATGTGGAACCAGGGATATCATTGCTGATGTTAGGTGGATCCTGGTTGAAAGCAGAGAATATCAGAAAGATGTTTACCTGTGCTTTATTGACTATGCAAAGGCATCTGACTGTGTGGATCATAACATATTATGGGTAACATTGCGAAGAATGGGAATTTCAGAACACTTAGTTGTGCTCATGAAGAACCTGTACGTAGATCAAAAGGCAATCATTCAAACAGAACAAGAGGATACCAGGTAGTTTAAAGTCAGGAAAGATGTGAGTCAGGGCCATATCCTTTGACCATACTTATTCAGTCTGTATGCTGAGCAAATAATCCAGGAAGCTGGATTATATGAAGAAGAACAGGGCATCAGGATTGGAAGAAGATGCATTAACAACCTGGGTTATACAGATGACACAACCTTGCTCGCTGAAAGTGAAGAGGACTTGAAGCACTTACTGATGAAGATCAAAGACCGCAGCCTTCAGTATGGATTACAGCTAACATAAAGGAGACAAAAATCTTCGCAAATGGATTAGTAAGCAACATTTTGATAAATGGAGAAAATAAAAAAGTTGTCAAGGATTTCATTTTACTTAGATCCACAATCAACTCTGATAGAAACAGCAGTCAGGAAATCGAAAGACACATTGCATTGGACAAATCTGCTGCAAAAGATGTCTTTAAAGTGTTAAAAAGCAAAGAGAATTACCTTGAAGACTAAGGTGTGCCTGACTCAAGCCATGGTGTTTTCAGTTGCTTCAATTGCATGTAAAAACTGGATGATGAATAAGGAAGACAGAAGAATTGAATTGTAGTGTTGGAGAAGAATACTGAATATTGAACATACCATGGACTGCCAAAAAAACAAACAATGCTTCTTAGAAGCAAGAATGGCGAGACTGTGTCTCATGTACTTCGGACATGTTGCGAGGAGGGATCAATTCCTGGAGAAGGACCTCATGCTTGGTAAAGTAGAGGGTCATCAAAAAAGCGGAAGACCCTCAGTGAGATGGATTGATTCAGTGGCTGCAGCAATGGGCTTAAGCATAACAAAGATTGTGAAGATGGCGCAGGACCAGGCGGTTTTTTGTTCTGTTGTACATAAGGGTCGCTCTGAGTTTGGATGGACTCCGTGGCAGCTAACAATAACAACAACAAAATAATGTCATCCTGTGCATGACTACAGGGTCTCACTGTCGATGTAAAGAGAACCCTTTCAGTGAAGTTTTGAGATAAACTACACCAAATGGCACAGAATCTTGCTGCTATTAAAACATATCAGAAGATCAGTTGTCCAGTTCTCATCTTAGAGGCCCTCAGAAATGTGGGAACAGGTGGTCCTAGAGGACACAGCCTCATTCCAAAAAAACTAAACCAGTTGCTTTTGAGTCAGTTTCAACTCATGGCAACCCCATTTGTGTCGAGTGGAACTGCGTTCCATAGGGTTTTCATGGCTGTGACTTTTCAGAAGCAGATCACCTGGCCTTTCTTCCTAGGCACCTCTCAGTGGGTTTGAACGGACAACCTTGTGGTTAGTAGCCTAGTGCTTAACTGTTTGTGCCACCCAGGGACTCCGACAGCCTCATTACGACCCCACGTTTCCACTGCCTATTAATTTATTTTATTTTATTAATTAGTGTTTTACTGAGTTTAATTCATAGAATTCCCCAGCTGACCTCCAGTCTTTCCCCCAGGGACCTAGATGCTCCTAATTCCTTACAATTCCTTTTTTTTTTTTTTTTTTTGGTGGGACCTAAGTATTCATTTCCCTCTCATTTAAAAGCTCTACACTCATTTCATAAGGGACTGAATAAATGTCTACATTGTGTTTAAAAGATGATATTCAAACGTAATTCACATAGCCATTATGGTAGTTAGCCTCTCCCAAACAGCTGGAATTGTTGTTTTAAAATTAAAGTATTAGCAAATGATTTAAGATGTAGAAATAATCATTGTTTACATAAACTATCAATTTATTGGCACAAAAGTAATGAGATACTATTTTAAGGGTCCTCAGGTAGTTTAATTCTAGAACTATGATTATCTGATTTCTTAACTGTGCACAAGAGATTTCAACTGGCTGAAGAGTGGATTTTTATAGAACTTTAACTGAGCACAGAATGTGGTGATTCTTTTAGAACTCATAAGATCATCACCCGGCCATTTCCTAGCCATTTTCTCCTCCTGGTGGGCTTTAAGTCCTGCCCTGTAAACACAGTCTCTGAGAGAGGTTGTTGCCTGTCACTCTTAAGTTTGTGAGGTAAGCCAATGATGCCAGGGAGGGAGGCCACTCCCTGTCCTCCTGGAAGCCATGAGCAGGGCCAGGCTAGCACTCAGGGGTTCTGTCTCCTTGCCCACTGCCATTGCCTTCATGAGCTTATCTTGTTTCTTTCTGAGCCTCTGATTTACTGCAGTAGACTCGTTAATATTGAAGGAGAAAATTGGTCCTTGAGTAGATATACTCTGATGTAAATGGAACAAATTATAGACAGTTTCTGGGAAAGGAAGCTGAAAATAGTGATAGAATTTCTACCAAGGCAGAATAAATGGATTAAAGAAAAACCTGTACTCTTTTTGAAATAAATGAGTTAGGGAAAAGAAAACAATATAAAGGAAAGGATATAAGCCTAACTTAGCAGTAGTAGATTCGCATCGCATCACAGCACAGTTCATCTGGTCACTTCCCCTTTCTTTCTGCAGAATTCTACCAAATTGACTTCCTGTACTAGGTATAACTGATCTGTTTTCAGTGGTTATGATATAGCAATAATATTGTTGTTATTTTTCCTATGAATCATTTGCTTTTAATGTGGTGCAAGTCAAAGATTTTTTAAGTAATGGAATTTGTATATTTACATCTTTGGCATCTCTGGCTTTGGTGTAATTCTTTTCCTAGTGCCATTATAGCTGTGCCTGTTCCTTCTATGTGACGTAGCTAGAAGAACTTGGATTTTGGATATTGTACTACTTTTTCTCATTACAAAAGAAGCATATATTCATTATAGAAAGACTGGAAATACAGAGACAGCGAGGAGGAACGGAATGCTCCCATAGCACTGTTCCAAGGGAGTCCAGACTGACAGTTTGATGATTTTCTCCCACTTTTGCTTGTGCCTCATTTTTGTTTGCTCTACAGCCTTTAAACTAGGGTAACTCTACAAATTATGGTGTCCTGATGTTATGGTAGAAGCATTTTCCAGTGTTACTGTAAGCCCTTTTAAAATATATAATTTTACAACTGAAAGAGGCTGCATTATTCTTAATCGTTTTTCTGTGGTTGAACTTTGAATTTATTTCAAAATTTTTGTGATTATAAATGCAAAATCGTGCATAGTGTTTTTTGTATGTTTCAGATTTCTTTGATGCGTATGTTGACAGCTTCAGCAACAGTGTATAAAATAATTTATTGTACTGAATTCTAACCAACAGTGTTTATAATAGCTTTTTTTCACATTAATCTGATAGGCAAAAAAATACTTTATGTTAATTTATTTAAATTTGTTAATAATAATTGAAAATTTTTCTTACTAACCAGCTCTTTCTTTTGTGACATTTTCATGCTTGTGACCTAGTACTAGTATTCTGGTTGACTCTTGTTAAAACATTGTTTCTGGTATTCATAAACGTCTCTATGATCTCTCTGTATAGTTTTATAATGGATCTTAACTCAGGACAGAGTATCTTGGATTTTTTTTCTTTTAAGATTGTGATCTTCATCCATAAGATAACCAACAAGGGAAAAATGCTGTAGCACACAATTCACGTTCCTTTTTGTTAAAGTCAAACAGAAAAATACAGAAGTGTCTAAAATGAGAGGCAGGTTAGAATGTAGTTGTTAGCATAGTTGACATTTCTGCTGTTAAAACCTTGATGTGAACTGGCACTCAATTTGTATAGAAGATAGTTGCTCCCAGGATTCTGATTACACGTGTTTGGGGAGTAGGATGCATGTGGCACATTGTGGGATCTGAGTATCTGACGCTGCTTTGGTTGTCATTGCTAGAACCAAGGTGGGAAGCTGGCGGTGCTTGGCTCATGTCATATGTTCAGTGACCAATATTTGGATAAAGAAGAAAACAGCAAAATCATGGTGAGCTTTTTCCTTTAATCATACTAATGTATAATGTCGTAGATATGATTTTAATGTCGTTGATACATTTCAGTCATTTAAAAAATACTGATACATTCACTTATTCATTCAAAACCAGCTATTCAGAGTCCAGCTATTCATATACCAGTCACTAAGGATACAACATTGAGTCAGATGTAGTCCCTGCCTTGAAAGTTTATAGTACATTGAGACAGGTAAGTCCAGAAAGATGTGGTGAGCACTTCTAAGCATGCCAGGTTGGGGTGAGAGCTGACCCTGGAAAGACGGTGAGGAACAAGCTCAACAAGGGCCTCACATGCAAAGCTGAGGAGCTTCAGCCGTATGCCAAAAGCAACCAGAAGCCCTTCTGGGTTTTCCGCAGGCATGGGCATATCTGGGCCCCTCTGTTAGCTGTGTGCAAGGCAGGATGAAGGAGGCAGCTTAGGGCCAGTTAAGAGGCTAGTGAGGTCAGCCAGACAGGAAGGGATGAGCACCTGAATAAAGGTAGTGAAGGTGAGACTAGAGAGAAGGGGCTGGTGTGCATGAGTGGTATTTAAGAGAGGTTACATAGAGGACTGGTCACTGATTTATGTAGGGAATGAGCTAAAGGAATTGCAGTTGCTCTGTCAGAATTAGTGCAAAGGAAGCACGTCAGGTGAAGGATGATAGAGCGGGGAAGCAGACATCTGCATCATGCGCAAAGCTCTACGTTGAAGTGATTCTGGTGAATTGCTGCCGAAAGAAGAGGTTCCCGCCGCATATTTCATTAATGAAGTACATCCTTCAGTCTTAGGAACTAACTGTTTTAGGAGATCGATTAGAATCTTGTTTCTGTGGAATCAGTGTGAAGAATGTCTCCAGATGCATTCTGAAGGAATCTATATATAATACTCTACCTTTTAAAGTTTTACTTTTAAGTTCAGACTGTCCTCAGCACATTAAACAGGGATTGCTTCAGGACTGTGAACAAGGTTTAATAAATTTTGGGTTGTGGTTAGAGTGTCCTAAGATAACTTATAAATTTCTGATGATAAAAGTTGCACTAGAATGAGGAAAACCTTTTACATTTTCATCTGATTTAACCAAGAGAAGGCTGGACTATACTTTTTCAGATCACTGGATCTGGTCTTTTTACCTTTAGCATTTTTTCTTGATTGATTTAAATCTGTGGTTCTGACCCTCTGCATTCTCAAGTAACTGAGTGTCTAATTCTGTACCTTTTAATCCAGGATGTTGTTTTCCAATGGCTTACAACAGGGGACATCCACCTAAACCAGATTGACGCTGAGGACCCAGAGGTAGGAGATGGTGTGTCAGTAAAGAACTCTTAAATGAAAAATGGGTCCAGCCTGTCAGCACCACTTTTAACAGTTCCAAGGGAATATATATCTGTCTTATCTTGTCTATAAGACAGGGGGAAAGAAATGATGCTTTTGGGGAATGAAGGTCCTGTTGGGAAAAAATCATAAAACAGTAAGCAAGTTATATAATTAATTAGTTGGCCTAAACTAAACTCAGTATTTGTACAGAAATAATTCTTTCAGAAATATGAAAGAACAAATAATTTTTTTTTTTTTAAATTTTTATTAAGCTTCAAGTGAACATTTACCATTCCAATCAGTCTGTCACATGTAGGTTTACATACATCTTACTCCCTTCTCCCACTTGCTCTCCCCCTATTGAGTCAGCCCTTACAGTCTCTCGTTTCGTGCCAATTTTACCTTCTTCCATCTCTCTCTATCTTCCCATCCCCCCTCCAGTCAAGAGTTGCCAACACACTCTCCCGTGTCCACCTGATTTAATTAGCTCGCTCTTCATCAGTATCTCTCTCCCCCCCACTGACCAGTCCTTTTCATGCCTGATGATTTGTCTTCGGGGTTGGTTCCTGTCCTGTGCCATCAGAAGTTCTGGGGAGCATTGTCTCTGGGATTCCTCTAGTCGCAATCATACCATTAGGTGTGGTCTTTTAATGAGAATTTGGGGTCTGTATCCCATTGGTCTCCTGCTCCCTCAGGAGTTGTCTCTTGTGCTCCCTGACAGGGCAGACATCGATTGTGGCCGGGCACCAACTTGTTCTTCTGGTCTCAGGATATTGTAGGTCTCTGGTTCAAGTGGCCCTTTCTGTCTCTTGGGTTCTTAGTTGTCGTGTGACCTTGGTGTTCTTCCTTTGCCTTTGCTCCCGGTGGGTTGAGACCAATTAATGTATTTTAGATGGCTGCTTGTTGGCATTTAGGACCCCAGGTGCCACAATTCAAAGTGGGATGCAGAGTGTTTTCATAATAGAATTGTTTTGCCCATTGATTTAGAAGTCCTCTCAAACCAAGTTCCCCAGACCCCAGCCCCTGCTTCGCTATCCTTTGAAGCTTTCATTTTATCTCGGAAACCTCTTTACTTTTAATCCTGTCCAATTAGGCTGACCTTCCTTGTTTTGAGTGTTGTCTTTCCCTTCACCCAAAGCAGTTCCCATCTACAGATTGATCAATAAAAAGCCCTCTCCCTCCCTCCCTCCCTCCCTCCCCCCTTTGTAACCACAAAAGTATGTGTTCTTTTCCGTTTTTTCTATTCCTCAAGATCTTATAATAGTGGTCTTATACAATATTTGTCCTTTTGCAACTGACTCATTTCGCTCAGCATAATGCCTTCCAGATTCCTCCATGTTATGAAATGTTTCAGAGATTCGTCACTGTTCTTTATCGATGCGTAGTATTCCATTGTGTGAATATACCACAATTTATTTACCCATTCGTCCGTTGATGGACATCTTGGTTGCTTCCAGCTTTTTGCTATTGTAAACAGAGCTGCAATAAACATGGGTGTGCATATATCTGTTTGTGTGAAGGGTCTTGTATTTTTAGGGTATATTCCGAGGAGTGGGATTTCTGGTTTGTATGGTAGTTCTATTTCTAACTGTTTAAGATAACGCCAGATGGATTTCCACAGTGGTTGTACCATTTTACAATCCCACCAGCAGTGTATGAGAGTTCCAGTCTCTCCGCAGCCTCTCCAACATTTATTATTTTGTGATTTTTGAATTAATGCCAGTCTAGTTGGTGTCAGATGGAATCTCATCGTAGTTTTAATTTGCATTTCTCTAATGACTAATGATCGAGAGCATTTTCTCATGTATCTGTTGGCTGCCTGAATATCTTCTTTAGTGAAATGTGTGTTCATATCCTTTGCCCACTTCTTGATTGGGTTGTTTGTCTTTTTGTGGTTGAGTTTTGACAGAATCATGTAGATTTTAGAGATCAGGCGCTGGTCTGAGATGTCATAGCTGAATATTCTTTCCCAGTCTGTAGGTGGTCTTTTTACTCTTTTGGTGAAGTCTTTAGATGAGCATAGGTGTTTGATTTTTAGGAGCTCCCAGTTATTGTGTTTCTCTTCATCATTTTTGGTAATGTTTTGTATTCTGTTTATGCCCTGTATTAGGGCTCCTAGGGTAGATCCTATTTTTTCTTCCAAGATTTTTATCGTTTTAGTCTTTATGTTTAGGTCTTTGATCCACTTGGAGTTAGTTTTTGTGCATGGTGTGAGGTATGGGTCCTGTTTCATTCTTTTGCAAATGGATATCCAGGTATGCCAGCACCATTTGTTAAAAAGACTATTATTTCCCCAATTGACTGACACTGGTCCTTTGTCAAATATCAGCTGCTCATACGTGGATGGATTTATATCTGGATTCTCAATTCTGTTCCATTGGTCTATGTGCCTGTTGTTGTACCAGTACCAGGCTGTTTTGACTACTGTAGCTATATAATAGGTTCTGAAATCAGGTAGGGTGAGGCCTCCCACTTTCCTCTTCTTTTTCAGTAATGTTTTGCTTATCCGGGGATTCTTTCCTTTCCATATGAAGTTAGTGATTTGTTTCTCTATTCCCTTAAAGTATGACATTGGTATTTGGATTGGAAGTGCGTTGTATGTATAAATGGCTTTTGGTAGAACAGACATTTTTACTATGTTGAGTCTTCCTATCCATGAGCAGGGTATGTTTTTCCATTTAAGCGTGTCCTTTTGAATTTCTTGTAGCAGAGTTTTATAGTTTTCTTTGTATAGGTCTTTTACTTCCTTGGTAAGATTTATTCCTAAGTATTTTATCTTCTTGGGGGCTACTGTGAATGGTATTGATTTGGTTATTTCCTCTTCGGTGTTCTTTTTGTTGGTGTAGAGGAATCCAAGTGATTTTTGTATGTTTATTTTATATCCTGAGACTCTTCCAAACTCTTCTATTAGTTTCAGTAGTTTTCTGGAGGATTTCTTAGGGTTTTCCATGTATACGATCATGTCATCTGCAAATAGTGATAGCTTTACTTCCTCCTTACCAATCTGAGTACCCTTTATTTCTTTGTCTAGCCTAATTGCCCTGGCTAGGACTTCAAGTACGATGTTGAATAAGAGCGGTGATAAAGGGCATCCTTGTCTGGTTCCCGTTCTCAAGGGAAATGCTTTCAGGTTCTCTCCATTTAGAGTGATATTGGCTGTTGGCTTTGCATATATGCCCTTTATTATGTTGAGGAATTTTCCTTCAATTCCTATTTTGGTGAGAGTTTTTATCATAAATGGGTGTTGGACTTTGTCAAATGCCTTTTCTGCATCAATTGATAAGATCATGTGGTTTTTGTCTTTTGTTTTATTTATGTGATGGATTACATTAATGGTTTTTCTGATATTAAACCAGCCTTGCATACCTGGTATAAATCCCACTTGATCAGGGTGAATTATTTTTTTGATGTGTTGTTGGATTCTATTGGCTAGAATTTTATTAAGGATTTTTGCATCTATGTTCATGAGGGATATAGGTCTAAAATTTTCTTTTTTTGTAATGTCTTTACCTGGTTTTGGTATCAGGGAGATGGTGGCTTCATAGAATGAGTTGGGTAGTATTCCGTCTTTTTCTATACTTTGAAATACCTTCAATAGTAATGGTGTTAAGTCTTCTCTGAAGGTTTGGTAGAACTCTGCAGTGAAGCCATCTGGGCCAGGACTTTTTTTTGTTGGGAGTTTTTTGATTACCATTTCAATCTCTTTTTTTGTTATGGGTCTATTTAGTTGTTCTACTTCTGTATGTGTTAGTTTAGGTAAGTAGTGTTGTTCCAAGAATTTATCCATTTCTTCTAGGTTTTCAAATTTGTTAGAGTACAATTTTATGTAGTAATCTGATATGATTCTTTTGATTTCATTTGGTTCTGTTGTGATGTGGTCCTTCTCGTTTCTTATTCGGGTTATTTGTTTCCTTTCCTGTTTTTCTTTAGTCAGTCTAGCCAATGGTTTATCAATTTTGTTAATTTTTTCAAAGAACCAGCTTTTGGCTTTGTTAATTCTTTCAATTGTTTTTCTGTTCTCTAATTCATTTAGTTCAGCTCTAATTTTTATTATTTGTTTTCTTCGGGTGCCTGATGGATTCTTTTGTTGCTCACTTTCTATTTGCTCAAGTTGTCGGGACAGTTCTCTGATTTTGTCTCTTTCTTCTTTTTGTATGTGTGCATTTATCGATATAAATTGGCCTCTGAGCACTGCTTTTGCTGTGTCCCAGAGGTTTTGATAGGAAGTATTTTCATTCTCGTTGTTTTCTAAGAATTTCCTTATTCCCTCCTTGATGTCTTCTATAACCCAGTCTTTTTTCAGGAGGGTATTGTTCATTTTCCAAGTATTTGATTTCTTTTCCCTAGTTTTTCTGTTATTGATTTCTAGCTTCATTGCCTTGTGGTCTGAGAAGATGCTTTGTAATATTTCGATGTTTTGGATTCTGCAAAGATTTGTTTTATGCCCTAATATGTGGTCTATTCTAGAGAATGTTCCATGTGCGCTAGAAAAAAAAGTATATTTTGCAGCAGTTGGGTGGAGAGTTCTGTATAAGTCAATGAGGTCAAGTTGGTTGATTGTTGTAAGTAGGTCTTCCGTGTCTCTATTGAGCTTCTTACTGGATGTCCTGTCCTTCTCCGAAAGTGGTGTGTTGAAGTCTCCTACTATATATGTGGAGGTGTCTATCTCACTTTTCAATTCTGTTAAAATTTGATTTATGTATCTTGCAGCCCTGTCATTAGGTGCGTAAATATTTAATATGGTTATGTCTTCCTGATCAATTGTCCCTTTTATCATTATATAGTGTCCTTCTTTATCCTTTGTGGTGGATTTAAGTCTAAAGTCTATTTTGTCAGAAATTAATATTGCTACTCCTCTTCTTTTTTGCTTATTGTTTGCTTGATATACTTTTTTCCATCCTTTGAGTTTTAGTTTGTTTGTGTCTCTAAGTCTAAGGTGTGTCTCTTGTAGGCAGCATATAGATGGATCGTGTTTTTTTATCCAGTCCGTGACTCTCTGTCTCTTTATTGGTGCATTTAGTCCATTTACATTCAGCGTAATTATAGATAAGTAAGTTTTTAGTGCTGTCATTTTGATGCCTTTTTATGTGTGTTGTTGGCCATTTCATTTTTCCACATGCTTTTTTGTGCTGAGACGTTTTTCTTAGTAGCTTGTGAGATCCTCATTTTCATAATGTTTAACTTTGTGTTTATTGAGTCGTTACGTTTTTCTTGGCTTTTTTCTTGAGTTATGGAATTGATATTCCTTTTTGTGGTTACCTTTTTATTTACCCCTATTTTTCTAAGTAAAACCCTAACTTGTATCCTTCTATTTCGCCTTGTATCACTCTCCATCTGGCAGTTCAATGCCTCCTATATTTAGTCCCTCTTTTTGATTATTTTGATCGTTTAGCTATTGATTTCCATGATTTCCTGTTGTGTGTATTATTTTGTTTATTTATTTATTTTTTAGAATTAGTCTTAATTTGTTTGTTTTTGTGCTTTCTCTGTTTGAGTTGCGTTGATATCAGGACGTTCTGTTTTGTGACCTTGTATTGTGCTGGTACCTGATATTATTGGTCATCAGGCCAAACAATCTCCTTTAGCATTTCTTGCAGTCTTGGTTTAGTTTTTGCAAATTCTCTAAACTTGTGTTTATCTGTAAATATCTTAATTTCTCCTTCATATTTCAGAGAGAGTTTTGCTGGATATATGATCCTTGGTTGGCAGTTTTTCTCGTTTAGTGCTCTGTATATGTCGTCCCATTCCCTTCTTGCCTGCATAGTTTCTGCTGAGTAGTCTGAACTTATTCTTATTGATTCTCCCTTGAAGGAAACCTTTCTTTTCTCCCTGGCTGCTTTTAAAATTTTCTGTTTGTCTTTGGTTTTGGCAAGTTTGATGATGATATGTCTTGGTGTTTTTCTTTTTGGATCAATCTTAAATGGGGTTCGATGAGCATCTTGGATAGATATCCTTTCTTCTTTCATGATGTCAGGGAAGTTTTGTGTCAGGAGTTCTTCAACTATTTTCTCTGTGTTTTCTGTCCCCCCTCCCTGTTCTGGGACTCCAATCACTCGCAAGTTATCCTTCTTGATAGAGTCCCACATGATTCTTAGGGTTTCTTCATTTTTTTTAATTCTTTTATCTGATTTTTTTCCAGCTATGTTGGTGTTGTTTCCCTGGTCCTCCAGAAGTCCCAGTCTACATTCTAATTGCTCGAGTCTGCTCCTCTGACTTTCTATTGCGTTGTCAAATTCTGTAATTTTATTGTTAATCTTTTGGATTTCTACATGCTGTCTCTCTATGGATTCTTGCAACTTGTTAATTTTTCCACTATGTTCTTGAATAATCTTTTTGAGTTCTTCAACAGTTTTATCAGTGTGTTCCTTGGCTTTTTCTGCATTTATCCTAATTTCATTCGTGATATCTTTAAGCATTTTGTAAATTAGTTTTTTATATTCTGTATCTGATAATTCCAGGATTGTATCTTCATTTGGGAAAGATTTTGATTCTTTTGTTTGGGGGGTTGGAGAAGCTGTCATGGTCTGTTTCTTTATGTGGTTTGATATGGACTGCTGTCTCCGAGCCATCACTGGGAAACTAGATTTTCCAAGTAGTCAGCTAAAAAAAATGCAGTCAGATCCCTATCTGAATTCTCTCTCTGGCTCCGGGTATTCGGATGTTAATGGGCTCGCCTGGGGAGGGTGAGGGAGGGATCTGAGAGCTAGGAGTGTAGCACCACAGAATATAGAGCTGAACACCACGTTCACGCTCCGCCCCCGTTTGCCAAAATCCGGGCTGGACGGGTCCCTGGCTAGGACACTGCTTTCCTTGCTCGGAAACCAGTCCCTTCCTCCTGGGGACTTCCTCCGGTGCGCGGCACCGCTCGTGGGCACTGGGTGGGCGTTTCCCGCACGAACGGGTGGGCCCGCCCCCAGGGTCTATTCAGGGCAATAAAAATGGACTCCGTGCTCACGCCCCGCTCGTGCGCGCGCCCAAGCCCCAGCAGGACGGAACCCCGTCTGGGACGCTACTTTCTGCGCTTCGGGACCAATCAGTTCCTCCGCACGGCCAGGTGGGCCCGCCCCCTGGGTCAATTCAGGGCGATAAAAATGGACTCCGCGCTCACGCCCCGCCCGCGCGCGCCCAAGCCCCAGCAGGGTGGCACTCTGTCTGGGATGCTACTTTCTGCGCTTTGGGACCAATCAGTTCCTCCGCACGGCCAGGTGGGCCTGCCCCCTGGGTCAATTCAGGGCAATAAAAATGGACTCCGCGCTCACGGCCCGCTCGTGCGCGCGCCCAAGCCCCAGCAGGGCGGCACTTTGTCTGGGATGCTACTTTCTGCGCTTTGGGACCAATCAGTTCCTCCCGGGGACTTCTCCTTCCAGTGTGCCGCACCTCTCGCGCAAACTGGGAGGGCGTCACTCGCACGACCAGGTGTTCCCGCCCTCTGGGTCAATTCAGGGTAATAAAAATGGACCCCGCGCTCATGCCCCGCCCGCGCGCGCGCGCGTGCCCAGATCGCAGCGGAATGGCTCCCCGTCTGGGATGCTGCTTTCCCTGTTTTGAGACCAGACACCTCCGGGGATTTCTCCCTCTGGTGTGCCGTGCCACACGCGCGGACTGGGTGCGCGTCCTCCCGCACGAACGCGTGGGCCCCGCCCTGGGGTCACCCCAGGGAAACACAGCTGACCCCCCCCCGCGCGCGCCCCGTCGGCTTCTCGCCTAACTCCCGGCGGACAGCAGGGCACCCCAGCTGGGACGCTGTTCTCCCCCCTCTCAGATCAGTCACTGCCTCCCGGGTGTTTCTCCCTCCGGCTGCGCCCCTACGCCGCCCGCGCCAACCTGCTAGGCTTCCTCCCGGGATGGGTTCGGGGGGGAAGGGGTGGGCCCCCTTTCTGTGCCGTCTGCCCCCCTGGGCTCTGCCCCAGATCGAGCTCCGAAGGTCACCTGCCTGGTGCGCTGGCTCCTAGTTCTGAAAACAGTCGCTGTCTGCCCGTATTTGTTCGTCCTCCGTCTCTAAGTCTGTGCTTGTTGTTCAGAGTTCATAGATTGTTATGTATGTGATCGATTCCCTTGTTTTTCCGAGTCTTTGTTGCAAGAGGGATCCGCGGGAGCGTCCACCTAGTCCGCCATCTTGGCCCCCCTCCACAAATAATTTTTTATGAAGAAACAAAGATGATTAGAATTTAAGCTTTCAACTCGAGTTTTGTTGCCTTTAGAACTATTCTAAAGGCATTATGATAATATTTAGCAGACAAGGGAGAATGGCAAAGCTAGCGTTGGAATAGGAGCCTAATAACCTGCGTTCTAGGTCTGGCTCCATCACTAGCTCTCTGACCTTAAGCTTCTGTTCACCTTTTTTCGTCCTGGTTTTCTCATTTGTGAAATGAGACTAATACACCAAGACCTGTGCTG
The DNA here is from genome assembly GCF_030014295.1 of Loxodonta africana. Taxonomy (NCBI): domain Eukaryota; kingdom Metazoa; phylum Chordata; class Mammalia; order Proboscidea; family Elephantidae; genus Loxodonta; species Loxodonta africana. Next base: position 43,024,908 of record NC_087365.1, read on the forward strand.
TCTGCCTCACAGGATAACTGTGTGGCCTAAATAATAGATGTGAATGTACTTACTAAATGAAAAGGTGTAAAAAACACTCTATGCCTGTGAAAATTTCTGTTAACATTTATACTTACCAGGCACTGTATGTTACGTGTCACCACATAAATCATCCTATTTAATCATCACAATAGCACTATGATGTAGGTGGTCTTATTCCCATTTTCTAGAGGAAGAAACTGATATTCTGCAAGATTGCAGTGTGCTCAAATAGCAAGTAAGTGCAGAGCCAGAACCCAAACCCAAGACTCCCTATTCAAAGTCTACTTATTCTACAGCTGCTGCTTTGTTTCTTAAATTCCGAAATGTCAGGAAAAGGATTTCCTAGCCATGGATGGATGGAGACGGGTGAGAAGGCAATCTGAAATGGCTTATCCGATGACTGCTTCTTCCTGCAGCTGAGGATGTGATCTCCCAGAGGCTGATTTGTGTTCGGAAGCAGGAAAGCCCCAAGTCTACAGATACCTTCTATGGAAACATCAAACAAATGGATATTTTGCTTAAATTCCTCCTGAAAAGTGATAAAAGCCCCAAGAATAAAAGAAATGCAATACAGTGGGGAATTCGCTTTTCAGATCTCATAGGACCCAACTCTGAGTGGATGCATCTTTGGCAGCTGGCAGTCCTAGTTAGAGTGTCATGAGTCGAGGAAAGCAGCACTAAGGGATGTTTTGTGTGGCTGCCTCTATCATTCCTGCTTTCTAGTTGAGGAAACTGAAGTAAGTAAATTCTTCAAGGACCCTGTTTAAAGAAATACGCGGCCGAGCCATTATTAACAGCCACCTACCCAAGTCAGGCTGATTCCTGAGCCTGTGCCTGTTCTACAACTCTGTTGCTCACTGTCTGCTGCACATGACACTGGACTAGGTCAGGAGGAAAGCACTAATGGAAATCCAGTGGATGTTAACTAAGGCCTTTCTGTAAAACGGTACAGTTTCACATATATACCAGATTGGAGACCTACTGAAAAATGTACTTTGAATCTTAAGGCTTTGGAAAGTGGAATGCTAGATCCAGTAACACTGCAAAGTAAGAAATTCTGAAATCCTGAACTTCCCAAGTTTGATTTCAGATCAAATCTTGTTATACGGAATGGTTTTCAAACCCAGCCAATGGCTCAATTTCAAATAGTATTTAATAAAAGAAAATGGTTGCTCAATAGAGGTTAAGAATTTGCGTTACAAGTTTTAACCTCAAAATCTGTCAGGAAGTCATGAAAACCGGTGGTTCTTGGAACATGCTTTTGTTTTTGTCCAGTCATCTAAGGCCCTGGTACTTTTCTGAACCAGGACTTTGTAGAAGGCCTCTGTGCAGAAAGATAAGAGAATCAGCCTTGGGATTTCTGGGGTTGCTGGCCCGTTACTGAGCTCTGTGTTGTCTTCTGGGTGTGTGGCCTAGTGCAGTCAGTGCCCTGCTACTTGTCCTCACCTACAATTCACTGTCATATGAGAGGGAAAACAAGCAGATGTTGCTGAGAAGGGCATTTGTTTGTTTATGTGCCTTCATTGTTTCTTGTCTTAAAAAAGAGCTTGAGGATTGGGGACTTTCTGACCCATGGGATAAAGAAATAAGTTAGCCTGTTTGTCTTGACTTTGTATTATTCTTGTGTTGCCCAGGTATGTCTCCTCAGATGCTGGAACTAGAGAATGTAGAACAGTATGTTGCAGGTGACTTCAGAAGACCTATTTTTTTTGGTGCTTTAGGTGAAAGTTTACAGCTCAAGTTAGTTTCTCATACAAAAATATATACACACATTGTTATGTGACCCTCGTTGCTCTCCCTATAATGTGACTGCACATTCCTCCTTTCCACCCCGGATTTCCCGTGTCCATTCATCCAGCTTCTGTCCCTTCCTGCCTTCTCATCTTGCCTCTGGACAGGAGCTTCCCATTTATCTACTTGAACTAAGAAGTACACTCTTCACGAGTATCATTTTATGTCTTATAGTCCAGTCTATTCTTTGTCTGAAGAGTTGGCTTTGGGAGTGGTTTTAGTTCTGGGTTAACAGACAGTCCAGGGGCCATATCTTCTGGGGTTCCTCCAGTCTCAGTCAGACCATTAAGTTTGGTCTTTTTACTAGAATTTGAGTTCTGCAGCCCACTTTTCTCCTGCTCTGTCAGCGACTCTGTTGTGTTCCCTCTCAGGGCGGTCATTGATGGTAACTGAGCACCATCTGGTTCTTCTGGTCTTAGGCTGATGGAGTCTCTGGTTTATGTGGCCCATTTTGTCTCTTGGGCTAATATTTTCCTTGTGTCTTTGGTGTTCGTCATTCTCCTTTGCTCCAGGTGGGTTGGAATCAATTGACGCATCTTAGATGGCCGCTCACTAGCTTTTAAGACCCCAGATGCCACTCACCAAAGTGGGATGCAGAACATTGTAATAAACTTTCTTATGCTAGTTGACCTATATGTCCCCCAAAACCATGGCCTCCAGACCCCCACCTCTGCTACACTGTCCCTCAAAGTGTCTGGAAACTTCCTAGCTTTTGAGAAGACCTATTTTTAAACTACTACCAAGTTGGCCTTATTGGAAACAAGGCTAAATGCAATTCATAGAGCCAATTAGAAATAAACTTCTTGTGAGCATGCACTTATTAAATTTAATATATTTCTTGAGTAGGTAATACATTCACATAGTTCAGCAGTCAAAAGCTCACAGTGACGTTTTCTATCTTTGCCCAGCTACTTTGTTCCCCACTCCAGTGACAACAATCTTAGCAGTTTCTTGTATATTCTTTCAGAGTTATTTTATACATATATAAGCAAATGTGTGTTTTAAGACTGTATATTCACTGTTTGAATGTACTGTACTGTGTTTGACCAGTCTTCTGTTGATGGACACTTGGTTTTCCTGTCTTTTACTATTACCAGCACACAGCATATATCAGCAGGGGCTCTCGGCAATGCTGGACTTATGTCCTGGGCTAGGTGAGAAGTGTTGGGAGGGGCTATCTGTGCTGGGGTCACAGGCAGGTCAGACATATAGTAGAAGAGAAAGAAGAGTATGTGGGCCAGATGCTGGTGGGTGGGTAGATACTGTAGTGGGAGCTTATGGACTTCACGATTGCCTCGATTTTCTCAGCGAAATAGAAAATAAGGTCTCCAGCTAAAACTGAGGAAGGGAAAATTGTTTCAGATATGTGAAATGACAAAAGGAAATTATTGCCTAGGAAAGCAGGGGAGTAAATGGGTTAGGGAAGTACGATGTGATTGCAGAGCACCCTCAAGATCATGGTCATGAAATGAGGGGAAGACCATTCAGCGTGGCTGTGTGTTTCCTCAGCTGTGTCGAGTTGTGTGTATGCAGTTATGGGGTAATTGGAGAGTTGGATTTAGCCAGCACGGGGGTTTATCCAAGTGAGTTCTGTCCGTCTTTCCACATAAGGTTGGTTATTTAAAGTTTCGTTGCCAACGATCAGGAACAGTGAAATCTCTTGGCAAGAGAGTGTAAATACTGTGGATTTAGACCTGAGACAGTGGAGATGTAACAGAATAAATTCTTAATCCTGCCCTGCTGAAAGGAACCCTCTTGTGGCTTTCAGATTTCCGACTACATGATGCTGCCCGACACAGCCACCCTGTCAGAGCGGCTTCGAGTGTGTCTGCAGGAGGGCGATGAGAACCCACGGGACTTTACCACCCTCTTCGACCTGTCCATTTACCAGCTGGATACCACCTCCCTCCCCAAGGTCATCAAGTCAGTACCCCTGGCTCTTGAGCAGCACTGCACTCCGTTCTGATTGTTTGGTTTGAAAACATGAGCCTGGGGATAGGAGTTAGGGTCACATCAGATGTGGCATGCAAAACATTAATCAGACCTTTGATGAGGTCAACAAAGACCGCTGATAAAATGGGAGGACCAGGGAATTCATGCAGAGGAAACAGGTGGCAGTTATTAGCCCCAGCTAAGTTCTAGGCTCTGTATCAGGCATTTGCTCCTTCCTATTTGCCTGAGACTTTCATGGTTTTAGAACAGAAGGTTTCACATTCCAGGAACCTCCTCAGTAAGCTGCGATGGTTGGTCACCCTACAGGGGCTCCACATTGTTGTTCATTTATTACATTCACTAGTCCTCTGAGTTACTAGCCTCATCTCAGATGGGGAAACTGAGGTGTAAAGAAGAGACTTCCAAGCCAGTGCTTTCCTTTGTTTTATTGCCTGCATTGTTGTTGATGTTTCCCATCCCTAATGACAGGGACAGTAAGTACCATTTTTGAGCCCCTTTGACCTGACATAAGATCTCCATCATCTGGATAAACCAAAGGCTGAGGCACAGCTGCAGATGACTCACTTTCTACCCCTGCATTTACATTCAGGTTCAAGACTTAGTGAGCATCTGTCATGCCAGATAACTCTGCCTGAAGTTTATGGTTTCATGGAGAAAACAGACAAAAGTTGTGAAACAAAGTTATTATATAAATGCTGAATGTGAAGTATAAACTAGAGGCCATGGGCATAATGAAGAAAGAGAATTTGATTCTTACTGGGGTGGGCAGAGAAGGCTTTATGGAAAAGGTGCGTTTTAGCTGAGCATTGATTATTTCATTGTTTCTTAGGGGCCTTTTGTCTGCTTGGCATCACGCTGGCTGCTGAGCTTTGAGGGGTGAGAAGGATTTCAGGAGCTGGGTGGGGACACTGAGAGAGAGCATTTGCAATGAGGTCACTGCCTGAGCAAGTCCCAGACAGTTGCATATGCAAGGCGGGTCCCAGCAAGGGCACAGCCTGAGGATCAGGGCCAAGGCCAGACCTCTGGAGGGGGACTTGACTGAATCTGTGTTTCAGAAAAGCAACCACAACCATTTCTTTTTTTCACAGCCATTTCTTACAGCAGTTCATAGAATTAACTGGAATAAGGAAAAAATAGTGGTGAAGAAACCAGCTGGGAGACTATTGCTGCAGACCAAGAGGGTGGAAAAGGTGGATCTAGTAAGGGTAGTAGCATGGTTCTGAGACATGTCTTGGGGGAAAGGATCTACAGGGCCTGAGCGACGGGAAGCTGTGGAGACGTCAGGGAGGCAACCAGTGATGCTGTTAGCTGGCACTGAGAATGCAGGAAGAGGGAAGATAGATGAGTTCTGTTCTGGGCAGTCTTAGTCTAATGTGGCTGACATTTCCCTGTGAGGATGTGCAGCTGGAACTACAGGTTCAGAGGTGAAGACTAGGTAAAGCAGTTAGTGAAGCTCTGGCAAGGACTGGGGCGATACAGGGACCACACTAGAGACAGCCCTGACAGCTGCCGGTACCTGAAAGGCAGGAGAAAGAGGAGGCCTGGGACAGAAACAGGGAAAGCAGCTAGGCACAGGACGGTGCCTGTGGGGGAGAAATGGCCAGAAGCCAAGGGAGGAGAGCTGACACAGAAGCAGGGTGGCCCAGAGAGGAGGGGCCGCAGGGTTCATCTTCCCCTTTTCTAACTGTTAGATTTCACTAGAGTTTGTTTAGCTTGTCTTCCTTTCCCACTACACTGTAAACCTGAGGGCGGAAACCATGTCTCGTTCACTGTTGAATCCTCAGTGCCTAAGGCAGGGCCCAGCACTTATGGCAGTCAGTAAAGATGCGTGGAATTAACGAACATGCTGCCACTCTCCCTTTGCACTGCTTACCCATCCATCCATCCATTCATGTGCCAAGGACTGTTTCAGGCTCTTGGGATACTTCAGGGAACTAAGCAGCACAGTTCTGTCCCATTTCGGAGCTTATTTTCTAGGAAGGAGATAAATGGTTTCCTTATAGGGTTGCTATGAGTCGGGATCAACTCGATGGCAATGGGGTTTATGTGGTGCTCTTAGGTATTTTTATTTGCTAGTAACATCATTTGAAAGCAGTTTCTCTTTTTTTTTTTTTGAGTAAAAATTTAGTTAGGCTTTAAATATTTGTCAGCTATAGGGTGTTGCTCTGAAGTAACAGAATTTCTTATCAATACCTGCTGGGTGTCAAGTAGAGATAGACAGTATAGGTCCCCTGCCCTGAGTTCATGGTCTGGTGGATTGGAGGTTGATGTATAGGGTGATGAAAATGCAGTGCCAGAGTGTTCTGGAAATATATAGCTTAGCCCCATTTCACAGATTTGTATTTTGCTTTGGCATTTATTCTCATTCTCCAAACAGATCCACCTCCTAAATTAAATTTTGCTGGGTTTTAAGATTAGTTTCTCCACCCACTTCCCACCCCCATCAGGCACCTGTTGGCTACTGGTAGGAGGAAGATTTGATGGTGAGCTGAGTGGAGGAAGGGAAGACTTACTGGAGTAAAGCATTTGTTTCAAACATTCAGCTCCATGTGGGGGCACAAAGCAGAAAATCACCATGGGGATGGCCTCAGCAGCAGAGTTCTGTGTGTGCAGGTGGTGGGGAACTCTAGTCTGAAACTGCTTCTAATGACATTCTGCCTTCCAGGTAGACTGAGTCATGAAACTTCTGGTTGGCAGGGATTGGTCAGGTCTGAGTTCTGATTATGGCTCTGTCACCTCTTAGCCATTTGATCTTGGGAAGCTACCAGAGTCTCTACACCTCAGTTTCCTCTTCTGTAAGAGAGTATACTCATTTTCTAGGGTTGTTTTGAGGATTAAATAAGTATGAGTGCCTAGCACAGAGTCGGCACAACATGTGGCAGATAGTAGGTACTTGATAAAAGTTATCTCTTCCCTCCTTGGGAATCTTCCATTCATTGCTAGGAAATAGTCTCCCCAAGTATCTGGGAACAGTGGAGGAGATGACAGCAATAAGCTCAGCAAATAGCCTTTCTGTAGTCACAGTCCTCACTCCTGTCTTTCTTTTTCCCTCACTTCTTTCTGAAATCATTCATACATAGAAGCTGGTATGAACTTTGTCCACACCCACTGGCATTTGCTTTTTCTGCTTAATTTTGAAAGATGACAGTTTATATAAAATTTTAGTTGGGTGAGTATATTTTAATTCACTCACTCAATTAGATGTGTTGCATTGGAAAAATATGCTGCAAAAGACCCCTTTAAAGTGTTAAAAAGCAAAGATGTTACTTGGAGGACTGAGGTGCACCTGACCCAAGCCATGCTATTTTCAGTCACCTCACATGCATGTGAAAGCTGGATAATGAATATGAAAGACTGAAAAATTGATGCCTTTGAATTATGGTGTTGGCGAAGAATGTAGAATACACCATGGGCTGCCAGAAGAACGTACAAGTCTGTCTTGGAAGAAGTACAGCCAGAATGCTCCTTAGAAGAAAGGATGGCGAGACTTCGTCTCATGTACTTTGGACATGTTATCAGGAGGGATCAGTCCCTGGAGAAGGACATCATGCTTGGTAAAGTAGAGGGTCAGTGAAAAAGATGAAGACCCTTGAGATGGATTGACACAGTGGCTGCAATGATGGGCTCAAACATAGCAATGATTGTGAGGATGTCACAGGACTAAGCAGTGTTTTGTTATATTGTACATAGGGTCGCTATGACCCAGAATAGACTTGATGGCATCTAACAATACCATATTTTAATTTGTCCCATTCCCAGAGGAGTTCAGCCAGCTTATAAAAATAAGTACAATGCAAAAGGATAAAATGACTATCTGAGAGAATGGAGGCAAAAGGAAAGCCAGAGTAGAACAGTAGCAGGGGTAAGATTAGCATTTAACTCTGTAACCTCATTGCTGCAGCCACTCTGGCTGCCCTGCTGTTCTTTGACCCTTCTGCCTGTTCTCCTTGCTCTTGCCCCTGCCTGGAGCACTTTTGTAGATAACAGCATGGCTTGCTCCCTCCCTGTATTCAGGGTTTCTCTGACCAGCAACACTTCCTTTGCCCTCCCTGTCTCCTGATTTGTTTTTCCTCTTAGTACTTATTGATACCTGGCATCTTGTTTTTTGTTCCTTCGTTTATTGTGTCTCTCCTCCACTAGAAAGTAAATTCCACCAGGGCAGGGACTTGGTCTCTTTTTGTCACTGCTGCTGCACTCCTGGTGGGTAAAACTACCTGGTACCTAGTAGACATTTGGTAAATATTGGTTGTGTGCATGAGCACAGAGAAGTGCATATCATATAGATCTGTTCAATTGCCAGAAGCCGACTTCAGATTAACTCCTATTTCTTGATGGTGGGAACAAATACAGAAACACAGTGAGTTACAAGATTTAGTGTGCCATTGGGTAAGACAACAAACCTATTTAGGAGAAGCCTGATATGAAACTTGAAATTTTTCCTTTGACGTCCCGATAAGTAATACTGTGTGATACAGTGGAAAGGATCCCTGATAGGACCACTACATTATCTATAACAGCACATTTTTGTAAATTTTTCTGTCTAATAGTGCTGAATCACATTATTTGATGGAGAACCACACTGTGTGGTCAGTTAGACATGCTTTGTCACTATGTCTCATCTTGATCCCTTCTTTACTGTTTAATTATTAACACAGGGCTCATGAACAGCTAAATGTGAAGCATGAACCTCTGCAGCTCATCCAACCTCAGTTTGAGACACCGCTACCAGCCCTGCAGCCAGCTGTGAGTAGGTGTGCTCGAGGGACTGTTACTGCAGAACGCTTCTGTTTGCCCTTCCCTTGCTAGCTGGGCCCTTCACTGTGGATCCGCCCCTATAGAGAGCTTAGATTTGTGATAGAGTCACATTTCATGTACTTGCCCAAAGGCTAACTTTGGACTTTAGTCTCAGTTTAAGCTGCCACTGATATCTTAACACTGACTAAATTTAGAAACTTATTTTAAAACAAAATGGCACAAACCCTGGAGGTAAACAAGCATCTCCACCCTTTCTTCACTCACTGTTGGGGTCTAGGTAGTTACCTAGGTGGTTTGAGTGCCCAGGCCTCTTGGGTTTCCTTTTGTCCTCTTACATAAGAGATAGGTGGTTCTCAGACTTTAGTGTGCACAAGGATTATGTTTCAAGGTTGTAAATGTAAAACTATGTTTTTTTTGTAATTTTATAGATTATTTAAAGGGTTTTTCAAAAGTAATTTTGATGATTCATGATTTGCACTTTTTGTACTGAGTAGATCAGAAACTCCGGGAAAGAGGAGACTCTACTGATCTGTGAATAGTTGCTGGGTTGGATGGATGAGTGGGCGGGGCTCCCAGTCTCAGCAGAGTGCACCAGTTGCCTGTGGCGCTCATGTGACAGCACCATTCAGGGCCCTGCATTTTAAACTGAGCTGCAGAGCAGCAGTGAGTGTGGAAATCCTGTGTATGAACTAGCCTGCTTTTTTTCTGTGATAGAACCTGCTGACATTTACACTGAAAATTATTTTATTTTTTGGCTTTTAAAAAAATTTTTATTGTGCTTTAAGTGAAAGTTTACAAATCAAGTCAGTCTCTCATACAAAAATTTATATACACTTTGCTATACACTCCTAGTTGCTCTCCCTCTAACGAGACAGCGCACTCCTCTCCACCCTGTATTTCCGTGTCCGTTCAGCCAGCTTCTGTCCCCCTCTGCTTTCACATCTCCTCTCCAGGCAGGAGCTACCCACATAGTCTCACGTGTCTACTTGATCCAGTAGGCTCATTCCTCACCAGTATCATTTGCTATCTTATAATCCAGTCCAATCCCTGTCTGAAGAGTTGGCTTTGGGAATAGTTCCTGTCTTGGGCTAAGAGAAGGTCTGGGGACCATGGCCTCCAGGGCCCTTCTAGTCTCAGACAGACCATTAAGTCTGGTCTTTTTATGAGAATTTGAGGTCTGCATCCCACTTGTTCTCCTGCGCCTTCAGGGATTCTCTGTTGTGTTCCCTGTCATGGCAGTCATTGGTTGTAGCCGGGCACCATCTAGTTCTGGTCTCAGGCTGACGTAGTCTCTGATTGATGTGGCCGTTTCTGTCTCTGGGGCTCATAATTACCTTGTGTCTTTGGTGTTCTTCATTTTCCTTTGCTCCATGTGGGTTGAGACCAATTGATGCATCTTAGATGGCTGCTTGCTAGCTTTTAAGACCCCAGACGCCACTCTCCAAAACGGGATGCAGAATGTTTTCTGAATAGATTTTATTATGCTAGTTGACCTAGATGTCCCATGAAACCATGGACCCCAAACCCCTGCCTCTGCTACGCCGGCCTTTGAAGTGTTTGGTTTATTCAGGAAACTTCTTTGCTTTTGGTTTAGTCCAGTTGTGCTGACCTCTCCTGTATTGTATGTTGTCTTTCCCTTTACCCTAAATTAGTTCTTGTCTACTATCTAATCAGTGAATCTCCCTTTCCTTCCCTCCTTCCCTCCCCCGTCTCGTAACCATCAAAGAATATTTTCTTCTCTGTTTAAACTATTTCTCAAGTTCTTATTATAGTGGTCTCATACAATATTTGCACTTTTGCAACTGACTAATTTCACTCAGCATAATGTCTTCCAGATTCCTCCATGTTATGAAATGTTTCACAGATTCATTATTGTTCTTTATCGATGTGTAGTATTCCATTGTGTGAATATACCATAATTTATTTATCCGTTCATCCGTTGATGGGCACCTTGGTTGCTTCCATCTTTTTACGCTGTGAAAATTATTGATGATTAGGGGACATGTGAAGATTTTACAGGCGAACAGTGTTAACATTTATTTCATGCTGTACAGGTTATTGGGAGTTTTCATGTTACTATATTTACTCTTCACAGTAAGCTTGTAGTTATTATCCCCATTTTACTGACAGAGAAACCATTTGCCTATTGTCACATACAGCTCGTAAGTGGTAGAACTGGTTTCATACTAGTGATGTACCGAAGCCAGTTTACCCTGGTTTATAAGAGCTGATTGTTAAATTTTCAGGAATGTTATGAGCCAGGTGGCTTCATCTTGGTAGTTTGAAATTGGCCATGGTAGGAGTGTTTGTAACACAGAAACTGGCAAATGCTACAGATCAGGCCTTTTGTTTTCTTTTGAGGGCTGGTGGTAATAAAACATGTACCAGCACTATTGGGTCACACTGTGAATTCAGACTCCCAAGTTTAGCACCTTCTACACTAATCTACATCTGCCTCCCCAGATAATTTCTGTACCTAAGGAATTCATGATTAAATAAGAAACAAGTTGTATAATCAGATATTACACAAACCTAAGTCCTAAGCTTTGCACCCTTGAGTTAATTGGCATTGATACGTCAGTCCAGTCGGTATAGTGATGTAGTTAGAGCTGGTTCTGCTTGGTTGCTTACAAAGGGCTAGTAGTCTTCTTGGTGTGGGTCTAATGAGAAAGCTGGAGGAGCTGATGGGAGTTCAGGCTGGTTTGTCCCAGGGAAGCCCTGAGTTTGGTCTGTCATTTCCCTTGTCTTCCCTCACTGTCAGTTTTGGCCTTAGATGGCTCTTTTATATAAGATCCTATTTCTTTTTAGGTTTTCCCTCCAAGTTTTAGGGAATTACCACCTCCTCCTCTGGAGCTGTTTGACTTAGACGAGACGTTCTCCTCTGAGAAGGCACGGCTTGCTCAGATTACCAATAAGTGTAAGTTTGGCCAATTTTTCTGTCTATTTGATTTGAAGAGTTTTACCTATTTGTGAACTTATGAACAGGAGTATAAAATTACAACTTTTGTTTATTTCATGTAAATGACGCTGCTTGTTTTTCTTGAGGATACTTAGCTCACTGGGTTAGAGCATGGTGCTGAGCAGAAGCCAAAGATCTCAGCTTTGGTCCCTGGAAATCTTTACTTCTAATCTGTTGAGAGACCATAGGATGAATTCTGAGCACTGCTTGGCCACCTAGCAAATCTGGGGTCATTGGTCATAGAAGGAGTTAAATTAAAAAAATTAGTCAGAGCCAGAAGAATGATAGACTCTGAATTGGAGGGGATCTTACAGAGGGCCGAGGCACCTCACCATGAAGCGTGAATGGGGAAATGAGGCCTCAAGCCACATAACTACATGGTGACTGGTGCTCTTGACTCTTGGCCCAGTGTTCTTCCTGCCGTGCACTGCCTCCAGCACAGCAGATGAACCCGCACACATATAACCAGAGGCCTGACACTAACCATCCACCCTGAGGCAGTGATCCCACTCCTGGGAGTCTGTTCTAAGGAGATGAATGAAGGCACAAAGACAATGACTACATTATTTAATAAAAAATAAAGCTGGAAATAGCCTTAGTGTCCACTAGCAGGGGAATGGTAGTAAATTGTGTCAGAATCAGTTGGATAATATGTAGTCATTATAAGAATCATAAATGAAGAACGCACGATCTCAAACTCCATGCACAGGAGGATCCCAACTAGGTAAACCACCGCTGCATGTGGCCACCAGAATGGACTGTGCAGAAGGGAAAAGAGCTCAGTGTGAAAAACCTTTACTGAATCGATTCTGTGCCAGGCATGGTGGTAGGTGCTGGTTAGCAAGACAATATGGCTAGTCCAGCAGGGTAAGAGGTCTTGTGAAGAACCAGATGCTTTACCCAGCATTCCTAGCAAATTATCCTACAGAAATCCTTGTAGAAATGTTAAAAAAAAAAAAAAGATATTATAGCATGCAAAAAGTTGGAAACAGCCTAATGGTTCATCTGTCAGTTGAGGGGGACTGGTTAAAAAATTATGAAATAAGTATCATTATATATGTGTTAAAAGAAGAACACAGAACATAAGCTTTGACATGGAATGGTGTCCATGATACATTGTTAAATGTTGAAGGCAGCTTACTGAAATATTATTATTTGACTCCCCCCACCCCCCAAAAAAACACATTGCCATCAAGTCGATTGCAACTCATAGCGAACCTGTAGGACAGAATAGAACTGCCCCATAGAGTTTCCAGGGAGCGCCTGGTGGATTCGAACTGCTGACCTTTTGGTTAGTAGCTCTAGCTCTTAACCATTACGCCACCAGGGTTTCCTATTTGATCCCATTTTGACAAAAACTTTTTTTTTTTTTTTTAACACGTGTATAAAAGAGGGTAGGATTTGGTGGGGATGGAGCTAGGTGAGAGACTGTTGCATCTATATGGTTTGAATATCTTACTAAATAACTCGTATTTCTGTTACAGAATACGAGTTTTTTAAAGAATGCAAATCAGAGGGGAGAAAAAAGAAACTGCAGGGTAGTCTAAGAAGACGTAATGACTGTCCATCCTAGATACAGGGCTGCTGGGGGCGGCTTCGCAGAGGTGTGTTAGAATTACCTATACTGTTATTACAATGCTTTAAAAAAAAAAAAGCCCACGTGCTTCTGGTAGTAGTCCTTGTTGCATTCAGAGCACAGTAAATTGATTTCCTACTGGCTGCTCCTGTTCTTTGTAATGTAGGAATGCTGGGTCTGGGAACAGGAAAGCTGACCCAGTTCAGCTTTATTCCCATTAGTAGTGTTAACACTTTTCATTTGTGTCCTGATTTACAAAAATAGCCTATCAGAAGTCTCTAGAGTTTGTCACTGTTTAAGTCCTGTGGTCACATTATCCTAGGAAGAGGTGAGTGATCTTGAGTGACTTGTCAGAGGCTACTTAAAACACAGTAAATCTGTACTTTGGGAAAAGTAGAAGGCAAGGGTTAATCTAACTGCCCCAACTGTGCTTAGGTACTGAAGAAGACCTGGAATTCTATGTCAGGAAATGTGGTGACATTCTTGGAGTGACCAGTAAACTACCAAAGGATCAACAAGATGCCAAACACATCCTTGAGCACATCTTCTTCCAGGTGGTGGAGTTCAAGAAACTGAATCAGGTACACAGCCAAGAAGGCCCACTGCAGCGGTGGTATCATCCGTAAACTGTACTCCTCATGTTTTATGCCATTCGTTCTGCAGCTGCTTAGTGAGCATCTACTGTGTGAACTAACCAGACCATGATCCCTGCCCTTATGGATCTCACTTTCTAGCTGGAGGAGACAGAGTAAACAACAAACAGAGTCTAGAAGTATAATCACATAGTATACTAGAAGGTAATAAGGGCTATGGCATAAAGACAGTAGAGCAGGGCTGAGGGATCAGGTATGCTAAGTGTGGCAGTGATTGGGGAGTTGTACAGAGTGTGGTATTAAAGGGACTGGTCAGGGTAGGCCTCTGTGAAGTTGATAACTGGAGCAAAGACTTGAAGGTGTTGAGGAACTTGGCTATACAGATAGCTGGGGGAGGAGTGTTCCGGACAGAGGGAAGACCCATGCAAATTCCCTAAGGCTGGATGGTCTATGCCTGGAGGGTCTGAGGAGCAGCTGTGATGCCAGTGTGGCTGGAGAAGTGAGCAGAGGATAGAGCGACGGAGCATGAAGTCAGCATCTTATGTTAGAAATCCTCTTTCTCTAGACCAAGGACCAAACCAAAAACCAAACCCATTGCCGTCGAGTCAATTCCAACTCATAGCGACTCTATAGGACAGAGTAGAACTGCCCCATAGAGTTTCCAAGGAGCACCTGGCAGATTCAAACTGCCGACCTCTTGGTTAGCGGCGGTAGCACTTAACCACTACGCCACCAGGGTTTCCGACCAAGGACCAGGAACTTTGAAATTATGCCTGGCATGCCTTCTTTCCATCCCTTTACAGGTTTTCTAAAATTAAATGCCCAGCCAGTGTTGGTAAATGGGCACTCATACACTACTGATGGAAGAATAAATTGGTTCCACTTTTCTGGGGATTTTTTGTAATATTATTCAAAAGCCCTAAAAAATGTATATACTTTTGACTCAGCAATTATAATCCTCAGAATGTGTTTTAACAATATAATCCTAAATGTATGCAGTTTTATCAACCAGGATGCTAGCTACAGCATTGTTTTAAAAGAAAAGTCTTTATCACTGGGGAACTGTACAGAAGAATGTACCTTAAGTAATTTAAGGTACATCTATAACATTACAAATATTTTAGAAGAATATTCAAGGACTTAGGAAGACAATATAGTAAATGGAGGGGGCTATAAAACAGTATATAAAGAGATCCCATTTTTCTTTACAATATGCATGTATGTATTTGCATAGTAAAGAACAAAGATAATCATTCAAACGTGCAGCATGTGCAGTGATTTTTTTTCTCTATTAAAATTTCTATAGTAAATATTGTGTCACTTTGGTAGGAAAAAGTTTTTTGCTTTTATTTATTTATTTTTAACACAAGCAAGCAAAATATAAGCTTAGGATTTTCAAAGCTGAGTGGAAAGACCAGTTAGCATATTATCCTCTGCTGGAAGGGGCTGGCTTTGCTGGGTCCTCATTGGCCAATGTTTACTGTATACCTCTTATGTGCCAGGAATGTTTTTGGGCTACAGCAGTGAACAGGGTGAATGCAGTCTGTGCTCTCTTGGAGCTGTGTCCAGGAGGGCAGACGGAAGTATACAGGCAGTTACAGTGCCCTGAGATAAGTGTCCTGAGGACCTGTTCAGGGGCTGTGGAAACCCAGAGGCGAGGTATTAGTTTGGCTGCTCTGCACTGAAACGTGGAATAGTGGCTTGGGTAGATTCCCACCAGGTCCAACCCTGGTGGCATGGCAGGATAGGCCCCCAAGGCCAGGGTGAGAAGTCTGGTATGGTCCTTGCACCAGTGCCTTCAGCTGTATTTGCTACTGACTTACCATGGGAGATTGTCTATATACTTTTGTGTGTAAGCCTTGGAAAGTCTGTGCATTTTTTGTAGTACTCAGATAAAAAGGTACAAGATTTCTAACTTTGAAAATCTTTATGTAAGTCCTCCCCCCCACCTTTTTTAAATTAAACCTATGATTAAATCTGTACATTTATTATTTAGGAGCCTTGGTGGCTCAGTGGTTTAGAGTTACGGCGAGCTACAAGAGCTATGGCTGCTAACCAAGAGGTCAGCAGTTTGAATCCACCAGCTGCTCCTTGGAAACCCTATGGAGCAATTCTGCTCTGTCCTAGAGGGTTGCTCTGAGTCAGAACCGACTTGACGGCAACTTTTTTGTTGTTGTTGTTGTTATCATGGTTGGTGGTGGTCAAAGCCCTGTCCTGGTAGGAAACACTGAATTCAGTCTTAGAGCCAGAGATCACCTGTGTACTCCAGTTAATGGTGATTCAGAATCTCTAGTCAAAGTCAAAAACACAAGTTCACATCTTAGGCTCTGTATTGAAACCCTAAAATTCTGTCTTATTCCCTCCTCCAGGAACATGACATCGACACAAGCGAAACAGCACTCCAGCGCGACTTCTGAGGGCCACGCCTCTTGGAGCATTTTCTTCCTCCTGATTCTCTCTGTAAACTATTTTTTAATTTTTCCTCAACTCCTTATCAAAATTGTCTGTATACTTTCTTCTATAAGCCTCGGAAGGTCTGTGCATTTTTGTAATGCTCAGATAGGTATACAGTTTCTAACTTTCAAAATCTTTATGTAAGTTCCTTTTTAATTAAACTTACGATTAAATCTACTTTTCTAATTCATGAGAGTCTTTCATTGAAGTATTTTCTTTCAACACTAGCTCTGGATTTGAGTTTCTTTCATCAAAGACATAAATAATTCTCAATCCTGGTGTCAGCACTGCACAGCTTTTGGTATTGTTAAAAAGGATGTCATGGGAATGCACAGCAATAGACTGGGGTACACTGGGAATCAACTTTGGGGAACCCTGAGAGCCACTGAAGATGTGTAAGGGATGTAGCACAATGTGAAGAGTTCAGCAGGTGGGTTCTGTAAGTATGGGAATGATGGAAGGAGGCCATTTAGGGGGAGAGAGGGATGTAACTCCATGAGGAAGTAATGAGGATGTGGACTAAGGTGCTGTTGTAGGAGTGGTAGCATTTTGAAACAGGTCTGGTCTGGGGTTAAGGTCATATTGGCAAGACTTCCAGCCTGGCTGCTTAGGGGAGCGGTGAAGCTGTTGCAGGCAGGGGCCTTCCAGAAGGTAAGCTGTTTGGGAGGTAAGAGTCCAATTATGCATTTGTTTGAGACAAAGACAATTCATACTAGTTGAAATAATTGGAAATGCCTGAGGATTAAAAAAGATGTCAGGTCTCAAGATCTGAGTTTTTCACATGGAGTTAACTGAAGCCATGAGAATAGTTTGTCAAGGAGTAACACTTAAAACCTTAGGAAGAAAGGCTCATGTTAAATCCTGAACTTCAAATGATTTATTCACCTTAAAGCTCTGTTCGTAGGCTTCCATTCTCTCACACACTCAAGCCCTATCCAGAGTCACTGGCCAGGCCAGAGTGTTGGGGGAAGAAGGAGGCCCCTTTGCTCAGGGGGCAGTCTGGGGGTCAGATGAGAGACGAACGGCTATAGAACTGAACTTTGGGGAATACTGTGGAACACTGTACTGTCCAAAATGGATTCAATAATTCTCTTTCAACCCACATGCTCTTCTCTTACAATGTGAGTTTGATGCTCCTCCCATTGAGAGTTGGGGTCTGTATTCTCTCCCCCAGAATCAGTGTGATACCGTGTAGCTTCTAAGGCTAGATCACAAAAGGCTTACAGCTTTTATCTGGTTCTCTGGGGACACTCACCGTTATAGACATAAACCTCCACATAAGAGTCCAAGGCCATGTGGAGACGCCATGTGTAGGTGTTCTCGCCAATGGCTATAGGTCCCAACATACACCAACACCACCCACCAAACATTCATGCCCCCAGCCACAAAGCTGTCCCATCCTTTGAGTGAGTTCAGCGAGGCCTAGACATAAAGGAGCAGAGACAAGCTATCCCTGCTGCATCCTTTCTGAGTTCCTGACACAGACTCCACAAACATAATAATTTGTTATGCAACAATAACTAGAATACCCACAATCTTAGAAGGAGCTTTTTGGATCTGTATGAATCTAGTTTAACATCACTTTCCAAAGGGGAAACAGACCTAGAGGCAGAGAAGCACTGACAGCCTGCCTGCTAACCCAGAACTTCTCCCACTACTCTCTCCTGACTGGAGAAGGTACATTGTAGGAGGCAAGGCCTGTCCCACCACAGAGGGCAGCTGGCTTTTCCCCATAACCCATGGAGGCAAGGATGTATTTTTCTTTCCAACTTCTTAACAAAAATTTCGAAGCACACAGAAGAGTTGAAAGAATACTGGAATAAACACCAGGGTACTACCTACTTTTAGCAGTTGTTAACATATTGTCATATATGCTTTATGTACGGGTTTGATTTTGTTAATGTTTGAAATTACATTGTAGCCATAACATTCACCCTTAAATACTTTATTAAATAACCATACTATCATCGTTACTCCTAATAATACCTAATATTTATTGTAAATCAGATGTCCCCAAAGTGTTTTTACAAATTTTTTTTCTAAGCCAGGATCCAATCAAGGTCCACACAGTGCATTTGATTGCTTTTTTTTTTTTTTAGTTTCTTAATCCACAACAGTCCCCCTACTTTGTTTTTTTCTTTTTTTAAGTGAAGTTGACTTTTTGAAGAGCCCAAATGAGGCATATTGCAGAGTATCTCACATTCTGGATTGATCAGATTGTTCCATCATGATGTCTATTGTTCCTTTATCTCCTTTACTTCCTGTAAATTGGACGTTAGGTCTAAGGCTTGACTAGCTTTTTGGCAAGAATATTTCATTGGTGATGCTCTGTATGTCAGATTGGCCCTCTACTAGTGAAATTAAGTTTAATTGCTTGGTTAAGGTGGTGAATAGGAGTGTTTTTAAATTCAAACATAAGGTAAAAGAATGCCTCTTTATCCTAGTTGCTCTTCATGTAAGTGCACAAACTTTTTCTGGCACCTAAGCCACTTGAGATGAAGTTAACAGACTTAAGTGTGTTTCAATGCCACTTTCTAAAAAAAAAAATTAAAAGGTCATAGTACCGGTCCCAGCAGGTAAATGCACAAAAAATAACCCTGAGAGGATTTTATTTGTAGGGTGCAAATAAGTCTCTGGTTAGAGAAACTTTAGATACTGTCAAAATGAAGAGGAGGTAACAGACAGTGGGAAGGGCAGGAACCTCTCTTCTCACCCAAAACAGGGAGGAATACGTGGCATTTAATGATTCAATGATCTACTGTGGTTCTTGCTAAATTAGTTCCCATTTATAGAACTAAATATTAGGTTTTCAAACCTTTATTCCCTAAAACGCCCTGGGGCTCTACATATGCCCTTACTAAAATTTATTTATTTATTTTTTAGCTCGGTAATACTTGAGCACGTAACTAAAGGATGCTGAGGGACGAGTCCCACCCCTTTCAGCCATCAGTTCCCTTCTACGCAACCAATGTTAACAATTTCCTCCTGTCTTAAAGAGATAAGAAAATATATTTAAACCAAAAAGAATAATAAATCTCGCTTATGCGCTACATACCAACTTTTAACATAAGCCTACTAATAATGTATTACACTACAGCTGTCTTCCTGCAGCTCACAATCTAATGGGGAAGAGAGATTAACCTAAGAGTCGCGAACGGTGGCAAATAACATGAAAGAAACTTGCAGCGTTAGGAGCTTGTCCAGGGCCTCTCTGATTCACCACAATAGACAGTCCGGCGGTTTGACGGAGGAGGTCAACAGGGCTCAAGACTCGGGGAGCCTGCTGACCGCGAACACCGTGAGCGACGTGAAGTCGGAAACGGACGATGTTATTCCTCCTTGCTTCCTCTCATCCGGTCCTCCGCGGCTCCAAGGGCGCGGGGCTGGCCTGAGCGGAGAGCCAAGCGGCAGCGCAGAGCCCGAGCCCCGGAGCCCAGGGCCAGGAGCCCATCCCGACACCGAGCGCAGGCGCCATCTCATGACGTCAGGCGCGCTGCGCTTTCGTCAGCAGGCGCGACTCCCGCGATGCCTTGCACGGCGCCGGAGCCAGAGCGCGGGCTTTTAACTAGGAGCTCTTCGCGCCGGGGCGCAGGCGAGTGGGTGCTGTCCCTGAGAGTGCGGAGAGGCGGCCCAGGAGAGTTGGGACCTGCAGTTAGACAGCTTGGGACGTTTGGCCTCCATTTACACGCGAGGCGCCTGCAAACAAGTCGTGTCACTTGCCCGGGGTCCCCCAGAGGGCAGGGACAGACTGCCAGCTTGACTTAGGTTGGCTGGCCCTCTACCTTCAGAGAAGAGTGAGGATTCCGTTAAGTGCAGCCGAGGGTCTTTGCTGTGCAGTTTATTTCCACTGGCCTCTGAACTAGGCCTTGACGTCCACGAGGCGGTTCCCTCTCTGACTGCCCAGACCGCGCACCCTGCGAGTCCTTCCCTGCTTGCTTGCTGAACTGAACGTGACCATGTTAAAGAAAAAGAACTAAGTGTTTGCGAAAGTTGATATGCCAGAAGGCGCAAGGTAGAGGTCAGGGGTAGGGGTTGGACTTGGTGTGTGTATAAAGCAGCCCAGGTCTCCACACTCCTCTCTGGACCTCATCTGACTCATCAAGAAGGCAAGGGATTTGGGTTAGATAATTCCTAAGAGTTCAGTTCTCACTTTCCAATTACATCAGTGAGGGTACAACTCCAGCTGGCACAGCAGGGTTGATTGTTCTGAATTTTGGTCAATGGCCCCACATTTCTCCCAGTGATTCAGGAGGAACCCCTAGAGGCATGCAAACTGAACATAGCCATCACCTCCCAAAACTTCCTTGTGTCCATTTGTAATCCCTTTCCTCCCCCACAACCATTGTAATTTTAGAGCGGCTTCTGTCACTGTAGACTGATTTACAACGCCTAGAATTTTATATAAATGGAAATCCAGATTCCTGGATTTCATGAAGGTGGGACCCATCCAGACCATTGCCCTGAGGTGATCTTTTGACCCTTGAGCCTCTTCTATTGTAGGAGAAAAAAACACCACAAAGTTTAGTAAAGCAAAAAGAAAGTTTTATTTGGCATATATTCAAAAAGGCAAATGTGGGAGGTGGACAAGCACACTGCCAGAGCTAATGTCTGCCCGAATCCAAGGAAGGTTACAGAATCATCAGTATATATTATCGCAAAAATGGGTAGAATCACTGAAAGCTTCACCTTCTCACAGATTGGCTAGAAACTGTGACCTTAAATTTTTTATTGCCTTTTTAACAATAATTGGTATAGCTTTCAGTAACTGACAATCAGGAGGGCCTTTATTGGTCCAACAAACTTCTATTTACTAAATGTTAATAGAAAAAGATAAGAGTGGAAAGAAAATCATTCCTGTTGTTTGATTGGCTTTACATGAAAAGTTCCCTAAAATATATTTTTTTCTTCCCTAAAAGATAATTTCTGAGACTGTCCCACCTATTGTCTTTATCTCTGTGTCCTTGTGAGTCCTTGTGGACCCAGCTTCAGCTGGGTTACGTTCTCTGCGCTCAAGGACAGGGAATAATGATTCCAATATTATTTTCTAAATATCCCTTTTAAGTCCAGCAATAGTCTTATTAATTAGTAAAGACCATTTTGACTTGGGCATTGTGCTCTTCTGAAGAATTATCTGTATGCAGTCAGTTTTGAGAAGCAAATTCCGGGGTTGGGCTGGCAGCTGTGTTTTAGAGTAAATGGTTATGAAAATACTTTTCAGGCCTATTTCCATGACAATGGTAATACGGTGGGGTATAAGAGTCTTTAGACTTTCTCTTATCTTTGGGACACTTTAGTCTGAAGTGTGTGCCGATTTGCAAAGGTGGTTAAAAGCTCAGCTGCTAAATGGAAAGGTCTTCAGTTCGAATCCACAAGCCACTCCCTGGAAACCCTATGAGGTGGTTCTACTCTATCCTATAAGTTCGCTGTGAGTAGGAATCGACTAGATAGCAGTGGTTTGGTTTTTGCTTTTTTTGGATATGAAAGAAACTTCAAATCAATTTATATTACTGGTTTAATATGATTTTTGTTTTAACACAATATGTACTCTTTGGCTTCCTTCACTCAGCATAATTATTTTGAGATTGGTTTATATCAATAACTTGCTCCATTTTATTGCTGAGTAGTATTTCATTGTATGAATTACACTAGTTTGTTCAATCACCTGTTGAACATTTGAGTTGTTTCCAGTTTTGGTCTATTACAAATAAAGCTATGTAAACATCTTTGTGAAGGTACATTCTTTCATTTCTCTTGGATAAATATTTAGGAGGTGAATGGCTGGGTCATATAGTAGGTGTATTTTTTTTTTTAAGAAATTGCTAAATTGTTTTCTAAAGTGGTTTTTGAAAAGTAGCTAAACTGTTTTCAAAGTGGTTGCACAATTATACATCCCACCAGAAGTATTTGAGAATTCTAATTGCTTCCCATTTTCAATGACTTTTAATATGATTATTCTTTTTAATTTTAGTCATTCTAATAGGTATGTAAGGAGCTCTGGTTGCACAGTGGTTAAGCACTCGGCTGCTAACCAAAAGGGGATTCAAACTCACCAGCTCCTTCACAGGAGAAAGATGTGGCAGTCTGCTTCCCTGAAGACTGAAAAAACTACTGCTGTCAAGTCAATTCATAGCAATCCTATAGGACAGAGTAGAACCGTCCCATAGGGTTTCCACGGGATGGGAAAGCAGACAATCACATCTTTCTCCCGTGGAGCAGCTGGTGGGGCACTTTAACCACTGCTGCACCCTAAAGATTTACAGCCTTGGAAACCCTGCGGGGCAGTTCTACCCTGTCCTAGAGGGTCATACTCTGAGGCGGGAACAACTCAAGGGCAATGGGTGGTAGGTATGTAGATCTCATTGTGGTTTAATTTGCATTTCCCTAATGATTAATGATATTGAACACCTTTGCCTGTTTTTGCCACTGGATATATTTTAAAGGTACAGTTTGAGGGTAGAGGGAATAGAATTTGCAGATCAGATTAAGTGGTGTAAGAAGAAACATCAAGAATGACCTCAGCTTCTTCCCAGTCCCTAAATACTTCCTAATCTTCCTTGTCCCTTCTCCCTGAAGTGCCATTCTCCAGGTTGTCAAATTCCTAAGTTATCCAGCTCTGAAGAACCTTTAGTGACCCCCCTTGGGTGGGTACCCATAGCTCCTGCAGTTTATCCTCACCTTTATTGAGCTAATTTTCTGCTTACACCTTGTCTCCTTTACTAGCTGGTGAACTTCTGGAAAGTATGGGCGGTTGGATTTGCTCAGTATGCCCAGCCCCCAGCTGCAGCCCAGCCTCAACCATTTTAGCATATTTTTACAAACTATTCTCCAAGTTTACATTTCAATTGTGGGTGCTTAGTGTTTTAAGTGTTCAGCTACCGACCTACTAGCTGTGTGATCCTCACAACTTAATATCATCATGCCTCAGTTTTCTTTAAAATGGGGAAAAAAATGAAAAAATAAGTAGTGTTTTGGAAACCCTGGTTGCCTAATGGTTAAGAGCTACAGCTGCTAACTAAAAGGTTGGCAGTTCGAATCCACGAGATGCTGCTTGGAAACCCTATGGGGCAGTTCTACTCTCTGTCCCTTAGAGTTGCTATGAGTTGGAATCGACTCATCGGCAACAGGTTAATGGGTAATGGTACCTGCCTCACGTTGTGGTGAAGATTAAATGCAAAATGGATGTAAAACTCTTAGTGTGGTGACTGGCAGACTCATGGAGTGTCCCCCAGTAAAATGAGGTATTATTTTATGACCTGAATACTTTATTGGTCCTTTTCTCAAACTCAAATGTAAGTGCTTTTCAAATAGTTATTCACATAAACCTCAATCTTTTCATAAGTAAATGGGGGCATTTTCTCCCTAGAGCTCTGATTCCTTGAATCAGGTAATTGAATTGCTTTCCTTCCTTTGGAATCCACTCTTTTGTACAAAGTGCCACATTTCCTGTCCTGGTCCTTGGCGTCTCATGCCAGTGCCCACTTGGCTTCTGTGAGTCCATCCACTATACTGATCCCCCAAGGTGGAGGGTGTAATGGTTAAGGTTGTGTGTCAACCTGGCTAGACCATGATTCTCAGTGGTTTGGCAGTTATGTAATGATGTAGTTATCCTCCATTTTGTGATATAATGTAATTATCTTCCTGATGTGATCTGATGTGATCGGCCAGTGAGTTGTAAGGGAAGTTTCTTTGGGGGTGTGGCCTGCATCCTGGAGAAGGTCACCGGCTTTTGCTTCACTTTGGGTCCTGCATCTGGCACATCATCATCTGACCTCTGGTTCTTGGGACTTGAGCCGGTGGCCTGCTGTATTGCCTGCCAACCTTAGGATTCATCAGCCTCTGCAGCCCCTGAGCCAGCAGTCTGCTACCTGATCTGCTGATCTTGGGTTCCTCAGCCCCTGCAGCTACGTGAGTCTGTAGAAGCCTCCAATCTGACGCCTGACCCACGGACTTGGGACTTTCCAGCCTCTACAACTGCATAAGCCATTTCCTTGAGATAAATCTCTCTTTCTCTCTCTCTACATATATGTATATACATACATACATACATATATACTTCACTAGTTTGCTTCTCTAGAGAACCCAGCCTAAGACAGGGGGTTCAGAAGTATCCTGAAAATCATGCCTTTGTTTCAAAATCTCTCCTGATGTCCCATATCTTACAAGATACAGTTCAAACTCTACCATTCTAAATCCTCTCAGTTCTGGCCTGTGTCTTCCCAACTCTCCAGCCCAAATGTTAGCTTGATAACATTTCATTCATTCATTTTCTTGAAAATGTGTAAAACTCCTTTCTTGAGTACCTGCCAGGGGCCAAGCATTATGGTAAAGATCTGAAACTAAAAATACGAATGCGTGTTGCCCCTGTTCAAGACAGCAATAAAATTATGGGCGGAGGAAGTGCGATGGGTGGACAAAGATGAGAGTGCTTAGTAGTAGAGAGGGGATGAACCCAGGCTGAAGGGCCATGTGATACCACTTATCATTTACTTGTTATCAATCAGTGTTTATTTTGTGTACTGCCTGGTGCTGGGCCTGAGCATTTAAAAGTACATTTAATCCTTGACTTCCCAACGTGGGCAAGCTCTGGGTCTGGAGCCCAGGGTGGGGCAGATTGAGCCTCCAGGGGCACTGGGGAAAGATCAAATGGCTGAAGGCTCCCTGTCCAATAAGGGACTGTCCAGGAAAAGTTGCAGTCTGTTATCAGTCTGTTATCAGTCCCTGGCCCAGCCACCACTCCCAGGTGTGGCTGCACCCAGAACACTGGGAGTCCTCTCTCCAGGGAGTGTCTGTTGGTACAATGATAACTGGAGAGGACAGACTTGTGGAGATCACCAGATTCCATCTGGCATCAGGTGATCTCTCTGCTGCCTGACTCCCAGCACTGACTGCAGGCTCTTCAGCTCCTATGTACTAGTCAAGTGGCCCCAATTGCTTGTTCCAGGTTGACTCTGCAACTGCTCCCTGCCTCTTGCCTTGGGCAAATACCTTGTGGGAGCTGTCAGGTCCTGGCCCTCCCTGTCCATGTGAGAATGTGTGCTGTGTGCAAAAGGGCTTCCTGGACCTCAAAGGACAAGTGTGAGGGTAGCTGAAAAATCCTATTAATAATAATAACAGAAGTAACATACCAAAACCGCCACCATCCAGTTGATTCTAAGTCAATAGTGACCCTATAGGACAGAGTAGAACTGCCTTATAGGGCTTCCAAGGAACGGCTGGTAGATTTGAACTGCTGACCTTTTGGTTAGTAGCTGTAGCCCTTAACCACTGCACTACCAGGGCTCCAGAAGTAACACAAACAAACAAACAAACAAAACCCAGTTGCCTTCGAGTGGATTCCGACTCATAGTGACCCTATAGGACAGAGTAGGACTGTCCCATACAGCTTCCAAGGAGTACCTGGTGGGTTCAAACTACTGACCTTTTGGTTAGCAGCTATGGCTCTTAGCCATTATGCCACCAGGGTTTCCAGAAGTAACAGTACTTATTATATGTCAAGGACTGTTCTCAGTGATTTATGCATATTCATTTATTTAATCCTATAATAACCCTACAAAGTAGGTACCAGTGTAGTGATTAAGAGCATAGACTCTAGAGCTACATAGCCTATGTTTGAATCTCTGCTCTTCCATTTGCTAGCTGTGTGACCTTCAGGAAGTTTGTGCCTCAGTTTCCCCATATTCCAAAAGGTGACGATATTAATATTTACCTCATAGAGTTGTAATGATTAAATGAGTTAATATTTACAAAGCACACAGAACACTAGGTGGTACATCCTATAGAACTATCTAAATTTTTTGATAAATCCTGTTTTTATAGATGAGGAAACAGAGGCACAGAAGAGTTAAGTAATTTGGTAAATACACCTAGTAAGTAGTAGAGCTCCAGGAACTGGTAGAGGGCCTGCAAAAAAAGAGGAAGACTCCCAATGAGATGGATTGACACAGTGACTGCAACAGTGGGCTCAAGCATAACAACAATTGGGAGGATGGCACAGGCCTGGGCAGTGTTTCCTTCTGTTGTACATGGGGTCGCTATGAGTCGGAGCTGACTCAATGGCACCTAACAACGAGAAGCAGTGGAGCTGGGATTCAAACCTTAGGCAGTCTAGCTGCAGAGCTTACGCTCATAAATATCACGGTGTAGCAATGAAGAGGGGATACCCAAATAAATTACTTTATGAATTAAGTACTATGAAAGCTTCTAGTACTTAATATGTTTGGAAACCCTGGTGGCGTAGTGGTTAAGTGCTATGGCTGCTACCCAAAAGGTCATCAGTTCGAGTCCACCAGGTACTCCTTGGAAACTCTACGGGGCAGTTCTACTCAGTTCTATAGGGTCACTATGAATCGGAATCGACTCGCCGGGAACGGGTTTGGTTTTTGGTTTTAGTACTTAACATCCTTCTGCTGTGGTAAATGAAGTTTGCATCGGTTGGCTAGACTGTCCCCAGGTGGCCAGCAGTTTCTGGATGTGGGATCTGTGGCATAAGTAGGGACTGAGGCTGGGACTCAGCCAGGTCTCCCCAAGCTCCTGCCTCATAGTTGTTTCACCTTCATCTCAGCACATCTCCCAGGAAGCCCAGTGTGGGCATGATAAGAAGTTGGTTCTTGGTAAGCGTCAACTTAAAATGGAAAATTCTTGCTAAGCCTCTCGGAGTTTAAGCACTTCGTAAATAGAATTCAACTCAACAGACATACCTGGGACCTCCTATGCTAGGCCTTGTCTGGGCTCTGGAGATACTGGGGTGGATTCAGAGGCCTTTTGGACTCCAAGATGCTCAAAGTTTAAAGGAGGAAATGCACAAGTCAACAGCTGGTTATGGACAGCCGACTTCAAGGATAAGTAAGAATTAGGTGGGAGGGGTAATAGTGCAAGCAAAGGCAAGGAGGCAGGAAACTTCTTTCAGCGGGGGTGGGGTGGGGTGGGTGATGATTCAGGCAGAGGCTATGAGCCTGATTGTGTAGGAAGGAATTTATCCCGAGGGAGAGAAGAAAGGGTCTTAAGTTCAGGAGAGACTAAGTGAAGTTTGTATTTCAGAAGTGTCACTCGGGCCGCCAATTCGAGGCTGCAGAGAAAGCAGGAAGGTACAGGTAGGATTAAGGGGGCCATTTTAGGGCGGGGCTGTAGCGACCCGGAGAAGCGAGGCTTCGACTAGCCCTGGGGTTTTTGCACAGGTGGTTTTCCCAGCCTGGCTTTTCCATCCTTGCCCCTCACTCCTTTTTGACAGTCCTTGCTTTGTGGGCCGTCCCAGACCAATACTTGACTTGAACCCGCTCAGTCATATGGTGCTCACAAGTCCCATCTCCTAAGTCGCCACCGCGGCCCCTGTCATCATGGAACCTCTGGGCCTGTGCAGCGCCAGCCCCGCCCCCTCTGGCCCCGCCCAGGCCCCACACAGGCCCCGCCCAGGCCCCGCCCCTGCGCACGTCTGCCCGCCCGCGCGCCAGGCCCGGGAGGCGCCGACGCGCTTGGCGCGAGATAGGAAAGTGCTTCTGTGCGCGCCGGCCGCGGCCGTAGCTCCAGCGCGCGGACGGCGGAACCTGAGGACACGCTGACCGAACCTAGCGCGGCCCGGGGCCCGGAGCGGCCGGAGCAGCCAGTGTCCTGGCCCTGGCCTCGGCCCGGCTGCGGCTCCGGCTCCGGGCTCAGCTGGCGAGCCGGCGGGCGCAGCGCGACTTGGGGGGATGTCTCGGCGGACGCGCGGGTGAGCGGAGCTGGGTGGGCTGAGGGCCCTTCCTACCCCCTTTCCACCCCCACCGCCACCCACACCTCGTTCCACTCCACCTCGCCGTGGCCCCTCCGCGCGGGGCGTCTGGGGGGTTCCTCAGGAAATGCTGTGTCCTGGGCGGCCCGAGGCAGGGGCGCGCGCATAAAGCCATGGGTCCCTTGGGACCCCTCGCTCCGCTCCCCTGGCCTGCTCGGTGTCTGAGCCGGGGCGGGCGGGTCTCCCGGGGCCCGGGCCAGGCCCTGCATGATGTCATTTTGTCTCCCGCCTAATTGCGGTGTGGGGGTGGGACGGCCGGTGTCAGCTGGAAGGGCCTTTACAGGGGGAGGGAGGTGCCCCCCGGGGAGGGAAAATGTCTCCCCAACTCACGACGAGTAGGAGGCCAAAGCCTGAAAGACACTTGTCGTTCAAGCCTCAGTTTTGGTTCAGACTTCCCCCTTGGGCCTTTTCCCCCAACATTCGGGGAAGCACAGCACTTCAAGCCCTCTAAGCCCCCTCCCTCCGTCTGAGAAGGGTGCTGGGGAGGGGGCTCTTTTGTCTCCCCAGCCTGGGCTCTGTGCCCCAGCTTGGTTTAGTTTTGGAGAGCTCTCTTTGTGTTCTACCCTAGGAGTTTTGGAGCTGAAATTGAAGGTGGGGGAAAGAGAGACTGAGGTGTATGTATCAAGACTGCTCTGTGCCACTGGCCCCTGGGGCAAAGTCAGGGGCTGTGGTCTCCATTTTACTTAGTCCCCAGAGAATTAAGTGGCAGAGTCGATCCTGGAGCCAAGTCTGTGGGCCCCAGTGCCCCTTCATTTGGGGCCTGAGCTCTGGGAGTCATGGAGAACAGTGGGGTCCTGCCCTCTTCCCTCCCTGGATACCAGCAGCCCAGATAACCCCAGGCCCCTCTTCAGATGGTGGTGTTTGCCTTCTCAGGCCGAAGATGTAGACCTGTGACTCCTTAACTGCCAGCTTTCCCGAGTCCTTCTCAATGCAGAAGTATGCTCAGGTTTGGTCCTCAGGGCCCGTAGTCCTGCCACAGGGACTGTCTTCCTCAGGCCAGTTTACCAGGGCAGCTCAGGTCCCTTGGAAGTGTTACTCCAGTGATGGCTGCCCCCACATGATGTCCAGGTCCTCTGATCCCCAGGTTTTCCACCAGTTCTCCCCTGGGGCTAAGTGGAGGGACCCCTCCCATGTTAGGGATGGGGCCTGTACCCTGGAACCCCAAACCCTCAACTTATTTCTTGGCCACTCACTGTAACTCTCCTCTGCCCCAGTGTCCCAGTTCCTGCTCAGCCTCTGACTCACCCTGGCCCTGGAGCAGAGCCCAGCACATTGAAGGGCAAAAGAAAGGGTGTGTTGCAGGGAAAGCAGTTGCCACCATTAACTTGGCCTCTGCTTTTTTAGCTGGGATTTACAGGTGAGGACTTAAAGGTGCAGAGTTGAGGTCCTGGGCCTAGCTGTGTGGACTTGGAAAGTGAACCCTGTGAGCCTCAGTTTCCACACCTATTAAATGGGGATAATGACAGTGCCTGGGGAGTAGATGGCCAGCACTATGTGGATGATGGATATGCCTCACTAGGTTCTCCCAGATGTCTGAGATGTCCGCATTTAACAGAGCCTTGACACACCAGAAGAGTGTCCACATAGGCACCCTTTTCTCCCTGAAGACACGTTGGCTGAGCTTCTGTTAGAAGTAGATGTTTCTGTCAGTGAGGAGTCTGAGGGCAGTTGGGCTTTTTTTGTCCTGTATGTATTTTTTTAATTATGGAAAATATGTATGTAAGAAAACATTTGTCGTTTCAACATTTTTTTAGGTACAATTCAGTGACGTTAATTACATTCGTCATGTTGTTTAACCATCACCATTATCCGTTCCCAAATTTTTCGATCACTTTCAGCAGAAGCTTAGCGTCCCCTAAGCAATGAGTCTGGGGCAGTTCATTTTAAAGCCAGCGTCATTCTGTTACAGTGTCTTGTAGATGTATTGCCTCCTACTTTGCAGTAGAGGAGCCCTGGTGGCACAACAGTTAAAGTGCTCGGCTGCTACCCCAAAGGTTGGCAGCTTGAACCTGCCCAGTAGCTTCAAGGGAGAAAGAAGTGGCAATCTCCTGTAAAAGTTGTTGTGTGCTGTCAATTCTGGCTTGTAGCGACCCTTAGGACAGAGAACTGCCCCCTAAGGTTTCTAAGACTGTAAAGTTTACAGAAGCCAACTGCTACATCTTTCTCCTGAGGAGCAGCTACTGGGTTCGATATGTAAAAACCCTCTGCTGTCGAGTCAATTCTGACTCATAGCGACCCTATAGGACAGAGTAGAACTGCCCCGTAGAGTTTCCAAGGAGCGCCTGGCAGATTTGAACTGCCGACCTCTTGGTTAGCAGCCGTAGCACTTAACCACTATGCCACCAGGGTTTCCGAGGGTTCGATATGTAGTATATATTATTTTGTGCCTGGCTTCTCCTGTCAACATACGTATTTTAATGTGATAGTCCACCATGTCATGTAATTGTGGTATAAAACTCCTTTGAAGAAAATGCTACTATTTAATTTTTCATTTTATTTCTATAGACGTGGTTTTCAGTTTTATGCGCTTCAAAAAACAAAACTGGTCTATAGAGAAAGAAGGTCAATTAATGGTTGCCAAGTGCATGGGCTTCTTAAGTGCATGGGGGGAATAGATTTATTTATTGGGGAGTGACAGTTAAGGGGTACAGAATTTCTTTGTGGGGTGATAAAGATGTTCTAAAATTGACTACATGATGGTTGCATCACTCTGAATTTACTAAAAGACCTTGAATGGTACAAATTAATTGGGTGAAAACAGCCGACCTTTGGGGCAGTAGCTTAACACTTAACCACAGCACTACCAGGGCTCCTTTACAGCCTAGAAAACCCTATGGGGCAGTTCTACTCTGTCACATGGGGTTACCGTGAGTCAGAATCGACTCGGCAGCACCCAACACTAACAGCAACACTTTGCAATAAGGTGGGAATGACAGGACAAGGCTGAATTCCAGACCCTTTATACAAGGACTCTACCTCTCTTCTAAAATATTTACTTCGGCTAATAGCAGCAGCCTGGCACGCGCGCTCATTCATTTTTGCACCTGGCCGTTCCTGGAGCAGTTAAGGCCTTTCAATCCCGGTCCTGGCCCTGCAGATATAGAGGTGAAGCTGGCCCATATTGATTACATGCAGCCCAGGGCCTACATTCTGAGATAGGAGGATTTCCCATGGGAAACCCCCAATATGCTGTGGGGGCCCAGGAGTGACTCAGGCAGCAGTGCTGAGTTCTAGAGAAGAAGGGAACAGGAATGTGCATATGAAAGGAAGCCTTTTCCTACTTCTGGGCACAAGGACTAGGCTTCTCTTGGTCCTGTGGAAATGTGTGTGCTTTTCCCAGTTTACAAATACTTGACTTAGTAGTGTCCCTGGTGCAGGTCCTGCTGTGTGGAGTTGGGAGAAGGTTCCTAAGCTTCCATAATCACCCGACATCCCTGGAGGTGGATAGTGTGATCTCTGTTTTTTGCATCCATTAAGCCTGATAATTATGAGGCTTTTGGAGCAACTTGTAAAACTGGCTGATACAGAATTTAAAAAATCCAGAAATGAAAGCTGCTCTTACCCTGAGTTTCTCTCCATAAACTATGCTGTTATGCAGGCAGGGATTGGGAGGGAATATGCAAAAATGGAAATGGTTACTAGTTCATGTATTAAGAATTTGTTTTTTCAAATATCTAGCATTTCTTAAAATCCTGTTAAAATACCAGTGTTTGATAATTGCATATGTCATTAGCTTTAATCTTTACAATAATCCTGCAAGGTAGGGGGTATTATGAAAGTGAAAAAAGTTTGTTATTGACAAAATATTAACTAGAGTCTGAGTATTATAATAATGATAAAACCTTACTTTTTCTTGTAGCTTTTGAAGTCATTAGGGTTTTCCTTAAAATAAAGAAAAGAATAAAGAAGAAAACAAAAATAGCTGTAATCCAATTTAATTAAAAAAGAGAGGAGGTCCAAGTACTGTGTTTTCAAAAGTAGAAAAGAATCAAAGCCTGCTGCCCCTAGCCTTCCCCTAGCCTCTGCCAACACACAGTACCCATCCATCACGTAGCAGCCTGTGGAGACGCATGCCCTTGACCTTTAGATTCCTCTCCCCACAGTGAGGAGCTGGATGAGGTGCACTACCAGGACACAGACTCAGATGTGCCCGAGCAGAGGGATAGCAAGTGCAAGGTCAAGTGGACCCATGAGGAGGTGAGTGACATGGAAGCTCTAGGGGGTGTCTGTCTGATGTCTGCACCAATGAAATGAAGAGGAGGAGGGCATGGAAGAAGTAAGTGGGTCCTCTGGTTCACCTTGATACTTCAGCATTCTTGGGGGGGACTCTCAATTCTGAGGACCCCTGGGGGGCTGTGTGCCTTCAGACCTCAAGGCCAGCCATGTCTGTGGAGAAGCTGGTGTGTTCTGCTTCATGGACACTGTTGTGTTTTGATGGCCAGGAGGTTCAGCCAAATCTGGAGCTCCTGCACCCTCTTTTTTTTCCTTTTTAAAGTAATTGTATTTGATCTTGTGACTTGAAATTCTGAATTGATTTTCTTGCAGCCAGATCTTTTAATCAACTTTATCGAAATATAATTTATATTCAGTGAAATGCACCCTTTTTGTTTTTATTTAATTTTATTAATTTGTTTTTGTTGACAAAATACACAGCAGAACATACTTCAGTTCAACAGTACCATGTGGTGACATTGATTCCATTCTTCCAGTGTAATCTTCTTACCCTCCTTTTCTGTGTTTTCCCTCCTCTGTTAATGTAAATTCACTGCCCCGTCTGGTTCCTATCTAATCTTTAGAGTTGCTGTTGTCAATTTGATCCCATGTCAAAAAAAAAAAAAAAACCAAACTCAGTGCCATCGAGTCGAATCAGACTCATAGCGGCCCTATAGGACAGAATAGAACTGCCCCACCGAGTTTCCAAGGAACACCTGGTGGATTTGAACTGCTGACCCTTTGGTTAGCAGCTGTAGCACTTAACCACTATGCCACCAGGGTTTCCTGATCCTATGTAGATCGTTCTTAATAGAGCATAATGCTCAAGGCAGACATCGTTTGCTAGTTAAGCTAAATTATTTTTTGGTTTTAAAAAGACTTAAAGGGATGTGTTTGGTTTAAGGTTAAAAGATTATCTAAGGGCAATAGTTTCAGGGGTTTATCTAACCTTCATGGCTCCAGGAAGTCAGGAGTTCATGAGAATTTGAAATTCTGTTCTACATTTTACCTCTTTTGATCAGGATTTTTCTATGGAATCTTTGATCAAAATGTTTGGTAACGGTAGCCAGGCACCATCCAGTTCTTCTGTCTCATGGCAAAGGACGCAGTTGTTCATGGATGCAATTAGCCACACTTTCCATATCCTCCTATTCCTAAGTCTTTTTCTTTGTTCTAGGCCAATAGAGACCACTTGTGCCTTGTATGGCTGCTTGTAAGCTGCTTTTAAGACCCTGGCCCTATGCATTAAACTAGATCAGAAGCACTAGACTTGTTATTAGGCCAATTAACTGGGATTTCCCATGAAACCCTGACCCTAAATCTCCAAACCAAAGAACCAAATCCCATGAGATTTTTGGCTCCATAAGCAGCCTCAGCAGCTACTCCTCCTTCCTTTTTTTTTTTTTTCTTTTGCTAGTTCACGTTTTTATAAGTTATTGACAGGGATTACAATAATCAGCTATACATCCCTACCCTTCATCAATGAGATTTTTCCATCACCATTAACCCCTCTTTTCCTACTTCTTCCCACCCCTGATAACCACTAATAAACTTTGTTCTCTGTATATTTGCATTTTTACCTTTTTATATAAGTGAGGTCATAACAATATTTGTACTTTTGTGATTGACTTATTTCACTCAACATAATGTCTTCAAGCTCCATCTATATTGCAGCATGTGTCAAGACTCCATTTCTCTTACCGGCTGAGTAGTATTTCATTGTACATATGTACCACATTTTGTTTATCCATTTGTCTATCAATGGGCACTTAGGTTTCTATTTTTTGGCTATTGTGAATAGTGCTGCAATGAACATTGGTATACAAGTCTCTACTTTCAAGCCTTTTGGGTATACACCTAGGAGTGGAATTGCTGGGTCCATATGGTAGTTCTAATTTTAGTTTTTGAAGAACCGCCACACTATTTTCCACAAGGGCTGTACTGTTTTCATTCCCACCAGCTGTGGGTAGGGGTTCCACTTTCTTCACATCCTTGCCAACATTTGTTATTTATTTATTTATTTTTAAAATCTTAGCCTTCCCAGTGGGAGTGAAATCATATTTCATTGTGTTTTTGATTTGCGTCTCTCTGATGGCTAATGAGGCTTAGCATCTTTTCATGTGTTTGGTAGCCATTTGAATGTCCTTTTTGGTGAAGGGTCTATTCAGGACCTTCGTCCATTTTATGATTGGGTTATTTGTCTTTGTTTTCAAAGTTTTATATATATTCTGGTTATTAGATTCATGTCGGATATATGGTTTCTGAAGATATTCTCCCAGTAGGTAGCTTGTCTTTTCATTTTTTTGGTAAAATCTTTTGATGAACAAAACTTTATATTTATGAGGTCCCATTTATTTATTTTGTCTTTTGCTGTTTGTGCTTTTCCTATTAGGTAATTGTCATGGATTGAATTACTTCCCCCTAGAAATGTGTGTCAGTTGGGCTGGGCCGTGATTCCCGGTATTGTGTGATTTTCCTATATGTTGTAAATGTTGCCTCTATGATGTTAATAAGGGAGGATGGGCGGCAGTTGTGTTAGTCAGGTAGGACTCAACCTATGAGATTGGACTGTGTCCCGAGGCAGTCTCTTGAGTTAGAAAAGAGAGAAGCAAGCAGAGAGACAGGGGGACCCCATACCACCAAGAAAGCAGTACGAGGAGAGGAGCAGAGCATGGCCTTTGGACCTGAAGTTCCTGCTCTGAGATGCTCCCAGACCAAGGGAAGACTGATGCGTCATAAGGACCTTTCTCCAGAGCAGACAGAGAGAGAAAGCCTTCCCCTGGAGCTGACACCCTGAATTTGGACTTGTAGCCTCCTAGACTGTGAGAGAATAAATTTCTCTTTGTTAAAGCCATCCACTTGTGGTTATTCTGTTCTAGCAGCCCTAGATGACTAAGACAATAATCCCTTTTTTTGAAAGATAGGCCTGACATCATTGCCCTTGCTTGTTCTTCTAAGAATTTTATGGTTTTAGTTTTCATGGTTAGGTCCTTAATCCATTTTGAATTTGTTTTTGTGTAGTTGTGAGGCGTGGATCCTGTTTTATTTTCTGCATGTGGAAATTAAAAAACCTTTTTTTTTTTTAAGAGACTCTTCTTTCCCCATTGGATGAATGGAACACCCTTGTCAAAAATCAGTTGTATATGTGTGGGTTTATTTCAGGACTGTCAATTCTGTTCCATTGGTCGATATGTCTATTGTTATGCCAGTACCAGGCTGTTTTGATTACTGTAGGTGTATAGTATGTTTTAAAATCAGGAAGTGTGAGTCCTCCTACTTTGTTCTTCTTTTTTCAACATTACTTTGGTCGCTATGAGTCAGAATCGACTGAACGGCACTGGTTTTTTTTTTTTTTTTTGGCTATTTGGGGCTTCTTGACATTCCATATAAAGTTGAGGATTGGTTTTTCTATTTTGATAAAGCAAGGTGTTAGAATTCTGATTGGGATTGTGTTGAATCTCTAAATTGCTTTGGGTGCTATTGACATCTTAATATTGTCTTTCAATTCATGAACATGGAATATCTTTCCATTTATTTAAGTCTTTCATCTTTTCCAGCAGTTTTATGGTTTTCATTCTACAAGTCCTTCATGTCCCTGGTTAGTTTTATTCCTAGGTATTTTATTCTCTTAGATGCTATTGTAAATGGAATTGTTTCCCTAATATCCCTTTCAGATTTCTCATTGCTAGTGTATAGAAATCCAGCTGATTTTTGTTTGTTGACCTTGTACCCTGTGACTTTGCTAAATTCCTCTATTACCTCTAGAAGTTTTCTTGTAGACTGTAGGATTTTTTTATATATACCCACTGCCGTAGAGTCGATTCCGACTCACAGCGATCCTATAGGTCAGAGTAGAACTGCCCGATAGAGTTTCCGAGGAGCTCATGGCAGATTCGAACTGCCGACCTCTTGGTTAGCAGCTGTAGCACTTAACCACTACGCCACCAGGGTTTCCTTTATATATATATATATATATAGGATCATATTATCTGTGAAAAGAGATATCTTTATTTCTTTTCTAATCTGGATACCTTTTAGTTCTTTTTCTTGTCTTATTGCTCTGGCTAGGACTACTAATACAATGTGATAGAAATGGTGAGAGAGGACACCCATGTCTCATTCCTGATTTCAGGGAGAAAGCTCTCAGTCTTTCTCTATTAAGTATAATGTTGGCTGTTGGCTTTTCGTATATGGCCTGAATCATACTGAGGAATTTTCCATCTATTCCAATCTTCTTGGTGGTTTTCATAAAGAAAGAATATTGGATTTTATCAAATGATTTTTCAACACCCATAGAGATGATCATATGCTTCATTTGCTTTATTGATGTGTGTTACATTGATTGGTTTTCTAATGTTGAACCATTCCTGCATTCCTGGAATAAATCCGACTTGATTATCAAAAAGTATATGATTTTTTAAATATGCTGTTGAATTCTGTTCACTAGTATTTTGTAGAGGATTTTTGCATCTATATTCATGAGAGATGTTGGCCTGTAGTTTTCCTTTCTTGTGTCAGTCTGGTTTTGGTGTCAGGGTTATGTTTGCTTCATACAGTGAATTTAAGGAGTATTCCTTCCTTCTCTATCTTTTGGAAGAGTTTAAACTAAACTATTGGTATCAATTCTTCTCTAAATGTTTGGCAGAATTCCCCAGTGGAACCCGGTCCAGGACTTTTTTTTGTCGGAAGGTTTTTGATCACTCTCCGCTTGTTATGGGTCTGTTGAGACTTTCTATTTTTTTGAGTGAGTTCGAGTAGATCGTGTTCTAAGAATTTGTCCGTTTCATCCAGAGTATCCAGTTTGTTGCCATATAGTTGTTCATAATATTTTGTCATAATTCCCTTTATTTTTGTCAGGTCAGTTATAATGTCCCCTCTTTCTCTTTTTAATTTGGCTATTTGCATCTTTTCTTTGTCAAGGTTTGTCAATTTTATTTATCTTTTCAAAGAACCAACTTCTAGATTTATTGATTCTGTTGTTTTTCTGTTTTCAGTTTTATTTATTTCTTCTCTGATGTTTGTTATTTCCTTTCTTCTGGTAGGTTTAGACTTAATTTATTCTTCTCTTTCTAGTTCCTGGAGTTGTTGAGTTAGGCTGTTGATTTTAGATATTCTTTTTTCATGTAGCCATTTATTGCTGTGTTTCCTTCTGAGAACTGCCTTTACTGCATCCCATAAGTTTTGGTTTGTTGCGCTTTCATTTTCATTTAACTTTAGAAAATTTGTGATTTCTATTTTGGTTTCTTACTGGATCCATTGGTAGTTCAATAGTGTGTTGTTTAATTTCCATATGTGTGTATATTTTCCAGGTTTTTTTTTTTGTTGTTATTTCTAGTTTCATTCCATTGTGGTCAGAGAAAATACTTTGTATGATTTTAATTATGTTAAATTTATCAAGACTTGCTTTGTGACTTAACATGTGGTTTGTCCTGGAGAATGAGGATTCGAACTGCCAGCCTTTTGGTTAGCAGCCATAGCTCTTAGCCACTGTGCCACCAGAGCTCCATGTGCACTGGAGTAGAATGTATAATGTGCTTTTTGGGTTGAGTGTTCTATATATGTCCATGAAGTCTAGTTGGTTTATAGTGTCATTCAGATCCTCTGTTTCCTTGTTGGTCTTGTTTCTAGATGTTCTGTCCAATATTGGAAGTGGTGTGTTGAAGCCTCCAACTATTATTGTGCTGCTATCAGTTTCTCCCTTGAATTGTATCAGTGTTTGCTTTATGTATGTAGGTGCTCCCATGTTAGGCGTGTATATACTTATGATTGCTAAATCTTCTTGATTAATTGACCCTTTTATCACTATATAATGTCCATCATTATCTCTTCTGACAGATTTTTGTCTGATAATTAAGATTGCCTCCTCAGCTGTCTTTTGGTTATTATTTACATGGAATATTTTTTGTGATCCTTTCAATTTCAACTTGTTTTGTGTCCTTGGGTTTAAGGTGTGTCTCTTGTAAACAGCATGTAGTTGGATCATGTTTTTTAAATCCATTCTGTTGCCCTCTGCCTTTTGATTGGAGCATTTAGTCCAT
This sequence comes from Loxodonta africana, assembly GCF_030014295.1. NCBI lineage: Eukaryota > Metazoa > Chordata > Mammalia > Proboscidea > Elephantidae > Loxodonta > Loxodonta africana. The sequence goes on from NC_087365.1 coordinate 43,063,024, forward strand.
TTACATTCACTGTAATTACTGATAAGTGACTTATCTCTGCCATTTTGTTATTTGTTTTTTTGTGTGCCTCAATCCTGGTTTGCCTTTGTCCTTTACTACTGCTTCTTTTTGTATTCTGTTGTTTTATTGTAGTGAGCCTTTTTGGTTCCCTTCTCCTGTCCTTTTGCTTATGTTTTTTATATATTTTTTTTAGCATTTACCATGAATATTACATTTAAGAGCTTATAACATTCTAGGGCAAGTTGGTATGAACTTAATTTCAGTAACATACAAGAAATTTTATATCTATATCATTCCTCTCACCCTCTCTTTTCCTGTTGTTATGACTAATTTTGTCTTTATGCTTCTTGTGGAAACCGTGGTGGTGTAGTGGTTAAGTGCTACGGCTGCGAACCAAAGGGTCGGCAGTTTGAATCCGCCAGGTGCTCCTTGGAAACTCTGGGTCAGTTCTACTCTGTCCTGTAGGGCCATTATGAGTCGGAATCACCTTGACGGCGTTCGGTTTGGTTTGGTTTTTGGATGCTTCTTGTAACATAATTGTGTCTTTGCCTTTTATATATTTGTTATTAAAAAGCATGAAGGACAAAACATTTAGAATTATTAAGCATGAATATGTTATTACTAGCCGTTATATTTGTCCATACATTTCCCATTATTAGGGATCTTTCTTTTTGTATATAGCTTTTAAATTACTTTTTAGTGTCTTTTCCCTTTTATCTACAAAACTCCCGTTAGTATTTTTTGTAGGGCCGGTCTGATGGATATGACCTTTCTGTGCTTCTGTTTGCCTGGGAATGTTTTAATTTCACCCTCATTCTTGAAGGATAGTTAGTATTTTTTTAAATTTTTTTACTGTGCTTTAAGTAAAAGTTTATAGTTCAAGTTAGTTTCTCATAAAAAAAATTTATACACATTGTTAATGTGACCCTAGTTGCTCTCCTTATAATTTGACAGCACATTCCTCCTTATCACCCCGGATTTCCTGTGTTCATTCAACCTGCTCCTGTCCCCTTCCTCCTCCTCATCTCACCTCTGGACTAGAGCTGCCCATTTAGTCTCATGTATCTACTTGAAATAAGCACAACTCTTCACAAGTATCATTTTATGTCTTATAGTCCAGTCTAATCTTTGAAGAACTGGTTTCGGGAATGGTTTTAGTTCTAGGTTAACGGAGTCCGGGAGGCATGTCGTCCGGGGTTCCTCCAGTTTCAGTCAGACCCTTAAATCTGGTCTTTTTGACTAGAATTTGAGTTCTGCACCCCACTTTTCTCCTGCTCTGTTAGGGACTCTCTGTTGTGTTCCCTGTCTGGTGGAGTCTGGTTTATGTGGACCTTTCTGTCTCCTGTCTATAGTATTCTTGATTAACAGTTTTTTCTTTCAGTAGTTTAAATATATCATTCCATTAACTTCTAGCCTCCGGTGTTCCTGAGGAGGAATCAGCTTTTAATTTTATTGGGGATCCTTCTCTCACTGCTTTCACGATTCTCTCTTTCTTTACTTTTTGAGAGCCTAACTATGTTGTTTCTTGGTGTAGATCTCTTTGAGTTTATCCCGCTTGGGATTCTTTGAGCTTCTTTGATTTGCAGATTCATGTCCTTAAATTGGGGAAATTTTCTGTCATCATTTCTTCAAATATTCTTCCTGTCCCTTTCTCTGTCTCATCTCCTGTAATTCTCATGATCTGTATATTAGGTCTTTTGTTGTTGTCCTATAATTCTGTTAAACTGTGCTCAGCCTTCTTTAGCCTCCATTCTTATTGCTCTTCAGCTTCGGTGATTTTATCTGTAAAAAAGAAAAGAAAAACCAAACCTGTTACCATTGAGTTGATTCTGACTCATGGTGACCCTGTAGGACAAGTAGAACTGCCCCATAGGGCTTCTAAGGAGCAGCTGGTGGATTTGAACTACTGACCTTTTGGTTAGCAGCCTTAGTTCTTAACCGCTGCACCATTAGGGCCCCATTTTATCTGTGTTATCCTCTAATTGGCTGATTCTTTTCTTCTGCCTGATTAATTCTGCTAAGTCCCTCTATTGTATTTCTCATTTCATTTATTGTCCCTTTCAATTGCAATATATATTTTTTTAGATTCTTATTTTGTTTGTGCATTGTTTTTCATGTTTTTCTTTAGCTCTTTGTGTTTTCACTTAGTTCTTTAATTATGTGTAATCTTACATTCTTTCAGACTTGACGTGTTATTATCGTTGTTAGTTGCCATTGAGTAAATTCTTACTCATAGCGGCCCCATGTGTGCAGAGTAGAACTGCTCTATAGAGTTTTCAAGGTTGTAACCTTGCAGAAGCAGACTGCCAGACCTGTCTTCTGAGGTGCCTCTGAGTGGGTTTGAACTGCCAACTTTTTGGTGAGTAGCTGAGCACTTAACCATTTGCACCACTCAGGAACTCAATCAGCTTCGGTCTCTATAAACTTACTCATTTCATATAAATGAGATCATACAATATTTGTCCTGTTGTGACTGACTTATTTCACTCAGCATGTTTTCGAGGTTCATCCATGTTGTGGCTGAGTAATATTCTATTGAATGTATGTGCCACAATTTATCTGTTGATGGAACATAAAGTTCTCTGGTGGCCTTTTGTAGTCAGTCTTCACCAGCCCCAGGCAACCACTGATCTAATTTCTCTCAGATTAGTTTTATGGAGCCCAGGTGGCACAATGGTTAAGAGCATAGCTGCTAACCAAAAGGTTGGCAGTTCAGCAGCTCTTCAGGAGAAAGACTTGATTATTTGCTCCCATAAAGAAAACCCTAGTGGGCAGTTCTGCTCTGTCACATTGGGTCAGTGTGTGAGAGATAAGTTGGAGTAGGAAATGGGTTGTAGATGAGAAAAGCAAGTACAGGAGTCAAGTTGGGCTGAATGAAGGGGTTCTTAAGGGGAAGAATGGTTGACAAAGATAAGCTTGGGGCCAGATCCTGGAGAGCCTTGAATGTCAGGCTCAATTGTAATTTTGTTTAGTTGGCTTAGGGAGCCATTGAAAATTTTTTAAACAGGGAAGTGACACCAGCATAGCCAGGCTTCAGGGAGACTAATCTGATGTGTGTAGGAGGGGTAAGAGATTTGGGGGCAGCCTGGAGAAAGACCAGAGACAGGGGGGTGGGCAAGGGCACTATGCCCGCCAGGCGGGAAGTGGCGAGGGGAGAAGATGGTGAAGGTTTAGGGCGGGGCAGGGATGGAGCTGACAGGTAGAGAAAACCCATGGGGTGTGGGCAGATTTGGAAGTTGGAAACAGCGAGCATCTGTGCCAGGTGTTGAGGAGCACAGTGGTGCTGGAGATGGACGTGGGGAACATGGGAAGAAGAAGAGCAGCTATGGGCCTGGTCAAAGCCAGAGTGGCAGAGGATGGTGAGGGGCGTCTGGGACTGGCCGTCAGGGGACCTGTGGGCTTGTGCTGGCTCTCCTAAAGGACTTGGGACGACTTTGTCCAGCCTACATAGGGCTGTGGCCAAACTGCATAGAGAACCTGGATTCCTGTGGTGGGCACGTGGTAGCCTCTTTTTCTGTTCGGGAGCATGTGCGTGTGTGTATAAACACAAATACAAATATAAATTAATATATTTATATAGCATAGATTTTTATAAATGCAAATACACATTTTTTTTTTAATTAAAAAACCAATTTATAGACTATCAACTATAGCCATTTCAAGTCCAATTTCTTAGTTAGCCCTAGGAGCAATGGTTAAGCACTCCACTGCTAACTGAAAGGTTTGTGGTTCGAACCAGCTAGCAGCTCCATGGGAAAAAGACCTGGCGGTGTGCTTTGTAAAAATTACAGCCTAGAATGCCGTATAGGGCAGTTCTCCTGTCACATGGGGTCACTGTGAGTTGAAATCGACTAGACGGCACCCAACTAACAGCACAGCCAACTTGTAGAACATTTCCATTGCTCCAGACATTCCCAGCACTCCATTGCTACCCACCAATCCCTCCTCCAGCTTTTTGTTACTATAGATTGACATTTTTCAGAAGTTCAATGCATGGAATCATACAGTGAATATGCTTTTAAGTCTGACTGCTTTCACTCGTAATAATGATTTTGAGATTTCATGTTGTTGTGTCAGTCAGTAGTTCATTTTTAGGAGCGTATTTTAACAGACACTATTTTGCTTTCTGAATATTCTTCCTTCTGCCCGTCTCCCCATCTCCAGTGCTGAATCACTGTCCTCCTTGGCCGGGGTGCTTGTATAACGGTCTTCTGACATCCGCTTGGCCTTCTGAGAGCCCTTTTCCCACCCTCCAGCTGCCAAAGTGAGCTTCATAACACATACATCAGACTGTGGCTCCTGTTGCATAAAACACATCGGTGGCTGTGCATGGTATAGAGCCCAGAACCAGTCTTGGCAAGTGGTCTGGCCCCCGGCATCCCTTGCAAACTCAGCGTGTATCTTCTTCTCAATCTCACTTGCTTCCTGCGTTGTAGCTCACTCGACTTTCCTTGACTCTTCATTCAGCCATCACTTCCTCAAGGAAGCTTTCCTTGGCATCCCTGAGTAGGCAGTCCCCACACACCCCTGCTTCATATCCCCCGCACTGGGTGGCTTTACTTTTGTTTGTGTGAGGCTTTGCTTAGGGTCTGCCTCCCTTTCTAGATCATGAGCCCCATGAGGTGTCAGGGGCAGCTCTAGTGCTGCCCATGGTTGTGTCTATGGTGCCTAGCACTGTGCCTGGCACTCATTTCCTGACTGAATGGATGAAGGAATGTGTTTCTTTTGGAGAGGAATCTCAGGCCTTTTGCACCTGTGTGAACCCATTCTTCTGTCTTTCTGGCGTTGGCAGGATGAGCAGCTAAGGGCCCTGGTGAGGCAGTTCGGACAGCAAGACTGGAAATTCCTGGCCAGCCACTTTCCTGTGAGTACTGCCCCCTGTGACCTCTTTCCTCAGGGGTAAGGGTTCTGGGCTCTGGGTGACCAGATACTGGCCCTGGTACAGAATCTCTGCCAAGGAGAAGAAAAAGGAGTAGGGAGTTCCTTTCCAAGCTTGGCATGCTCCCCCACCCAAAAACAAAACAAAAAACACAACCTAGGACCTTTCTTTCCGAACTAGTATTTGGGGTGCCCTGACATGAGTATCTGCACACAGCAGCCTTAGTATGCATGGTAGTTTTTAGGCTCTTGGACAGGTGCAGCCTGTGACCGGTGCGAATTTGCATTCCTTCCTACAGGTCAGGAGCAACTTTGTGCTCGGTATTAAGGTGGCGGGAGGTAGTTTCCCACAGCGCTCTGGGAGTGCCAGGTTCCGTCCAGCCCATCTTGTGTAGCAAAGGGGAAACATTCCTGTTCTGGCAGGTGTGCAGGCATGTAGTGGGTGGTGTTTGCAGGACACAGCCCACCTGAGTTATGCCTGGCCCCAGGCCACAGTTCCCCGAGGCCAGTATTCAACCAGGGCTCAAGCCCGTGGTCCCCAAAAATACTGACCATCCCTGTTTGCGCTTCCTGTTATCATTCCAGAACCGCACTGACCAGCAATGCCAGTACCGGTGGCTGAGGGTTTTGAATCCAGACCTTGTCAAGGGGCCGTGGACCAAAGAGGAAGACCAAAAGGTAACACCCTGGGACCACACCTCAAACACACTGAGACTTCACACCCACTTTTCTGTTGGCTGAGCTGTAAAGCTATACATTGAATGTGAGTCAGCCCAGAAGATTCCCACGCTGCGATGGCTTTAGCCCCAAGTCACGAGCCTCTGGGTGTCACCACTCACGATCTGAGGACTTTTGTGCATATACTGGTATGAAACCATCTGCCACTTACTAGCTATGTGACAATAGGCAAATAGTTTCCTTGTCAGTAAAATGGAAATGATGATAACTAAAAGATTATTGTGAAGAATAAATATGATAACAAACATGAAAACTCCCTGTAACCTCCGCAGCATGGAATAAACGTTAACATTGTTCTTCTGAAATCTTCACGTGTCCCCAGTGACCATTTCATCATCAGTAATTTTCACCATCAGAGAAACATAGTCTCGTCCATACATAGGATTCCCACGCTCACCGCTGCTCAGCAGCTCAGTTTAAAATGCAGCGCCCTGCGAGGTGCTGTCGTGGGGAGCCCTGCCCACTCACCCATTCATCCCGCTTCCCTTTCCTCAACCATACAATGGGAGCAAGCGTAGTGCCTGCCTTATACAGTCTTGTGAGGGTTAAACAGGAGGATACACAGAATGCACTTGGCATGTCCCAGGTGTGGGTCAGGGCTCAGCACCTGGTAGCTATTATCATTAGTTACAGCCATTATTACACTGTAAAGCTCTTCACAGGACCCAGTGCTGCACACAGGCTTACTTTCTTTTCATCCCTGTTGCAGTCCTGTGAGGTGGGCAGAGCGGCCTGTTATTCTCATTTTACAGGCAGGGAGACGAAGGCTCAGAGTGGGTTGGGGATGCACCCAAGCCAGGTAGCTGCAGAGCCACGACTGCCGCTGGGGTACCTCTAGACATGTCTCTCATCTCTGGTGCTTCTGCCTCATGTCAGCTCAGGGGACACCATTCTGCTGTGGCAGGCACAGCTCAGGGCACAGAGGGAGGGACTGGAACTAGCTTTTTCCCCCTAATAGTTTCTCCATGTACAATTCATTGACACTGATTATATTCTTCAAGTTGTGTGACCATTCTCAGCCTCCTTTTCCGAATTGGCCTTTTTCTTTCACATAAACTCACTGCCTCCTAAGTCCCCTGTCTAATCTTTTGAGTTGCTGATATCAGTTTGACCCCGTATAGATAGTTCTTAAAAGAGCTCAAGGCTCAAGGCGGACATTCTTTACTAGTTAAGCGAAACTGTTGTTTGGTTTAAAGAAGACTTCAGGGAATGTTTTTGGTTTAAGATTTAAAGATTATCTCGGGGCAGTAGTTTCAGGGGTTCATCCAGCCTCCATGACTTCAGAAAGGCTGAATTCCATTAAAAATTGGAAGCCTCTTCCACATTTTCCCTCCATTGAGATTCTTCCACAGAATCTTTGATCAAAACAAACACTAGATATTTTTTAATGAATTTTAAAATCCTTTAAAAAAAAAAAAAAGTCATATGCACTTGCTGTAAAAATTCAAACCATGCAAACATGAGGTAAAATATCTCAGCAAAATCTTGCCCAGAAGCATCCACTCTCCCCAGACTGACACAGCCTGAGTGCACAGGAGCCTGTGTGTCCAGAGTGCAGGAGGCGCCTGGCCTGGCGCAGGCAGCTGCATACATTTTGGTTGGTGTTCTGAACAGGGGGGTCTCACCTGGCTCGGGGCTGTACCCTCCTGATTCCCACAGAAGTGCTGGGGGGCTTGTGGCAGCCGTGGATGTGGCTGGTGGTAGGAAGATCTAACCCTAGCCTAAGTTCACGGGGCACCCCTGTGGGGAGTGAGCCTTGGGTGCTATGAGTTTGGACTCCCTGTGGGCAGATCCTTCTCTTCCTCTCTCCTCCTCTGCTTGTTGTGTTGGATGGGTGGAGCACTGAAGGAGGAGGCAGGATTCCTTCGTCGTTTTTCTTTACTTGATCTCCGCTCTAAAAGGGGTCTCTGGCATCTTGGCCTTGCTTTATTCAAGGCAGTGATATGGTAAGGTCTTCGGGCGGGCACCCACGGTCCACACAAAGTACCTCTGAGCAGCATCCCCTCAACCACCTTAGGCTCCCATGTTTCCTGAGTGTTTGGGGGAGGTTGGGACCTCTCAGGGCCACTGTGAGGCTCAGGTTCAGGTTTGGATCAGACGGTGCTTTGGCGTGGGTGAGGGAGGGCCAGGTCCCACTGACTTTACCGAGGCTTTTTTCCAAGGTCATCGAGCTGGTCAAGAAGTACGGCACGAAGCAGTGGACGCTGATCGCTAAACACTTGAAGGGCCGGCTGGGCAAGCAGTGTCGCGAGCGCTGGCACAACCACCTCAACCCCGAGGTGAAGAAGTCCTGCTGGACCGAGGAGGAGGACCGCATCATCTGTGAGGCCCACAAGGTGCTGGGCAACCGCTGGGCTGAGATTGCCAAGATGCTGCCGGGGAGGTGAGGCCGCTTTCTGGGGCTTGGGGGTGGGGCTGGCTGGAGGTAAGGCCTATGCTTGTGATAGGGCAGAGTCCCTGGGGAATACTACGCTTTTGTCCCCTAACCCCCAGCCTCAGCTCTGGAGGCCTCCAGAAGGCACGCGTTGTCAGGAGGCAGGGATGGTCTTGCCGGGAAGGCCCTGACCTCACTCAGCTTGAAAGGACAGACTGTGCCAAGGGCGGCTTCAGCCTGAAATCCAGAGGCTGGGGTTCAGGTGTAGCTCTTGTCCTGTTCGCAACTTGCTATGTCTGCTTGGTCGGCCCCTTCCCCTCTCTCTAGGCCTCAGCTTCTCCCGTGGCTGATACATAATGGAGTTGGAGATGGGCTTTCTTTAAGGAACAAAAAGTGCAAAAATTAAGTCATGCTATAACTTACTAAAAGAGTTGCAATGAAAATCACCAGTCCTTTGTCTCCAGTCACCAAGTCTCTCTCTACTGAAGCAGTGACTTTCATCCTTTTTAGTTGTTCCTTCTGGTATTTGCCTCCGTATTTGTAAGTAATGTGCTGTCTTAATATGTTGGCTTCCTGCTTCAGGAGATTTTGCTTTCTTAGGTGTCTTCAACCCCCAAAATTCCCTATTGCCCCAATATAGTATAATTTTTAATTAAAACAAGTGTTTGCATTATTATTACTGTGTACCTGCAACTCAGTTGCTCAGTTTACTATGTTATCTGGAATTATTCCTTTCGTGTACAGCATTTGTTTTTCCTGGAATTAATAATTATCTTTTTTTTTTTTCATGTACACAGTTTATTTCAATATAGCTCTTCTTAATTTTTTGTCCATGGCCCAAGTCTCAGTTATCTAGTGCTGCTGTGTCAAAAATACCACAAGTGGGTGGTTTTAGAAAACGGAAATTTATTTTCTCACAGTTAGGAAGCTAGAAGCCTGAATTCAGGGTGCCAGCTCTGGTGGAAGAAGGCTTTCTGTCGGCTCTGGGAAAAGGTCTTTGTCTCTTCAGCGTCTATTCCTTGGCTCCTTGGTGACATTCATGTGGCGTGGTGCCTGTCTTCCACCATCTCTGCTTGCTTGCTTATGCCTAATCTGCTCTTTTATATTTTAAAGAGATCGATTTAAGGCATATCCTACACTAATACTGTAATTATCCTAACCACTGGCATAGCAGTTAGGATTTACAACACATACTTTGAGGAAACACAGTTCAGTCCAGAACAGCCCATCGCATCCTCCAGAACACCAATCAGTGTTATTTTTCAAATGCTCAGAACACACTGGACAGTATAGTGGTTCTGTTTTTCCCGTAGAGAGCCAGTCCTGGAAACCTCTGTCCTTGTATTCCATTCTCCGGTCACTTTCCAGGCCTGCTGCCCTGCCGTCATCCTGGGGCTTCCCCTCACCTCTCTCCTGTGTTATCTCTCTGCTCCCTTTTCTTGTTTACTCTTTTGTTTTGATGGAGCAAGGAGCCCTCATGGCGCAGTGGTTAATGCACTCAGCTGCTAACTGAAAGATTGGCGATTTGAACCCACCAGCCACTCCACAGCGGAAAGATGTGGCAGTCTGCTCCCATAAAGATTTACAGCCTTAGAAAGCCTATGGGGCAGTTCTACTCTGTCCTGTAGGGTCGCTATGAGTCAGAATCGACTGATCCTTGGCCATCTATTTATGTGTAGGAGTGAGTCACTGAGAGCCATGTGGAAGCCTGTTGTACACAGGCGGGACTTATCTGCTGATAGGGTTCTCTGCTGCCTGGGACTGGGCAACCAGCTGGCTTTTTTGAGGGAGGCTCCAAGTTTGTGGAAGTCTTTCTCTTGGAGTTGTTCAGTTTTACCAGAGATGAATGAATTCTTCAGACTCTTGCCTGAGAGTGCCTGGGCCTGGCTGTTAGGAGTTCTGAAGCAAAGTGGGGAGAAGGCACTCTTCTATTGTATGCTTCTCTACTACTGTATTACTCTATGCTTCCCTCCTACTCTGGTACTCAATGCTTCTCTACTACTCTGGTACTCTGTGCTTCTACTGTGTTACTCTGTGCTTCTCTTCTACTGTGTTCCTCTATGCTTCTCTACTATTGTGTTATTCTGTGCTTCTCTTCTACTGTGGTACTCTATGCTTCTCTTCTACTGTGGTACTCTGTGCTTCTCTTCTGTGTTACTCTGTGCTTCTCTTCTACTGTGGTACTCTATGCTTCTCTTCTGTGTTACTCTGTGCTTCTCTTCTACTGTGTTACTCCGTGCTTCTCTACTATTGCGTTATTCTGTGCTTCTCTACTACTGTGTTACTCTATGCTGCTCTTCTACTGTGGTACTCTATGCTTCTCTACTACTGTATTACTCCATGCTTCTCTTCTACTGCGTTACTCTATGCTTCTACTGTATTACTCTGCTTCTCTTTGCCTGTGTTACTCTGTGCTTCTCTTCTCCTGTGTTACTCTGTGCTTCTCTTCTCCTGTGTTACTCTGTGCTTCTCTTCTCCTGTGTTACTCTGTGCTTCTCTTCTTCTGTGCTTCTCTACTACTCGATCACTCTATGCTTCTCTACTACTGTGTTACTCTGTGTTTCTCTACCACTGTATTACTCTGTGTTTCTCTACTACCGTATTACACTGTGCTTCTTTACTACCGTGTTACTCTGTGCTTCTCTGTTACTATTATCACTATGCTTCTCTACTATTGCATTACTCTGTGCTTTTATACTACTGTATTACTCTTTGCTTCTGTCCTATATGCTTTCTTTAATACTGTTCTACTCTATGGTTCGATTTTAGTGTATTACTATTCTACTAAAGTACTATATATATGTCTCCTCGTTCAGTAGGTGATGGAATATGAAGTAGTCTTTGGATTTTTCAGGTTAAGAAGCCAAGGCTCAGGGAGGTTCACGGTGGAGGAGGCTCCTTGTCTTTTGGCTTTGTCCTCTTTGGCCACTTATCAGCCTGTGGGTGGTGAACAGGGCTGCATTCAAGATCACTGTGAGCCTCCAGACAGGGGTCAGCAGCCAGTGCTTTGCTTATGGTTTCCCTGGATACCTAATGGGCGAGAAAGGGGACAAGAATTCCAAAGACATATTTTAGGTTTTATAATTTTTGTAATAGGCTGAATCATACCTTTGCTTATTTCACAGAGGTGTACAGAAGTGTTCGGTAAACCATTAAGGGCTGATGCAATGTGAGACTTGGTTTTAGAGCTGAAAGAGACCTCATGTAGAGGGAACTAAGCCTCAGGGAGTGTTGCATGGTCACAGAGCTGGGGTTCAGAAGTCCTGGTTTGCCCTGCAGGACAGACAATGCTGTGAAGAACCACTGGAACTCCACCATCAAAAGGAAGGTGGACACGGGAGCCTTCCTGAGTGATTCCAAAGACTGCAAGCCCCCCGTCTACTTGCTGCTAGAGCTTGAGGACAAGGACGGCCGCCCGAGCGTCCTTCCCACTGATGGCCAGGTGAGATGCTGCTGCCTGAGGCAGCTTGGCCTCCATCTTGTTTGTTGGTTTTGGTTTTATATTTATTGTACACCGTCCAATTTAATACTTGTTCTTCGCTTTTCACTGTATCCCCAGCATTTCATCAGTTTCTGCCACAGGGTCTAAATGCATGCAGCATCTTTTAAAGAATTATCTGTATGAGATCAAATGGTCAACAGTAACTAAAGCATAGTTGAGATGTTTAGAAGGTAGTGAGTCTAAGTCATTGATGATGAAACAATATGGGAGCGAGAGCAAGAATGGAGACATAATGTGAAGAATGTAACTAATGCTATTGAATTATGCATGTAGACACTGATTAATAGGTGTATGTTCTACTGTGTATATTTTTACCAAAATTTAAATAAAAATTAAGAAAAAAAAATGATGCCTTGACCAGGCACATCGATTTTAGTTTAAGATTTGATCAAGAAGCTGAGGAAACAATATAAAATATCTTTTAATATTCAAGTGATATTAGATAGATTATAGAGTAGAATGCAAAATCTGGATTCCTTTTAAAGATAAAACACAGACCTCAAGGAAGTTTTATTGTTGTACAAGATTGGACCACCTTTCCTTCATTCGTTCACTAATTCATTCTTTCCATCTTTCAACACACATTTATTGGGAGCCTCTCTATGCCAGGCACTGTTCCAGGCATTAAATGTGGGCAGTGTGTTTCTCATTAGGGCCTTTTCCTGAGAAACGTTTCTGCACATGACTGGCACCTGTGAAATGAAGGATAACAGAGCAAGCCGACAGGTAACATGAGAATTAGGATGAAAAGGTTCATGTTGTGGTTGTGAGCTGCTACAGAGTCAGCCCTGACTCCTGGCGACCCAGGCACAACAGAATGAAATGTCCAGTCCTACTCCATCTTCACTGTCCTTGGTATGCTCCAGTCCATCGTTGGCTGCTGCTGTGTATTTTGAGTGCCTTCCAACCTAGGGGGCTCATCTTCCAATATGATATTCCGTTGTAATCCATAGAGTTTTCACTGGCTAATTTTCAGAAGTAGATCCACCAGGCCTGTCTTCCTAGCATGCCTTAGTCTGGAAGCTCTGCTGAAACATCCCCACCATGAGTGACCCTGCTGGTATTTGCAATATGGTGGCATAGCTTCCAGCATCACAGCAACATGCAGGACACCACCATACAACAAACTGACAGATGGGTGATGGGAAGAGGTCCTTAGGCTCCTTTTATCTTCCTAGTCATCTGCTTCCTTCTTTCAGACCTTTTAAAACTGAAAGCATGTTTGCAATTTAAAAAAAACCAGGTTTGTTGAGGTATAATTTGCATACAGTGGCACGCCCTGTGTTTAGCACCCAGTTCTGAGTGAAGACAAGCATGCAGTTGCATAACCATTACTGCAGTCAAAAGAGAGAGCATTTCCATCACGCCCCAAAATTTCCCTGCGCCCCTCTTTGTCAGCTCTTCTCCAGGCCTAGCCACTGGCACTCCTGATCTGGTTTCTGGCTCCATGACTTTGCCTTTTCTAGAATGCCACATAAATGGGATCATACGGTACTACATTTGCAGTTTTTTAAATGAAACCAATACACCTGCAGGTCAACATCTGCTCCATCCCCAGAGCAAACTTTTTAATTTATATTTTTTAACTATGTTACTAATCATTTATTCTTCAAAAAAGATTTGAAACAAACAGGGCAAAGCATGAAGATTTGACATTGCAGAGTGCACGGTGAGTAACATGGCTGTCGTCTACGTTATTTTCCAGTCTTTTCCGTAATCACAAAATATTTAATTTTAAAAAATTTTATTGTTCAGAGTACACACAGCAAAAGATACACCAATTCAGCCGTTTCTACGTGTACAATTCAATGACATTGATTACATTCTTTGAGTTGTGCAACCATTCTCACCCTCTTTCCAAATTATTCCATCCGCCATTAACATAAGATCACTGGCCCCTAAGGTTCTTATCTAATCTTTCTGGTTGCTGTTGTCAGTTTAATCCCATATAGGTAGACCTTAAAAGAGTTCAATGCTCAAGGCATTTTTTACTAGTTAAGCTAAAGTATTGTTTGGTTTTAGGAAGACTTCAGGGGATATTTTTAGTATAAGGTTTAAAGATTATCTCAGGGCAGTAGTTTCAAAGGTTTATCCAGCCTCCATGGCTCCAGGAAGTCAGGTCCGGGAGAGTTGGAAATTCTGTTCTTAATCATTTTTTAACGTTCCTCTTTCCATCTTACTCGCTAGATGTCACTTTTTCAAAGCTTCAGTTCTTCTATAGTCTCCTGCTGGACGCTGTATTTTTGCCTCTATTTCTTGATTTTTTTCAGCTTTAGAGAATATCTCTTGGTTCTCTGGTATGAATATGTCTATGGAATAGTAAATTCAAATAGTGGAGAAAGATATAAAACGAAAAGTAAAAACGATTTCTTCTTCCATTTCCCCATTCCACGTGTGTCCCCTAACCAGAGAAGTCTATTTCTAATAGTTTCTTGTAGGTCTAGGTAAGAGTTGTCAAGCCTTTTACTTCTAATTGAGTAAAAAGCATCCTTTCTGCAAAGAGAGAGATGGTGGGCATTAGCAAACATGGGGACGAGGTCTTTCAGGATAGGGCAGAGTGGACAGACATTCAGTCTCTGGAAATCCTACCTTGCTGGAAGTTAACTGCATTTACTGACTTGGCTTTCATCCCTCTGATCCCATTTGCTTTGTCGAAGCATCTGGAGTGCTGGCCGTGCTGGGCTTAGATGAGCCCCAGACCTTGACCCTGAACAAGGAGGTCAGTTCAGTGTGGTGGTTTGAACCTTACTGGTTCCTATCCAGCATCTTTTAACAGTTCTGTTGTGCTGTTGATTTATTTACCTAGCTCCTTACTGATGGCACCAAGGTCATTGCCAATTTTTATCTCATCAGAAACACAGCTTTGAAGATTATCCTTGCAGCTAAGTCATTGCTCATTTGCTTACTTATTTCTTGAGAAATTTCTAGAGGTAAGTAGAAACATCTTTTTTTAAATTTTATTCTGTTTTCGGTGAAAGTTTACAGCACAAGTTAGTTTTTCATTCAAAAACTTACATGCAAATTGTTCTGTGACATTGGTTGCAGTCCCTGCGCGATGTGTCAGCACTCCTCCCTTCCCTTTCCACCTTGGGTTCTTGGGGTCCATTTGTCCAGTTTTCCTGTCCCTTCCTGCTGCCTTCTCTTTGATTTTGGGCAAATGTTGCCTATTTGGTCTCGAATATTTACTGAACTAAGAAGCACGTTCCTCACTGTGTTATTGTTTGTTTTATAGGCTTGTCTAATCTTTGGCTGAAAGGTGGACTTTGGGAGTGGCTTCAGTTCTGAGTTAGCAGGGTGTTTGTGGACTAGACACATTTTTATAAACTTTTAAATGCATTTTGGCTGGTTGCCTGTCAGGAAAGTTAGGCCTGTTCATGTTTGCATGGGACCCCCCCTATTTTCCCCACTCACTGGTCAATGCTTGCTGTTACAGATTTTTTTTTTCTGTTCTTCGAAAGTAATACACAATCACTGTAAAAAGTAAGAAACGTCACAGAATCAAACAGTGTTGCAGAAGGCTGAGCCCTCTACTCTGAACGTCCAGTGGGAAGCATTGTTTAATGTATTGGCCAATATTTATTACTAAGCATAATGATTTTAAGAATATTATGTTGTGTCTTATAGCTTTCTTTTCCCACGTAATCTGTTTTTCCACGTTGTTATATGTGTGCAGACCACCACACCATTTTCGAACCTTTCATGAAATTATTCTTCTATTGGCAAACTTCTGTCACCATTCCCATCAATGCTGCAAAGAACGTGATTGTTCAGATTCTTCGTTCATTTTATATGTGGGTTAATTTTATAGACGTGGAGGCTGGGCCCAGTAGTGTGGGCATTTGAAAGTTTTATAAGCATTGCCAAATTGCCACTCAAGGGGTTTATCCCTCTATCAGCAATGTATGGGACTACCTGTTGCCTCACACTATTGTCAATAATGGCTTTGAACATCTAAAAAAAAATCTTTGCCAATTTTATCAGCAGTAAACGTGATATCATTTCTTTGATTTTCATTTCTTTGACTACAAGTGAGATTAACGGTTTTTCCTTCATTTATTGGAAATTGCACCCATTGCAGCCATTTGCCTTTGCCCTTTTCTTTCAGTTTGCCCTTTTTCTTATTGATTTTTTGGCCTATATTTATATATTAGGAATATGACCATTTTATTATGTAGTAACTATTTTTTCTTAGTTTCTATAGTTTCTTGGTAGCTTTTCCCATCCATTTATTTTATAAAGGTATCATTTACATACAGTAAAATTCACCTTTTTACCGGACAGTTTTGTGAGTTTTGGCACATATATAGTCACGTAAACATCGCGACAATCATGACATAGAACGTTTTCTTCACCCTCCGAATTCCCGTGTGCCCGTCTATAATCAACCTCACCCCTACCCCCAGCCCCTGGTGACCATTAACCTGTTTTCTCTCTCTATATATGGCTTTGTCTGTGCAAGAAAGTCATATACATGGAATCACACAGAATACTTTTTCCTGTGGTTTCTTTCACTTAGTATAATGCATTTGAGATTCATGCATGTTGTCAGGTGTATCAGTAGCTTTCTCCCCTTTTTGCTGTGTAGTATTTCATTATATAGCTAGGCCACATTTTGTCTGTTCACCACTTGAGGGATACTGGCTTGTTTCCAGCTGGTGATCACAAATAAAGCCACTATAAACATATGGTTTTTGTGTGAACATAGGTTTTCATTTCTCTTAGGTCTGGGAGTGGGATTACTGGATCATACACCAATAAGAAACTGCCTAATTGTTTTCTAAAGTATCTGTACCATTGTCCGTTCTCATGTTGGTAGCTTTTAAATAGTGTGTATGGCGTCCCCCACCCCAAGCAGAGCAGTTATAACTTTTAAATAATCAAATATGCTTACCTTTTCTCCTATTCGTTTGCTTCTGTCACAGACCATCTTCATTCTGTTCACCTGACAGCAGCAACAGAAAGAGCTTGCTCTTAGGCTGGGTACTTTGCACGTCATTGCTGATCCGTGTATCGTCTCTACACAGGCAGCCTTGTTGTGGTGTGCTGTCAAGTTGATTCCAACTCATAACAACTGTATATATGACAGTAGAATTGCCCCATAGGGGTTATGGGAACAGTTCGCCAGGTCTTTTCTCCTGAGGAGCGGCTGGTGGGTTTGAATCACTGACCTTTCAGTTAGCAGCCAATCGTGTCGCATCGTGCCACCAGGGCTCTTTTGGAAGCCTCAGTGCCCTCCTTTGGTAGGCAGGGATGCTGAAACTCAGGCTATGCAGCTTGCTCAGCTCACACACCGGGAAATGGCAAAGCGCGGTCTGAGCTGAGCCCACGCTCACTCCCTGGCACCACTCTACGCCTAACCTGGGATCGCTCCCTGCACTCTCGGCGTGTTAGTCGCATGTGCCATTCCCATGGCTGCCCTGTGTTCCATTAGGCTGGCGTGCCAAGCTTGCTTCCAGTTTTCTGCCAGGAGAGCTATTGCTGTGAAGGATTTTCCTGCC
Organism: Loxodonta africana; assembly: GCF_030014295.1. NCBI lineage: Eukaryota > Metazoa > Chordata > Mammalia > Proboscidea > Elephantidae > Loxodonta > Loxodonta africana. The sequence goes on from NC_087365.1 coordinate 43,080,014, forward strand.
TTTTTCTGTCACAAAATTAGTATACACTCATTTTTCAAACTTTCATTTTGAAATAATTTTAAACATACAGAGAAGTTGTAGGAATAGTACTGAGAACCCCCCATTTGTTTACCCTTCACCAGATTTATCCATTTCTGACATTTTTCCAGATTTGCTGTAGCTTTCTCTCTGTATTTACGTGTTGCTTTTTTAATCTGAGCCATTTGAGAGGAGGTTGCAAACATTGTGCCTCCTTACCCCTTAATACTTCAGTCTGCACTTTTTAAGATTAAGGGCACTCACTTACATAACCACAGATCCAGGGAATTTAACATCGCTTTAGGACTGTAACTTCCAGCCTGTATTCTACTTTCTCCTGTCCAGGATCCAGCCCAGGATCAGACATTGCATTTAGTTGTCATATCTCTTTAGAACCACTCGTATCTGGACTAGTTCATCAGTCGTTGTTAGTCTTTCATGATTCGGATATTTTTTAAACATGCAGGCCAGTTGTTTTATAGAATGCCTCTCAATTTGGGTTTGAGTTTCCTTGTTAGATTTAGGTTATACGTTTTCAGCTAGAATAAACCAATTGCTGTCGAGGCAGCTCTGACTCATGGTAACCCATGTGTGTCAGAGTAGAATTGTGCTCTATAGAGTTTGCTAGGCCTTCCTTCCAAGGCATCTCTGCTTCCAGCCTTTTGGTTAGCAGACAACCATTTTCACCCCCCAGAGACTTCTACTGCATGTTATGTATCTCATAACAAAAATCTAAATGGTGGCCCTTGTGTCCAGCAGGGAAGTCTTATGACCAACTGGCCCCCGGCACCCCCCGTCATAAAGGAAGAGGAAAGCAGTGAGGAGGAGGCCATGGCAGCTACCACATCTCAGGAGCAGGAGGCCGTCCCTGCTGAGCCGGATGGAGTGTGGACACCAGAGCCCTTGGAGGAATTCCCCAAGCGTGAGGACCAGGAGGGCTCCCCTCCTGAAATGAGCCTACCGTACAAGTGGGTGGTAGAGGCCACCAACCTCCTCAGCCCAGCTGTGGGGTCGTCCAGCCTCTCGGAAGCCCTGGACTTAATCGAGTCGGTAATGTTTGTCACCGCACTTCACTGTGGGAGTGCTTCCCCCATGGACGTGTGTCTTAGTTAACTAGTGCTGCTATAACAGAAATACCATAGTGGATGGCTTTAACAAACAGAAATTCTCTCACAGTTTGGGAGGCTAGAAGTCCAAATTCAGGGTGCCAACTCTAGGGGAAGGCTTTCTCTCTGTTGCCTGTGGGGGAACATCTTTGTCTCCTTTCAACATCTGTGGGCCTGACGTTGCTTGGAGATCTCCATGTGTCTTGGTATCAGTATTCACCTGGGTCTGGGAGGATCTCAGCATAGGGTCCCTGGGTCCGAAGAATGAACTCTGCTCCCAGCTCTTCTTCCTTGGTTATGTTGAGGAGTGAGGTCCCTCTCCTCTCTGCTTGCTTCTCTCTCCTTCTATCTCTTGTAAGATAAAAGCTGTGACTCAAGCACGGGTGTGATGAGTGAAGGTGGTGACTTGAGTCATACCCTCTTGTAAGGCTGTGAACTCAAGATACATCCAGCACTGATCCTGTCTCACCAACATAAAAATCAAACCTGTTGTGGTTGAGTTGATTCCAACTCATAGCAACCCTATAGGACAGAGTAGAACTGTTCCATATGGTTTCTAAGGAGTGGCTGGTGGATTTGAGCTGCCCACCCTTTGGTTAGTAGCTATAGCTCTTAACTACTGCGCCACCAGGCTCCAACATATAGAGGTTAGGATGTGCAACACATCACAAAATGGAGGATAATTATATCAGATCACAAAATGGAAGACAGCCATACAATACTGGGAATGATGGCCTAGCCAAGTTGACACACATTTTGGGGGGAAACAGTTTAATCCATGACAGTGTGCATCCTTCCCTTCATGCCACCATTCTGCCACTATTTACTGAGGCAATGCTGAGTGCCTGGCCCCAAGTGTGGGGCTGGGGACACTGAGAATGTTGCAGGCCCTGCCCTCGGGGCCGTCCACTGTGAGCGACAGGTTGTGCGGAGAGGCAGCGACTCATGCTATCTGGCACAGGGTGGGTGGGAAGCTTCCCAAAGGCCGTGGCACCCACGTTGAGTCCTCAAGGATGACTTGGGGACAGGGGTGTTGAGACAGAGGACACAGCGTGGGGGAGTGTGGTGTTGGTGGTACCACGAATTGTTGGGTTGCCCTGGAGAGGGGCCTAGGGAGTTCTGGGATTGATTCTGGGGCTTGGTCTGGAGATTTGAGGGTGGAGCCAGCCCCCCCCCAACCCCCCATACTCAGCCATGCTCTGGTGACCGCGCTGGCTGTGGGTTGGGTCCCTTTGGAGAGAGGCCCTTGATGGGGGTTGCTCCTGGCGTGATGTCCCCCATTATAGCCGCACCAGCCAGGCCTGGGCACACAGCGGGCAGTTGGGGGGTGATGGGCGAGAGGCAGGTGACCAGGGCTGGTGGGGTTCAGTTGAGGCCCTCCACATTGGCTCCCTCTCAGCCACCCCTCTCCTTACTAAGGATAATGATGCTGTTTATTGAGCATCTGCTGAATGCCCGGCCCTGAGCTCCACGTGCAGCCTCAGAGCAGCCCTGTGAGGTGTGTCCTTCATCTGTGCTTTGTGATGGGTCTGAGGCTCAGAGAGGTGAAGCAGTGTACCCAAGGTCACACACTGAGCAGGCTGGTGGTGTTGACCGTTATGCTGGGCTCCTGCCCAGTGAGGGGTTGGGTGATGTGATCTCCAGGGGACACTATCTGCTCAGACCCTCTAGGACTCAGTCTCACCTCTTAGCCCCAGCAGCTGGGACTAGACCCAGCTGCAGGGCCCATCTGTGGTGCCCCCTCCACCTCCGAGAAATTTCAGAGTCAGTGTGACATGTTCATCCATCTGTTCAGCAAGTAGCTTTAAGGCTGCAGTGCACTGTCCCTGCTTTGGGCTCTAGGGGGAGTGTCCAGGTGAGTGGGGTCCACTCTGTACCTGGCAGTGTTGGCTTCATGGCGTTACGTCTCTCCATCCTCAGACTGGCCTTTATTTCCCTCCACTTAAGAGGCACAAAGAAGGGGACAGGAGGAAGCTCACTTTTATTGAAGGCCCACTGTATGCTAGGCCTAATACTTAATGAGTAATTAGTGTCTGACGTTTGAGTGCCTACTGTGTGCCAGGACCTAACATGTGCCCTCATTTAGCCTCTTATTAGCCCTGTGAAGTGGTGGTGGGCTCCTCACCATGAGGGAATCCCAGGTTCAGAGAGGTTAGGACATGTGTTTAAAGTCACACAGCTGGTAAGTGGCAGGCAGGAGTCAGGCCCAGATACGTCTGGCTCTAAGCTCAGGTTCTTGCCATGATTACCTTCAGCAGCTCTTGGGAGAATGAAAGCGTTTGCAGAAGTTCTGCCTACCTTGCCCTGCAGCCTCTGCTCGAGGCAGTCCTGGTAGGGTATATTTCTGGCCTTTTGGACACCATCACTTCTGGGGCCTCCCCGCAGTGGGATTCGCTGCTGGGAGTGTGGGCCTGGGGCCTGGGGTCAGCACTGCCCCTGAGCTGGCCTCCACCCTTAGGAGGGAACTGCCCCAGGCTCCTGCACATCCCAAGGACCAGAAATTACCGTTGAGGTCTGGACAGACTCAGGTCCAGGCTACCAAAGACTTTTGGCCTGGATTGAGATTTACTGGGTACGGGTGGGCAGACCTGAGAATGATTCAGGACTGCTAAGTGATCTCAGGCCCCTCCCAGGCTCAGGTCCTCAGTGTGAAAGGGGAAAAATCACACTCCCTGGTGATGGGGTTGTGGGGATTGGAAACACCACGCATTAAGTGCCCTTGATGGACCTGGCCCAAGCAGGCCCCACTGTCGGGTGGAGTCCAGCTGGTGACACCTCTCCAGGATGCGGCCCTGGCAATCCAGGCGTTGGGCCCACTACTTCCACCTCTAGTAATCCATATTGAGGAAATAATTAAAAATGCAAGAAAAGAAGATTTCTAACCCAAGATGTTCATAAAGATGTTATTTTTAATTTTAAAAAATTAGGGGTGTCCAACAGAAGGAAAATAGTTAAGTAGCTAATACAGTCATATGATGGAATATTTTTGTCTTAGAAATTGTTTTACAAAAGTTAAAAAGCTTTTACCATAATAACAACTAGCATTTGTTAATAGTAATTAATATTAATTCATAGGTAACAGAGTTAGGCATTACTGTTATGCCTGTTTTATAGGGATTTTAAATGAGAAAAAAAGCAGAATATAGAAATGATTTTATATAAAGGTTTAAACTTGTAAAATACTGTGTATCATTTGTTGTTGTTGTTAGGTGCCGTTGAGTCAATTTTGGTTTATAGCGACCCTACATGACAATTGAACTGCCCCGTAAGATTTTCTTGGCTGTTACCTTTGCGGGAGCAGATCACCAGGTTTTTTCTCTGACAGAGCTGCTGGGTGTGTTTGAACTGCCAACCTTTTGGTTAGCAGAAGAGTGCTTAATCATTGTGCCACCAGGGCTTTTTATGTATCATTTAGGGACACATGTAAGTGGTAAATTAGAAAGAAGTGCTTGGGGGTGATAAATACTAAATCTGGGTAGTGGTCTACCTACGGGCAGAGAATGTGCTTGAGGTGGTGGACATGGGGCTTTAGCGATAAGGTTTATTTCTTAGGCTTATGGATGGCTATTTGAGTTTTCATTTTTTTGTGTGTGCTTTTTGTGTTTCTTAAATATTGTATGAAACATTTTTTGAAATAACAGGTCAAGCTGCCATAGGCACAGTATGACTTCAGTTATGTTTACAAAATGTAGATAAACAGAGAAGCATCCCAGAGGAAGTGCAGCAAAACGCTGATGATGGTTGTTCCTGGCCGGGGGGTTATGTTTACCTGTGTGTATTTTCCTTTAGTGAATGAGTCATGCCGCATGTAGTCTGATAGGAAAGTAGAGTAACTGCCGTTGTTCCTCCTTTTCTGGGCAGGACCCTGATGCTTGGTGTGACCTGAGTAAATTTGACCTCCCTGAGGAGCCGTCTGCAGAGGGCAGCATCACCACTAGTCCACTGCAGCCTCGGGCACAGCAGGAGGCACAGATGCCCAGCCAGCGTGTGGTCCCAGTACCCAGCGTGACTGAGTACCGCCTGGATGGCCACACCATCTCAGACCTGAGCCGGAGCAGCCGGGGGGAGCTGATCCCCATCTCGCCAAGCACCGATGTTGGGGGCTTGGGCATTGGCACGCCGCCCTCGGTGCTCAAGCGGCAGAAGAAGAGGCGCGTTGCTCTTTCCCCCGTCACAGAGAACAGTGCCAGCCTGTCCTTTCTGGACTCCTGCAACAGCCTCACCCCCAAGAGCACTCCTGTCAAGACCCTACCCTTCTCACCTTCCCAGGTATGTGGCCCGCCCCTGGCTGCTCACTGGGTACTGGCCCTAGCATGCAGGCATGCACCCATTCAACAAGTATTGATTGAGCATCTGCTGTATGCTAAATGCCGGGATACCACCACCATCAGTGGTCATCCTTGCTGACTCGTGGCAGCCCCATCCGTGTATGTCAGACTAGAACTGTGCTCTGTAGGGTGTTTTTTTTTTTTTTTTTTTTAAATTAATATTGTATTTGGTGGAACTATACAGGCAGAACCAGTTCCCATTCAACAACTTCTCCATGTGAGGCTCAGTGACCTTGGTTACATTCTTCAGTTTGCGTCAGCATTCTCATTATTTCCATTCAGGTTGTTCCACTCCCATTAATTTAGCCTTTCCCCACTTCCCCCCCAAAAGTCTGTAAGGTTTTCTGTCCTTTTTTTTTTTTTCCTAGGTGAAAGTTTACGTAGCAAATTAGTTTCTCATTAAACAGTTAATACACAAATTATTTAATGACATTGGCTGCCAGCCCAGTGATATGTCAACACTCCCCTCCTCCATCCCAGGGTTCCTGTTTCCATTCATCCAGTTTTCCTGTCCTTTCCTGCCTTCTCGTCTTTGCTTTGGGGCTGGTATGCCCATTAGTCTCGTGTACTTGACTCAACTATGAAGCATGTCCCTTTTGTGTTATTCTTGGCCCTACAGACCTGTCTGATCTTTGGCTGAAAGGTGAACCTTAGGAGTGACTTCAGTACTGAGTTAAAAGGGTGTCTGGGAGCCATACTCTCGGGGTTTCTCCAGCCTCTGTCAGATCAGCAAGCCTGGTCTTTTTTTGTGAGTTTGAATTTTGTTCTACATTTTTCTCCTGTTGTGTCCGGGACCCTCTATTGTGATCACTGTCAAAGGAGTCAGTGGTGGTAACCGGGCACCGTCAGGTTGTTCTGAGCTCAGTCTGGTGGAGGCTGTGGTAGTTGTGATCTGTTGGTCCTTTGGACTAATTTTTCCCTTATGTCTCTGGTCTTCATTCTTCTTTGCTCCAGACGTAGTGGGACCAGTAGATATATCTTAAATGGCCACTCACAGGCTTTTAAGACTCCAGTCACTGCTCACCACAGTGAACGCTTTATAGACTATGTCATGCCAGTTGAGCTAGATGTCCCCTGAGACCCTGGTCCTCAGCCCTCAGCCCAGTAATTCGGTCCCTCAGGGAGTTTGGATGCATCTGTGAAGCTTCCATGACCTTGCCTTGGTCAAGTTGTTCTGTTTTCCCTACTATTGTGTACTGTCTTATCCTTCACCAAAGTTACCACTTACCTACTATCTAATTAGTGCGTTCCCCTCCCCATCCCTCCCCTCCCTAATAACCACGAAAGATTGTTTTTGTGTGTGTGTGTGTGTAAATATTTTCATGTGTTTTTATAATAGTGGTCTTATACGGCATTTGTCCTTTTGTTATTTCACTCAGCATAATGCCCTCCAGATTCATCCATGTTGTTAGATGTTTTGAAGATTCCTCATTATTCATTATCATGGTGGTAGACAGACCAGTTAATAAAAAAAGACCCAAATAACTGCGGTAGATGGTATAAAGGAAAAAGCTTATGGTGCTGTGAATGTGTGTGGCTGGGGGGTCCAGAAAGACATCTGTTCTATGATGAAGAGTAATGGCTTAAGCTGAGGAAATAATAGGTGGTAACTGGGCAAAGAAGGGGAGGAAGAGGACTTAACATTTGTTAAAAAACCCAAACCAAACCCATTGCTGTTGAGCCAATTCTGACTCATAGCGACCCTATAGGACAGAGTAGAACTGCCCCATACAGTTTCCAAGAAGCGCCTGGTAGATTCGAACTGGTGACCTTTTGGTTAGCAGCCGTAGCTCTTAACCACTACACCACCAGGGTTTCCAACATTTGTTAAAAGGGTCAGTTTATTGAGTACCTGCTTTATGCCAGATTTGCCAGCGCTAGCACTGGGGGAGTAAAGGTGAAGACAGCACAGGCCCTGCCCTTAAAGAGGAAAGCTAGTGTTGGGGACAGGCTTGTAACGCAATGATCAGGTGCTGTGTGGATAGTCTGTGGTGAGAGCAGTTACTCAGTTACTGAGCCCCTGGTGCTCTGGGTACTGCTTCCAGGGATGCTATTTGCAGTGTACTCCATGTTGGAGGGCACTGTTGTCCCTAGAGGTCATGAGGAGGAGCTCCCAGGCTTCTTGGAGAGCTGTCTGAGCTGGGTCTTGTGGATCAGCTTGGGTGCAGAGACTGAGAAGATGGTGCGCTCAGTGTGAAGTCCAGAGCTGGGTGTAGTGGGTGGTGAGGAGTAGGAGGCGCAAGCCTCGATGGGCTGGAGGTGTAACCTAAGGAGCCTTGCACTCGGCTCCTACTTGAAAGGTTGGCAATAGCTGCTAACCAAAAGGGTTTTCTTTGCTATAATCTTTATAGGAGCAGATTGCCAGGTCTTTCTCCTGTAGAGCTGCTGGGTGGGTTTGAACTGCCAACTTTTGGTTAGCAGTTCTAGTGTACTCTGTCATATAGGGTCACTATGAGTTGAAATTGACTCAGTGACACTCAACAACCACCGGTGTGTAGGATTACCTATGGCCCTGGGGGTTCTAGGGAAGATTGGTGATGGGCTATGAGGAGGATGGACTAAAGGGGTGGAAGAGAGGCAGGTCCTAGAGTTCCCATGTCCCCACACAGAAACAAGGCAGGCGGAGGCCTTGATTCTCATTGGGTCTGGGTCTGCTCCCTTCTGAGAGGCCCAGAGGTGCCACGTTGTAGGAGGCCTCCCCATCATCTGATGGAGAGGGATGGAAGCTAGCACTCCAGCTGCTGGGATGGCTAGTGTGTTTCTGAGAGGCCTCAGGTGAGGCCTGCTGGCTGGGAAAGAAAGGCAGGGGAGCTCTGAGCTGCCTAGATCACAGCCCAGGGTGATTGGGCATGGTGGCTACCTGCTCCAGAGAACCCATTCAAGGTGGTAGACAGGGATGCAGATGGCTCTCCAAGCTGGCAGGCGAGTTCATCAAGTACCTTCAGGACTTTCCTTTGTGGGTGGAATGGGGAGAAGACAGTGCTTCGGGGTGTAGACTTTGGCATCAGATGGGGTTTGAGTCCCATCTCTGGGACTCAGTTCAAGAATCTAACCCTCTCTAAGCCTCAGTTTCCTTATCTGTAAAAAAGGATAGCAACAATACCAACATCTCAGGTTTTGTGAGAACGAACTGGAATTGTCTAAGTGCTTAGTCCCACGCCTGACATGAGACAGGCCCTATAAATTAACATCACCACCACCATCGTTACATCCCCTGTTTCCTCCTGGGTCAGTTAAGAGCTATTTTTTTTCTGAAAAGGAAGTCAACTTTCTTTGGCCAAAGCGAGGATTAGGGGACAATGATAAACCCAGAGTTTACCTACGTGAACCTACTCGGTGGTCTCCTGTTCCATCTGCCCCCACCTTCTTTGTTCCCCTGCACCTGACAGGTGGGGTCCTCCTAGATCAGAAGAGGACCTCGGTGTCAGCTGGAGCAAGCACATTGGAAGGAGGGGCTCAAGGGGCTCCCACCCTCCACGAGGGGCCTCAGTCTGCATTCAGGTCATTGTTTTGTCTTGTTTCCTTTCCCTGGCAGTTTCTGAATTTCTGGACCAAACAGGACACACTGGAGCTGGAGAGCCCCTCGCTGACATCCACCCCTGTGTGCAGCCAGAAGGTGGTGGTCACTACACCCCTGCACCGGGATAAGACGCCCCTGCACCAGAAACATGCTGCGTGAGTGTGCACCCATCCACCCCCTGCTGATAGCGGTGTTTGACCCGTCTTGCTCTCCCCAGCAGCAGCCAGTCTGGGGGTGCCAGGATCACTGATGGGGTGGCAGGTTGGGGGACCCTCCTGGGAAAGACCTGAGACTGTGTTTGTCTTCCTCCCTGCTGGCCACTGTGCCACTTCGTTTCTGTCGCTACAGTCTGGTGTTTTACCTTTGTTTCTCATTTTTATTTTTTAAATTTCATAATTTTTTAATCTCAGTAATGAAGAGAGACCAAATTGCTACAAAAAAACTTCATCTCTCCATCTTTTATAAGTTTGAAGTTGCAAATCCATCGGGTTTAAGTAGCCTTACGTTAAGGACAAAAGGGCCCTCGGCCTCTCTCGGCAGTGATGTCAGTCTGGTGCTCAAGAGGCCATGGCCCTGCCCAGCTCTAGGCGTGGGAAGATTGGCCCGTGTCCTTTGCCTTCCCAGCTCCTTCCAGGCACAGCATTTCCAGTGCAGGTGGCTGTCCAGCAGGCTTTTTGGGAAGTGCTTCAACAATAAGCTTTTACCCTCTCAGTTCTTCCTGACTCCGAATTCCATGTAGAGAGTTGCTTAACTGTTCTGTTATTACATTTGTTGTGGGAGAAGCATTGCTGTTTATTTCATAAGCAAGTTGTCCAGTCTGATGTGATTTAGGAATTTTAGCCCTTAATGATACATAAGAGCTCTGGTGGCACGGTGACTAAGAGCCATGGGTGCTAACCAGAAGGATGGCAGCTCGCATCTACCAGCTTCTCGCTGTCTTCAGTGTTACAGCTCTTTCTCTCTCTCTGTCTCCTGCTTCCAGGAGCTTCTCGGCACAGGGATGCAGAGGACTTGGTGGTGGTGGGAATCCTCCCTTTCTTGCCTCTGGGATGGCTCATTTCAAGCCCAGTGGGATGATAAAACCGACCAATCCCCTTGGTGGGCCACAATTACCCTATTTGCACAGTCCGGTCCAGTTACTTGGGTGGGAGTTAAAGACCATGGCGAGAAAGGCCACAGAGAAGCTATCCATCGCACCGCACCTGGTCTCAGGTCGTTTCCTCACTTGAAGGCACTGATCACTACTCTGCTGAACCCTGCACAGATCTCTGGGGTTCTCTCCTATGCAACTCCCTCCTCTCTGGAACTCTGTCTTGTGAACTTTAGTTGCCTTCGTCTCCCTGGACTCTCAGCTTCATCCTTTTTTTTTTAAAGGAGTGTTTATAGAATATTTATTCATAACTGCTACAAACTGGAAATAACCAAATGACCCTCAGCTAGTGAATGGGTAGATAAACGGGTACAGTGGCTAAGAGCTACGGCTGCTAACAAAATGGTTGGCAGTTTGAATCCACCAGCCGCTCCTTGGAAACCCTGCGGGGCAGTTCTCCTCTATCCTGTAGGGTTGCTATGAGCTGGAATCAACTCGACAGCAGCGGGTTTATGTCTGTACAATTAAATACTATTCAACAATATAAAATAACAAACTATCAACACATGGAACAACATGACTGAGTCCAAAATATATTAAGTGAAAAAAGGCGAACTCAAAAGGCTGTATATTGTATAAATTCCATTTATGTATAAGCATCGTCTCTTTCAACTCAGGAGTCTGCCAGGCTTCTGGGTTCTACCCTGTGTGGTAGCCTGGAATCAATTCTGATGCGTTGAGATGGACAGTCAGAGTTCACCTCATTTGTTTCCCATCTCTCCGGGATCACTCTTCTTCGTTGCCTTATGCCCAGTGTCTTGAAACTCATTGTTTCATATATCGTGTCTTTTTTCTTGGTTGTTTCAGGAGAGGGTGTATCTAGTCACCCTTATTTCATTTTAGTCAGAAGCGGAAGTCTGGTGTCTTATCTTTAAGTCCACGTTATTGTCACAAAAGACTCTTTCTGGTCTTCCCATTCTCTCTTTAAAAGTTCTTTTTGACATTTGGAAGACTTAATAGGCAATAATTATTTGGACTTAATTCTAAATTTTACTGGTTTTATTGCGCACTGATTTTTATATCCCATCGTTGCCATTTTTTTTCTCCTTAGTTTATTGGAAGGGACAGTTTATTAATAAAACAAAAAGCAAGTCAGTATGTGGCATTTCAGATGGGGGTAGACATTGTGGTGGAAAAATAATGCAGGCCAGGGGAACACAGAGTAACAGCAAGGAGTTTCTTAGGTTGCTGATCAGGGATGGCCTCTCAAAGGGCTGTGAAGAAACCTGAGAAGGAAGATTTCCAGGCAGGGTGAACCGCAAGGTCTCCAAGGTAGAAACACATCTTTTGTGTTTAAAAAACAGAAATAAAGCCTCTAAGTTTGACATGAATTGGGTGTAGAGAAGTACGATAGAAGACAGCTCGTAGAGATCACCAGGGCCTGCGTATCAGTCAGGCAGGCCAGGTGGAGCTGGAGTAACAAATAGCCCTAAAATTTTAGTGGTTCATAAGATAAGGGCAAAGCTTCCCCATTTTAAAATTTGATTGTTCTCTTGGTTAGATGCAGTGTTTTTTAAAGTTGTTTTCAGAGAGGATAAGGGGTAAGCAAGGAGGGTGTGCGGGCTATGCTTTCTGAGTTCTGGGCTGTCCTTCTGTTGTTTGTCAGCAACATGAATAATAACTTGGCTGGTAATAAAAATCTCGGGGTGGGGGGGAATAGTTGTAACCTCCAACCATGGACTGTGCTTGGTTTTCTTGTGGCATTTATGCTGTGAGGTCTGATCCTACCTGATGGTTACTCCTTTGGAGAGGATCATTTTTTCCACCTGGATCCTGTCGGCTTTTTTTTTTTTCTTTAAAATTTGCCAGGCTACATGTAGGTGTGGTATCTCTATTAACTTTTCTTTCCTGGTTTGCACTTTAGACTAAAGACTGAAATCTTGAGCTGAGAATATGTTCAAGCAGCTCTTTCTTTAATTATTGCTTCTCTGGTGTCTCTTCCTTTTCCTCCTGCCTTTGGAATTGCCTCCTAGGTAGGCTAGCTCTGTCTCCATGTTTTTCTTTCATCTTCACATTCCTGGTCATTGCCCTCAGCCATTTCCTTTGCACTCTGTGAGAATATCGTGGGACCGTCTTCTGATTTACCGACTTGGGTTCTCTGCAGTTTCCTTCCTGCCGAGTCTCCAAGCAAGCTTCTGTGTTTCCTTTTCAAGCCAGCCTCCTTTATCTTCTGACACTTGTGCTCTCAGGTCTTGCTGGCGCTGTGAGTTAGGAGAGAGTCTGGAGCTTCCTCCCGTCTCCTGCAGAAACTCCCCGTCACGTGGAGATGTCTGATTCTGAGGCTCAGATTCATCCCTTTAGGAGGAACTGGGAGATGTTTAAATTTGACCAGTGTTTAGTCTTCACTCGTTCCTACAGGGCATGGCCTCTGTGTCCTGTGGGGAGATCACAAGACTTTGGGAAGAGATGTATGGATCCCCATTTAATCTCTTAGTCCTGAGGAAGGAAAGAAAGAATGGTCTGCTGTTTATCCCCCGGTGGCATGTCTAACAGCCTGGAGAAAGTGGGGCTGGTGCAGTGACCAGAGGTACCATGTCCAGGAGTTGGCCTCTGCCCCCCAGTTCCTAAAGTGACCTGGGCATTTCTTTCCTGTGCCTTCTAACTGCCCTGTTGATACCTTGGGGGCCAAACCTGGCAGTACCTCTACTTGACTAAGGCCACATGGCTCTGGTTGGGGGGATTGTGCTCTGTGGAGTCTCGTCTCTACCATCAGAGCTGGGTTTTTTTTTAACCCCCTTTTTTAAAAATTGTTATAAAAATAAATGTAACAACATTGCCCAGTTCAACATTTTTCAGATGTACCAATTTAGTGATATCAATTACATGAATCATATTGTACAGCCATCACCTGTGACCGTTGCCAAATTTCCCATCCCCTTAAACAGAAACTCACTGTTTCCTAAAAGAGTTGAAATTTGCCCACAGCCAGCTGGCCCCAACCCCTGTACCTCCAGCCCTGGTCCCTCTTCTGTCCCCTTCCCCAGTGGGCTTTTCCATTGCCAGCGGAAATCACGCCTTGGTGGGTCAACATCTGATAGAAGCTTCTTACTATTTCTGCTTGTAGACCACACCTTCCCAGGATTTTCTCTGCTGAAGCTTCCCCTCCACGATGATGTCCCTCACTGTGATTACTTTGAGAAGACTTGGGTGGGGAGAGTAAGCTGAGCACAGGTGTTGGGCTCATCATTTCGCCCCTGTCGTCTCCCTGTCCTTTCCATACCGCTGCCACCTGCTCCCTGAGTGGCACATGCTCTCCGAGGAGAGCCTGGAGGAGGATGTGGTCTTCCCGAATCCTCACCTTACCTCCCCACTCTCCCTCTTTGTGCCTGAACATGGCCCTTGGACCTGCCTTATTTTACAGAAAGTCACAAGTTTACGAGTGAGAATAAACCATCCTCTCCGCCGTCTGGGTCTCCTGGCCCCATCAGCGTTGTTGCCTAGACTCTTTCATGCTCTTTTTTGTTTCTGAGGATGGCCCTTCCTCAGAATCCCTGGCTAAGACCTGCCTGGGTGGGCGAGGGGTGGGCAGAGTGATAGGAAAAGAGTATGTGCGGGGGTGGTTTCCTCCCCGAGGCTCAGGCCAGTGATCCTGATGGAGGGGAGGGAGCCGTTGTGGGCAGCCCAAGGCCAAGTGGCTGGTGTTTGCCCCCCACCCCACCTCTGAGCCACCTTCTCTGGCTCCTGGCAGGTTTGTGACCCCAGATCAGAAGTACTCCATGGACAACACCCCCCACACGCCGACCCCGTTCAAGAACGCCCTAGAGAAATATGGACCACTGAAGCCCCTGGTATGTGGTATGGTCAGGCGGGCTCTGCGGAAGGCTCTCCTGGGCTCATCCACCTCTTTGCAGTTTATAGAGCTCTTTTCCTCTGAGATTGGGTTCAGTTCTTCGAAGAACCCTGAGAAGCTCCAGACATCCAGACTTTATAGATGTGGAAACCGAGGCTGATTTGCTGGTGCTGAGGAAGATGACAGTTATGGCACAGGGCTGTTGAGGGTTGGTTAATAGAGCGGGTATGGGGGTGCTTCTGGCCCACTGCAGGCAAGCCCTCGGAGTTTAGGTCACCTGTCCACTTGTCCAAGGCAGGGCAGTTAATGGGTATGAACGTGGGAGATCAGCTTCCCGTCTGCACTGCCGAGCACAGCCACAGGGTGGTCAGGCCTGCACTGCCGTCCCCATGATTATGGGCATACTCAGCCCAGGCAATGTCCGTACTGATACAGCCTGTGTGCAGTGCCTCACATGGGCGGCCCCTGCCCCTGTCCACAGCCCCAGACCCCGCACCTGGAGGAGGACTTGAAGGAAGTGCTGCGCTCCGAGGCCGGCATTGAGCTCATCATTGAGGACGACGTGAGGCCAGAGAAGCAGAAGAGGAAGCCAGGGGTGAGTGGCTGGGTGGTAGAGGGGCGCTCCTTGTGCCAGCCTGGGCAGGGGAGCCTGGAGCCATGGGGGCAGCCATCTGCCCTTTGCCCCCCCAGAGTGGTTACCGATGAAACCAACCAAGGTAAGGCCTGGCGTCTCTGAAACCTTACCCCTGTTCCCTGCAAACTCTTCTCTTACTCAATAGCCATTGTGTTTAGATCCTTTCCTTCCTTCTAGGCTAGGCGTAGTGACTAGAGTTGTGTTAGAGACCCAGACACGGTCCCTCCTTCCTGGAGTCACTGGGCAGAGGCAGACAGTAAACAACATGCCTGTGGCTCTCTGATTACACATGGTGTTAAGTGCTCCAGAGAGGAGACACGAATGCGGATTCCAGGAGAAATCCTCTGGGTTGAGGTGGCGGCAGTCAGAAGAAGCCGACCTGCGAGAGAGCACTGGACTGTGGCTAGGCTACACAGAGCTAGGTGGGGACAAGTGGGCTCAAGGCAAGGCTGGTGAGTCAGTGGGGCCACTGGTCAGGGACACCTGGGTGCAGAGGGCCAGCAGAGTGACCATCCCAAGGCCAGCACAGAAGCCAGACTCCCAGGCCAGTCTCCCTTCCTCTACACTGCTTTTTCAGCTTTCCTGGTAGTGGGGGAACTCCTGTGTCTCCTTTTTCTTCTTGCTCCTCTTTTCCCCAGATTGCTCTCCTTGAAGACAAGGAGGGGAGATTGGAATGTACCCAGCACCGGCAGTGTCTGTCACAGTTGGTGGCTGCAGTGGGTTTCCAAGGGCAGGGAGGGGAAGGTGGGCAGTCAGGCAGGAGGGACCCACTGGGTTGGGCGCCCAGACAGAAGCAGGTGCAGATGCCCAGCCCCACCCCAAGGTATACATGGAGAGCTGGACCAGGACCTCCGGGAGCCTCCCTGGCCGCTCCTCAGTGTCGGACGGTGGCTCCAAGCTATGGCAGCAGCTTTGGGGCACACTCCTGGGTTGGGGGAGCAGTAGGCCCCAGAGTACCTCCCTGCTATTGGAGCTGGCCCCTGACCTCTTGCTTGTAAGATGTGCAGAGGTGGGATTAGGGCATTCCTTAGTAGAGGAGGGTATGTCTTGTGGGGTTTTATGTTTCCACGTGACTTGATTATAGTTGGTGTTTTAATTGTTACATAGGTAATTCTCTCCCAGGGCCTTTTTAGGGGGGTGTTAGGGAGTCCGTGGGTGCTGCAAACGGTTAATGCACTCTGCTGCTAACCATAAGGTTGGAGGTTCGCTTCCACCCAGAGGTCCCTCAAGAAAGACCTGGTGATTTACGTCTCAGAACTCAGCCATGAGAACCCTATGGAGCACAGTTCTACTCTGACACACACTGGGTTGCCATGAGTCAGAATCAACTGCACGGCAACTGGAAATAAGGTGTGGTAGAGGCTAGGAGGCTGCGTTCAGTCCATTCGGAGGTGAGCAGTGGGTCTTGTGGCTGGAGGTGCACGTTTGAGGCCTCTCCTACTGCAGCATCTGGCAGGACAGGCTACCTGGGCACAGAGTTTGTAAGGGGGCCAAAGTCTACTGGTTTCCCCACGCTCCAGGCAACAAGTCCCTACCAGCCAGGCCTGGTTTGAAGGCAACACTGCAGCAGGGCCCAGTTCTATGACCAGGGTGGCTGGGGACAGTGCTAATGCTGACCGCGTGGACCCCTGACGCCAAACCTCCTTCCCCCCACCCCGCCCCCCCCCAGCTGCGGCGGAGCCCCATCAAGAAAGTCCGGAAGTCCCTGGCTCTTGACATCGTGGATGAGGACATGAAGCTGATGATGTCCACACTGCCCAAGGCCGTGTCCTTGGTAAGAGGGTCTGGGAGAAGCTGCCTGTCAGCTGCCCCAGCCACACCCAGAACTGGCCCCAGGAGCGTGGAGTCTCCCTGGAAGCCTTCTTTCCACCTTGGAAATGTTTAATTGTGGAAAGACCCCAGAGGTGGAGTGGTCGGGTGGCCTTGGACGGTGCTTTTTGAGCCCTGGGCCCATCAGAGAGGGCTTGCTGGGAAAGGATGGGCCTGGGTATGCCTCCCTGGCTCTAAACAGAGCAGCTTTGCTTGTGTTTTCCACAGGGGGTTTTCTTTGGCATGTGTTGCATTGCTAAAACACACTTGGCAGTCATGGGCTCCAGCATTCCACCAATGCGGTGACCCCCGAGAGGGTCCTGACTTGCCTCAAGGCCCAGCCAGGCAGGATGGCACCATCAGCCCTAGGGTGGGTGCTTTCCAGCGCCTTGCTGAGCTCCTGGGCCAGTGCACTTGCTTTGTTGGGTGCTGCTGCCAGGCTGACCTCAGGAGAGGGGTTGTTGCCTATGCAGAGCGGGGGGCCCCCAGAAACCATGCCATGTTGTTGATCCCTTGCAGCTGGCAAAGGGGTGAGCCCAGCTTACCTGGTGCCCAAGAGGTGTGGTAGGGTCACAAGACAAAGATTAAAGATGGCCTGACCAGATACTGTAGGTGTGACCACAGGCACTCAGGGTATTGGCGGAAAAACCTCACTCTGGCCCGGGGTCCCCACCAGGCTGGGCACTTCCTGTCCTTCAGCCAGATCTGCAGCTGGCATTGCTCAGGGCACAGAAGATAAATACCGAAAAGAAGAAAAGCTACGGCAAGTGGTTAAGAGCACAGGGTTTGGAGTTGGGCGGACCTGGGTTTGCACCCCTTGCTCTGTGGGATCCATTAGATCCCCTGCACTTCAGGGTTTTGGTTGGAATAAAAACACTGAGACTGAGACTGCTCAGAGGATAAAGCACCGAGCAGAGCAGGGAGGCTGGAGCGGTGTGTGAAGGCGCTTGTGCCGCTCCACTGGGCTTTGCTGGTTGATGTAGACCTGGTTCTGACTGCTCAGGGGTGTTTCTGCTGCCAGAAGAAACTAGAGCACCCCACCTCGCCTGAGGAATCAGCATTTATTGAGCAGCTACTATGGGCCACGCTCTGTAATAGGTGCTTTACAGATAACCTTAATTTTCAAACTGCCCATTTGAAAGATGAAACTGAGGCTTAGAGAAGTTAACTGTTCTGCCCAAGGTCTCAGCAGCCAGGCAGTAGGTGGTGGTGCTGGAATTTGATCTAGTGGCTTTTTTCCCTCCCACTAAGTAACCCATGGCTTGTGGCAATATGGTGAATCTTTGATTTGGTTTTGATTTCAGCCGACCAACGTCCCATCCAGTTCTTCCAGCCTCACCCTGTCGGGCATTAAAGAGGACAACAGCCTGCTCAACCAGGGCTTCCTGCAGGCCAAGTCTGAGAAGGCCGGAGCAGCCCAGAAGCCCCGAAGCCACTTCCCGACACCTGCCCCCGTAAGTACTGGCAAAGAATATGCGTTGGGCCTTACTCTGCCGTCCTTCTCACCTCAGGGCCTTTCGTACACTGTTCTCTCTGCCTGAATGCTCTTCTTGCTGCCTTCCTGTGGCCGTGTTTGCCTGATTGATTTGCGCTTCAGATCACTCCCTGACTCATGTCCTGGAGAGGCTCGCCTGTGATAACTTGGTTTCTTTTGTAACTGAGTCATTTTATCTATTTAGTTTGCTTAATGCATGTCTGTGCTGGAGGGTGGGGCTTGCCTAGGCTGCTGTCATCGGCATGTGCATATCTGGAGCCCCCACTGCTCCCACCTTCCCAGCCAGCATGACTGGGGCTTCTCCTTAAGTGCAAGCCGGTACTGCAGGGGAGGCACGGCCATGTCTCCTGGCACAGCATCCTTGTTTCACAGTGAGGAAGCAGGTGCAGAGAGGGGGAGTGACATCACCAAGGCCACTCAGGAGGGCAGAGAGAGCGCAAGCAGACCCCTGGCTTCTAGAGGGAGTGGGGTCCCAGGGTTTGCTGGGAGCACATTCTCCTTGCCTCAGTGGTCACCTTCTTACCTCCTCCCAGATGACCAGCGCCTGGAAGATGGTGGCCTGTGGGGGGACCAGAGACCAGCTGTTCATGCAGGAGAAAGCCCGGCAGCTCCTGGGCCGCCTGAAACCCAGCCACACGTCGCGGACGCTCATCTTGTCTTGAAGGGCTTGGACAGTCACGAGCCCATTCTCATGTTTACAGGGGGGAGGGGGCCATGAATTTGAGAACACACTCAGGTGACTTGGGCAGGGCCAGGCACCACCTCATCTACCTGCAAAGAGCCTTCTGCCGCCAGCGCTTCGCCAGTCTGCTCAGGTGGAGGCGAAGCATGGCAGCTTCTGGTGCTAACAGAACAAAGCCCACTTCCTAGGCCTGCCCAGCCTCTCCCTGATGCCACAGGGCGTCCCATTAGCTTCTCCCAGGCACTGGTCAGGCCTGACTTCTACTCAGACTCCTGCTGAGGACAGCGGCATGGCCACGGTGCTCTTCCCCTCAACCCCTGTTGGAATAAAACTGCCATTTCCCTTGTTCTGCTCTGGCCTCTACCTTTCTCCTGGGCCCTGCTCATTCTGGTGGCTGTCACTGGAGCCCTCTGAGATGTGGGGACCAGGGACCTCATCCTCAGAGTGCAGCCTTGCCTGCATAGCCCAGGTCGGAGGCCCTGGAGCCTTCTCCCTCAGAGGGGTCAGTGAACTGGGAGCTGAGGTCATCTGTCCCCAGCCTGGGAGCAGTTTCTCTTGTCCCTGCACCCCGCGGGCATCTGCAAAGCTCTCAGGATGTTGGATTAGGGTGATCTGGGCTGGGCAGAGATTGGGGGTGGGTGAGATGGTGCCTTAGGCCTTGCTTAGCCCTTGCCATGGACCACCGACCCAGCCTCAGGCTAGCTCCGGCCACTCCACCTGCCATTCAGAGTGATCGGCATAATGGGCGACTCCCTGCCCCTCTGAGGATGGAGACTGGGTGGCAACATCAAACTAAGGGCAGTGTGCCTCAGAATCACCAGTGCACTCCTGGGCCCTGCTACCAGAGAGTGATTCACAGGTACCTGGGTAGAGCCTGGAAATGTGGATTTTTAACAACCACCTTTGGGCGATTCAGATGCAGGTGGCCCACAGGCTACACTTTGACGAACTGTTCTAAGGTGTGCTGGGTGCTTTGTATCTATCCCCTGACCGTCTTGCTCACTGTTCTCACAGGTTTGTGAGAAGGCTTTCCCAGTTCCTCTGAGGAGGGGGCTGTCAAGAACAGCTGCAGGTGACTAAACTAGTTAACATACCACACTCCCAGTGAGCTGTGTTCCCTGTGGGGTTGTCTTTCGGTTCATGCATTAAATCAACACTTGTGGAGAGGGCCGTCCCCCCCTCCCCGCCCCCAACCCTCGGTATGCCACCAGGCATGGTTCTGGTGCTGAGGGTGGAACTGAAAAAACGAAACAACCTTGTTCTTATGGCACTTAGATTCAAGACAAGGCTATATGTAACACACCAGAGGCAATACAGGCTTGGAAGAAAAATGAAGCAGGGAGGTGCCGTGGGGGTCCAGGTCATCTGAGAAGAGGAAAGGGGAGGGGCTGGGTTTGAGTGAGAAGGTTCAGCACAGCCCTGGCCACCGTGGAGACAGGGTGGTGAGCTGGCCCAGGAAGGGTGCACTTGTGGTCACTTGACAGTGCTGAGGACCCAGCTGTGGTTTTGAGCTTGAGTTTTGGACCACTGTCTCCAAAGGGGCCCAGCAGCCAGCCCTGGTGTTTTCTGTGTGACAGGTGAGAGGGTGCTGGTACTGAGGTGCAGAGCCCTGACTTCAGAAAGGGAGCAGGAGTGGAAGGTCTGGGATGGACAGAGAGACTCTGAGACGAAGCTGAGAGTGTCAAGCAACATAGAGGCTCAGGCAGGTTGTTCTGGTAATTGCTTCCATGAGTCACTATCCCCTGTAGCCTGTACCCTTGTGTAGGTCCCGTGATTTGTTTTGACCAATGGGGACTACACAATCGCTGTGCAAAGAACATTGGGAGAGGCCGCCGAAGGAGGCAGGAAGCTGAGCAGGCATGCCAGTGGAATTGCAGTCTCAAGAAGCTGTCCTAAACCATCCAGCCTCAGCTGGTCTGGCCCATCCAGAAGGCCTGCCCAGCCCATCACAGGATCATGGGAAATAATGAATCAGTGCTATTTGAGGCCAGTAAGTTTTGGGGTGGTTTGTTATACAGCTGGAGTCCCTCGGTGCAAATGGTTAAGCACTTGACTACTATTGAAAAGTTTGAACTCACCCAGAGGTGCCTGGGAAGAAAGGCCTGGCAGTCTGCTTCCAAAAGGTCACAGCCTTGAAAACCCCATGGAGCACTTATGCTCTCTACACATGGAGTCGCCATGAGTCGGAATTGACTCGAAGGCAATGGATTTGCTTTTTTTGTTGTGGTTATGCAGTTAACTGATACAGTTGCTGGGATAGGAGCTGGGACACATGTAGGTACTGTTGTGGTCCAGGATAAATCTAGGAGGTGTCAGTGAGGGAAGGGCAAGGACTGGAGGCAAACCCAGACTTGGATGGAGCGGGGGTTGGCAGTGATTCGCAAAGAATCTCGAATGGAACGAGTGGAAGAATGGCAGCCTAAATTTCAGGACGTGTCAGGGAGGCAGGGTGGCGGGGGCAGGGCTGGGCTCCCTCGGTGAGGGACAGGGGAGGTGAAGACACTTGGTGATGCCCTTAGGGATATATGTTTAGGTATGGGGTGTTTGTAACTTTTTGAAATAAGTAATAAATACATTTATTTGCATTTTTATATTTCCCCTTTAAGGGAATTATTTTCTAAGATGGTTTTTAGTTTTTTATTTATTTTAGTTTTGTTGTTGAGAATA